>NC_044988.1:29925158-30274727 GCF_008728515.1 Papio anubis
GCCGTGCTGTAGCGACACCTCAACCCCACAAAAGGCTGGCGCTGTCTTGTATCCAGGTTGGGTCTGAGGAATCCGCAAGGGGGAGAGCGCTGGCTGCTAGACGTGAGCCGCTGCTGGCTTCGAGAGTTCGAGAACATGAAGGACCTGGCTGCTCTTGCCCGGTCGGCTTAGGGCCAGTGAGGTCACAGGCCGTCTGCTCTCCCTGTTTGTCCCCAAAGGCCTCGGCACCTGGGGATCAGGAGCAGGCCTCAGACTGCGACCCGTCTCTTCCCCTACCAAAATTATGTGGGGACAACAGTCCAGGACCATCCCCCGTGTTCAGTGGTGTCCTGGGCCGCTCGATGCGCATTCAGTCGTCTCCCCGACCCCCAGTGGCCTCTGCTCTCCACCCCTCACCCCGGAGGGCGGCTTCGGGTATCTCATGGGGGGTTTGCATGAGTCTGTCCCCCACCAGCTGAGGGAGAACCAGGACACTATTGCCATCTAAAGAAATTGATTGCTCGATGCCCCACCCCCTGGCTAGACATTCCCCCAAGTCCTTTCAATTTGAAGCTGGCCGAAGAGCGAGGTCGAGAAGCCGACCGGCTGAGAGCTGAGTAGTTAAGTTCACGCACAGGGAGAGGGGGCAAGTTTTCCTGCTTTCACAGTGGTTCCTCATGCTCAGGCTTCCAGTGTCTGCCTGCACTGACATCACCGTGATCGTGATGAAAACAGTAAAATAGGAACCCTGACCTCCCCTTCCATGAGAATCCAGCAGAGAATTTCCTGAAGCGTTATACATCCGGGACAATCGGAAACTGTCGTTTTGATTAAGTATTAGTTGGGATGAGGAGCACCGACCAGGACTCCCAGATCTGGAGTATCACTTTCTCAGCAAGGACACCTTCATCCTGACCTTTTACATATACACACACCCAGCGATTGTGTGTGCCGAGAAAGACCCACAAACGCACATTATTTTTCCCTCTTCCACGATTATCTGCCACAATTCTACTCAGTTAATTGCGGTTTGAGAACACACCATCCAGAGGAGAGCACCAATGGATCTAGTCTAGTGAGGTTACATTTACTTGTAATCCTCCCCCTTCCCTTTCCAATTTCTTTGATGATTTTTCCCATAAGTGTGTAAGCTACTGGGACTTAGTAGAAGCAGGCCGCTCCTCCTAAATGTGATTTGGACCATATGCTTTCTACATTCATTCCCGCTTCGGCTTTTCTTCTCTGCACTAACTGCTAACACGTTATAGTCACCTTGAAATTTCCTCTGCTATTTTCCAATTAAAAGCTTAATAGCCCTGGAAACGGAGTTCATGTGGTGAAGTTTACCATAGCCCCTTGTTCTGAAAGGCTTTCTGCTGGGATCCCATTATGTGCTTGAATAAACCCTTTCTGCAAACAGAAATGGGACTCGGGGTTGTCAGGTGTTGGGTTACAATAGACTTTGAGGCAGGGGACATTTTACCAACATAAATACAAACCTGTCCCTATAGGGAGATGTTGTCAAATACTGGGATATGGAAAACATTCCCATCAAATATGAGAAAAGGATTACTGCACTATATCAAATGAGTATTTAGATCTCAGCCCCCGATGTGCACCAGAGTGAAACGGGCCCCCGGGACCAAATAATGCCAGACTGTTTGAGTGGCAACGAGATAGGGTGGCTAGGTGACCGACGGGGGAAAAGGGGTCGCCTTGGTAGTGAGAATGCCCCCACAAACCTGGTGCAGAGCTCTTCTGCTTTCCTTTTAAAAATTTACTCATGCTCAAGTTCTTTATACTTCCTCGTTTCACTGACTATTTGAAGAAAATCGGAAGAAATTTGGTTTTGAAAAAAGTCGTTGGTCCCCACATTTCCAAGAGATCCGGAGGTTTCAGCGCAATAGTTTTCAGATAAGGTGTCATTTGAGGCCCTCTATATCTCAGCACGTTAAATGACTTGTGTCCAGCTCCCCACTTCCTAGCCTCGGGCCTATACAGGGCTGGGGGCGACCTCTGCCTCCCGTCCCCAAAGCTGACGAAATTCCTTCCATTTATGTTTTAGGGCTTGTTTTCCTAGAGAAGGTTGAGACTAGAGGAAGGATTAAAGTGGTGGCGGAAGGGGCAATACCGAGGGGTCCCTACCCCACGCGGCTTTGGAGGATGGCCTCCCAAGGTTAGCATTCGAATACTAGAGCTACTTGTCCACACTCCACCAGGTCAGTCTTCCGCGATCCCCACCTCCCGGACGCGTATGAAACGGGGACAGCTAAGGGCTTCAAGCGAAATACACAACTGGGTTCGGTTTTCCACCCTCCTCTCCTCCGCGAATCAGCCTTCTAGGCAGAGGGTTGGCTGCTAGAATGCCTGGTGGTGCTTCCCTTGAATTAACAGCAAACACCAGAGGAACATTTTCGGGTTGCTTGCTTACTTCCAGGGCAGTACAGAGAAAAGCGGCCTCCCCGAGGCGACAAGGGCCTCTGTGCCCACGAGGGGTCGGGCATTGCAGCGGACTTGCCTGCTCTCATCTAGCATTCGATTCCCCACCAGGAGATGAGCTTGGTGCACACTCTCAGAAGCGTATCCAACGAAGGCTCTGGAACTGCCCCGCTTCGCATAGAGCTATTGTGCTGCCCTGCAGTGTATCCACCTGTTTTTTTTTTTTTTTTTTTTTTTTTGGTTTTTGTTTGTTTGCCGATGGGCAGGGGGGAGGTGCGAGCTGGGAGGGCCTTCCTCGTGCATATATAGCGATAGCCTGCACTAGGCCAAACCCACCACTCCTGGGGGAATGGTAACACGCAAATAATCTAAACAAAGTTTTCTGCTGTCATCTTGTGCAAGGACCCTCTCCCTCAAGACATCTATGACTGGGGTCTATGGGTTAAGAAGGTGAAAAAGTGGCCCCATCCCATATCCATAACTAAATCACAGAATCCCTGGGGATTTGAATTGAGTGGCTGGCGCAAGACCTCCGTTTGCTTTCAGTGGCTGCTGGGAGAGAGGAAAGGATATCGGTAACTTTGGGGGCGCTAATGTGGCTTCTGCGTCTGCCTCTTGAAAGTTTATACCCGGCGCTTAACAAATCCTTTACGGGAACACGTACGTCCCTGACCTTTCAGGATACTGTTTTATAGTAAAACATAAGAGGGTAGAAAAGGAAAATTCGCCTGCAAAATGGGTTGTCATCCTTGGGCCTGCAGATCTCCAAAACCATTTTCTTCTAAAGCAACAAAAGAGAAAAAAATACGTTCTAAAAGGAAATTACGAAAAGAACCTAACTTTCCTAAACCAACAGTACTCCACTCCCCTATCCTAAACTCCACCCAGGTCCGGGGTGCACCCGCAACACTCCAGTAGGTTCGAGTTCTCCCGGAGCTGAGCTTCTGCGGCCAAATGTCGGGATAAAAGCGGCCTTGGACTCGGAAAAACGCGGCCAGATCTGGACTGGAGGGAGGAGAAGAGAGAGAAGGGGAGCGGCCACCTCACTCGCTTACAGGCACCCCCGCCCTCACTCCCGCAGGTCCTCCCCTTCTCCGCCCCGCTAGCACCGCCGCGTTCTGGAGCGCCGCAGTCTCCCGCTGCGGGCTCGGGTAGCGGAGAGGGCTTGGAGGAGGGGGCCGTGAGCGCCCCCGCGAGAGTGGCCTGGCTGCAGGTGGCAAGGAAGGTGAAGTGCAGGCACCCGAGGGGCGCAAAGAAGGAGAAAGGCGTGGGGCGGGGAGTGCAAGGAGACAGGGACCCCAGGGGTGGGGGTGGCGGTAGGAAGGAGGAGGGGTTGGGGGAGGGCGGCGGAGGAGGTGTTGGGTCCCGCCAGCGCGCGAGAGAGCTGCAGAAGAGCTGGCTCAGACCTTAATCAGAGCTCTTGCCGGCTCTTTGCAGCCGCCGCAGCGCTTCCGCTAAGAAGGACGTGCCGACCCGGCTGCGCGCCCAAGGCAGCGGCCCGCGTCGGGGTTGGCTGGGCGTGAGCTGGGAGACCGAGCTGTGAGCGCGAAGGGAGCTGGAGAGACGGCTGCTGCACCTCCAGTCGCCCCGGAGCACACACGACCACCGGGGCAGCGGGATCAAGGGCCGCGCCTCCCGGAGGCCGCCCCTAAGCGGGCCTCGCAGCCCCGCCGTCCAGCGGTCCCTGGCCCGCTCCCGCCGCCAGCCCGCCAACTCATCCGGGAGCCCGGGGCATGAACGGCTACGGCTCCCCCTACCTGTACATGGGCGGCCCGGTGTCGCAGCCGCCGCGGGCGCCCCTGCAGCGCACGCCCAAGTGCGCGCGCTGCCGCAACCACGGCGTACTGTCCTGGCTCAAGGGCCACAAGCGTTACTGCCGCTTCAAGGACTGCACCTGCGAGAAGTGCATCCTCATCATCGAGCGGCAGCGGGTCATGGCTGCGCAGGTGGCGCTGCGCCGGCAGCAGGCCAACGAGAGCCTGGAGAGCCTCATCCCAGACTCGCTGCGCGCTCTCCCAGGGCCCCCGCCGCCTGGGGACGCCGCCGCCGCCCCGCAGCCGCCGCCGGCCTCTCAGCCGTCTCAGCCGCAGCCGCCGCGCCCTGCTGCCGAGTTGGCCGCGGCCGCCACGCTGCGCTGGACCGCCGAGCCGCAACCCGGGGCTCTGCAGGCGCAGCTCGCCAAGCCAGGTAAGAGTGTGTGAGGTGCGGGAGTTTGGCGGGGCGCGTGGGCGAACTTCGGAGTGTCTGCTGCAGCTCCACTTGGAGGCCTGGAGGCAAAGTTTTGGGAAGTGGGCCTCGCGGGGCTTTCCTTTCCACTCTCCGCCAGGCCGGGGCTTCCTCTCCCGGGAGAAGCCGGCTGAGTCTGGACCCAGAGCGAGTAGCACTCGCGCCCGCAGGGAAGGCGCCTCCGGGGAGCCAAACGACGGGACTGTGCGTCACGATCGCCAGGTGCCTTCCCAGATTAAAGGGCTCGGAACGTGTCAGATTGAGCAGGGAGACAACGGAGTTGAGACAGGACCAAATTAAAACCCAGGCGCTCACACTTACCACGGGGGGGTAGGGTTTTCCTGGCTGCAGGCTTTAGAGGTCCTCGCCATTCGGGAGTTGGAATGGGTAGGTAGGTGTAGGGAAGGCGCCAAAGCCCAACACTCCTAGCTGGTTGTGCTTTTCCGCCTGCCTGGCCCGGCCCAGGGCCCAGGAAAATTTGAGTGAGGACAAGTATACAGCTCTCAGAACCCTGGCCTTTCTAGCTTTGCTCCGTGGCCTCCAGACTCTTGTAACTGGTGAAATAAGTTCCATTTAGCAATGATAGTAAAAAGGTCCCGAAAGGCTCCTGAGCTGATAATGGGACCAAGAATCTGGTGCGCCCAGAATTCACTCCTTTGCAGAACCTCCTAGATCCTTTAACAGTGTTCCCCAGGCCGCTCTCAGCTCTCTTCATGGTTTAAAGAAATAAAAAAAAAAACAAAATCTGATCCCCCACCACCCATCCGTTTCCATCCAGGCCTCCTGAGCTTGGCAGGCCTGAGTTGAGTCTCTCAGTTTCTCTCTTCCTGGGGAATTTCTGGCTTGCGGTTCTGCCCAGCGCAAGAGCTCTTTTGATGGCCCTTGGAATAAAGTAGACATGTGTTTGGTGTTTCTCCTTAACTGGGGCAAGTGTACAAAGGAACACAGCCCACCTTCTCCCGGAAGGGGGCATGCTGGAATTAGGAGTGGGAAGGTCCAGAGCCCTCCTGCAGGTAGTACCTTGGCAAAACTGGTACCTACACTGACCTGCCAACTCCCTAAAGACAGTACCCCTAGCTTCTGGAGAAAGGCTTTCAGGAGCCCAGGAGTGCTTTGTCTGGATCCTGTGGAGCTGAGGAAGTGAGGTGGACTCACCTGTTTCGTGGTGAGTCCACGGGTGACTGGCAGGTGGGGTTCTGCTGCCCTTTCAGCAACGCTTTCCAGGCCTGAAGCTCTGAGAACAGCCTGGGTGAGAGTAGAGCTGGGAATTTTAAAGCCTGAAGAGAGTTTGCTGAACTTGGATTTTGTGGATATTTAATCCAAGTTAGCATATAAACATTTCTCAGGAATGCTCGCCAGTTGTCTCTCTTTTGTCTCTCATCTTTTTTATATTTATGGAGTTGCCACAGACGAAGGGGAGGGAGGAGAAAAAGGTTGTTTTTTTTTTTTTTTCCTCCCATTGGTTTGAATAAATAACTAGGAAGAGTTTGGTCTCAGCTCTAGAAGTGGATTTGTACCAATATATTTTCTTAATTTTTTCCGTTTCCAGCTTTTCTGGTTCCGTTTCCCCCAGGACTAGGGCAGAGGCCGGAGTTAATATCAGAGGTAGCATTTTGCAGTGGCCACCTGCCCAGCAGCATTCCTGTGATAGGGCATTGGGTTCTGTGGTCTTTGTCCACGGAGATTCCTTTCACATCCTGTGTTCTTCAGTGTTCTTTGGGATAGCTAAAGTTCATGATTTCTAAAGAGTCACAAAACTGAAAACACAACCCCAGGAGGAGGAGGAGGAGGAGTGAGGGCAGGCAGGAAGGCGGAGTAGGCAGCGGCAGCAGGATACATGCTTTGGGAGAAGAGAAAAAGGAAACGGATTTCAACTGGACAAACCAGAGCTGTGCTCTCTGTTTTACTCCTACTTAGTACTCAGGGATAGCCTGAGCCTTCCAAATTGAAAACAAGTAATTGCAAAGGAGAATAGGATTTATCACAAGGAGAGGTCAAAGTGATGACTTTGGGGGACTGAGGCATCAGGGACCAAGGGCTCAGTTTCTAGCTGGTCACCCCCCATACCTTGTACATTGACGTACACAACTTTTGTTTTCTTCTTTCAATTGCTTTCACCCCATCATTCCATTTTTTTAAAAAAAGTCAATCACCACTCTGATGGGGAGTGGGGAGAAAGGTGGGATAATAATAGATAATTGTTTAGGAAGACAAACATACAAGTGGATCCATTCTACACAGTGCTTGTAGAGATAAAGTCCATTTGGGGTTTAAGTTGAAGAAAACTGCTCACGGAGACTGCCTGCTGCTATAGGTATTATACCCTTTTTGCAGTTGTTCTGATAATGTATTTGTGTACAGCATTCCATATTTATTTAGAAGCATATCAGAACTACTCCTGGATAAGTAGTTCACTAAGTGCAGAGAGTAAGCAAAGCTCTATTGGGATGGTAGGTCCACATGTGCATTAAGTATACAGACCATCAGAAATCTTTAGATATCTGCTGGCAGTGTAGATCTATTACTTTGTGAACTTTGATTTTAAAATGTGGTTTGCCTTTTGCAGGACAAAGGGCCTCTTTAGTACATAGCTGTGGAGAGAGATTTTTTTTCTTGTATACAAAAGCACATGGAGTCTTTCCTCTCCAGAAATCTTTGAGAAAAGCACCATGCCTTAAGGAAGAGTATGTTTGCTGTGAATCACTGGAGGAAAACCACCCAGTTTAGGGAGTGACGTATTCACATCAAAACTCAGTTTTGTAACTGGAAGAAATTTTTCTCAAATTCTGCTTTAGATTCTTTGAAGAAATTGAGTTATTTTATCTAATGGTGTAGTATGTTGAATATCCCTTTCAATGTGTGGTGTTTTTAAGGAGAATTTTCATATTCTAGTGGTTTTTACTTCTAGTTATGAAGTATTCTTTTTTCTTTTTGAATGTGGATTTCTCCTGCTCTTTGATTACCATCATGATGGACCTGGAATTAATTATTAGATTTTGATTGAGCCCAACATTTTGATTTAAGCTATATATAGATATATTAAGCTATCTATATATAGATATATTAAGCTATATATATCTATAGACATATTAAGCTATCTATATATAGATATACCAAGCTGTATATAGCTATTAAAAGCTATATATATAGTTTAAATTTAAATTGTAATTTAAGCTATATATATAGTTTAAATTTAAATTGTAATTTAAGCTATATATGTGTGTATATATGTATATATACATACACTATTTAATTCATTTATTCTTCTCCTAAATTCCCTCTACGTTCTTCTCACACTCCTTCTCCCCATGAAAATATAGGAGGCATGAAGATCTTCCAACTGTTAGTGTATCTGAATCAGCAGTTTCAACCAGCCTAGCCAGCCTTTCAGGACGTGGGCTCAAGAGCTGAGGGAAGGGTCACTGCCAAGGTGAAAAGCTAAAGTTACATTCTTTTGTTGTGGCTCCCTTCCCCACCCCCAACTTTTCCTCCAGGGGAGTGTCCTGGGTCACCTTAGACTGTGGTGCGATGAGAAGAAAGATCTGTGGTTGTAGACTCTTCCTAGGTCTCCATCTGCCATCAAAATGAATATGTACACGCATTCTTTTAAATGCTCTTAAAAGGAAAAAGAAATCGAAAACATAGTTGGTTAGGAATAAGAGAGCAGGATCAAATGGGAAAGTAGGATCTTCTTTCCTGATTATTTCTTGGGGGATGGGGGTGGAACAAACAAGATAACTATAGGAGGAGAAGTAAGGAGATTTTGGAAAACTGCCTTTATTTTATTTTTCCTCTTGCCCTGCCCCTCCTAGCATCTTTATGCTTGCCTCTGAGCTTTTCTGCTCCAGCTTGACTGGGTCCTGCAAGGTGCACTTCCTTTTTTTAAATTTTTTTTTTCCCCAAAGAGAAGCACCTGCAAGTGTAATGGTTGTTACGGAACACTCGTCCAGGCCAGGATGAGAAGCCCTCTGACTGTTGGCTAGGAGGAAATGAAAAGCAGGAAATACTTGAAAACCATTTATGAAGTGTACCTGTGAATTGAAAAACAGGGTCTCATTTTAAGATGGCTTGATTTGAGGGTGAGGGTCTTGACTCAGTTGCATTTTAAAAAACAAAACCCATCCAAATAAAAAGGAATACGCATACAGGCACTAAGGTCTCTTCCAAACCCCACCCCAGGGCTGGCTCTTGGAGCTGGGATGCTGCCGGGGATGGGTCTTCCCAGCTCTTGGCCTGGCTGGTTTGCACGCAGTGCAGATGGTGTGTATGTGTTGTGGAGGATTGCGGCAGCTGGCTCAGGACTGGGACCCTGGCCACAGTGGGCTCAAAGTAGGGGCAAAGATAGGGGGCAGCGCCTCCCTGGGGCTGCACTGGACTGCCGTCCCCTTGCACCAGGGGGTGGGAGCTGCAGTTGAGCCCAGCTCTTTGCCGGCTCTTTCCTTGGTCACTGTCAGGAAGCAGCTCACTAGGCAGCTCAGGAACCGCCCAGAGACAGGCACATCCCTTGCCTCTCCCTCGTCCAGCTCTTGGGCCTCCGCTCCTCTCTGCTCTTCCTGAGCTTCACTACCCTGTCCTTCCCAAGGCAGGAGTCCCAAGGTGAGTTGCCAGCTTTTGCAAAAATCATGCAAACAAAAAATAGGATGCCAGTATTGCATGGGACACACTTTTACTAGAAAGCCGTCATTGTTTATTTGATGTTCCCACTTAACTGGACATGCTGTTATTTTATCTGGCAACGATAGGCCTAGGCCTTCCTCACCCAGCCCTGGTAACCACACAGGGCGCCCCTTGGCGGTGGGGTCGCCTGTGCTCATCTCCTAGTTCTTTCTCTGCAGAGCCCGAGCTGCCTGGGACTGGCGTCAGGGAGGTGCTGGGGTCCATCCTGTGGATCTGGAACCGTTTGGGAGGAAAAACGAGAGTGTGTTCCACGTCTAGGAACCAGAGTTCTACTGCCATCTGGGAAAGAACCTCTCCCCACCTTCAAATCACTCCTTGGTGTTATAAATCTGGAGGATAGCCGTGCTCTCGACTTACACAACCAACTTTTCTTTTTCTCTGATGGATGAACTCCCGGGTTTAAAAGATTACAGTAATCACAGGAGGACAGTGTAAATCGAATCTGATAGCAATAACTTTCGGAGAAGGTCAGGCTCAAGTGAAATGTTACCAAGCAACAGGCATTTTGTTTGCAAAATACAATCAAAGAGCATTGATGAGAAATTCTTTGCTGCAGCCAGTCAGCACTTTCTGCTAACAGCTTTACAGAGAGAAAAGGAATAAATCTTCATAAATCAAAGGCCCTGGAGGACTCGGAGCCCCTTTCTGGAAATGTTGCACTTCTTCCTGACAGGAAGGAGGACTAAGCCCAGTAAAAAGCCATTTGCCTGCCTGCCTTCCTCCTCTTTCTTTCTCTTCCTTTCTTCCTCGCCTCTTGCTTTTTTCCTTTCTTCCCCCTTTAAACCTGTTGCAGCCCCTTAGCCATTAGCTGCTCAGGACCTTGGACCCCCTTGTCTAGTCCTGTGTGGCTCTGATGGCTTGTGCATGGGTGCTCATGGCAGAGGTGGAGGATGCAGTGGTAGGACAGCTGGTCCTCACAGGTCCACCGCCTTGTGATTGTGTCAGTTACATCCCACATCGCCTTAGTGAGTAATCCCCTTGCCTGAGCAATGCATACTACTGTTCTCAGAAGGGAAAGTAAAATAACTAGGTATGGGTTTTTTTTTTTTTTTTTACATTTTATTGTATAAACAGCTATAAAAGGTACAATCAAGTACCAAATAACAATAATAATTATGAAAAACTTAAGACTCAGCACATCATTTCTTTATAAAATCTCCAATCACTTGATTACAACTAGACAGACATACATTTTACAGAGCTGGAATTAGTGTTCCACGTTTTTCCCACTGATTATTACTTTGTTTAGTATATATCTCTAGCACCCATAATCTTTGTATGTAAGCATTTAAAACAATATTTCCTCCTGTGAAGACACTATGGTCTGCCCAGCTGCTATCCTTGGAGTTATTTGCTGTATTTCACTGTAAAATATAACCAACTGCAGCTTACTTGGAATTTTGCAAAAGATTAGTCAGTAAACTGTAAGCTTCTCTGTGGTCAAGAGGCAGTGCTTTGATCACCTCTGTATAATCTTACCCAAGACAGTACATGAGAGCATAGGAAGGCATTTAGGGGCATTTGTTAAATAGATGGATGAGTAGACAGGTGCATTTTGGAAGGTACCAAATAAACATGTAGATTTGTAGGTAATTTCCCCTCTGCTTCTTGGAAGATATTCCCTTCTGAGTCAAGAAAGAGATCAAAACTAAATTTTTACAAAATATATGAGGTCCACAGTTGCAAACCATACTTCCTTCAGCCCAGTCCTGTCTATAGCAATATTCCCCCAAAATATAGTGTCAAAGAACCACTCTGATTCCTTCATACATTATTAATTCAGTGTTGTTGATGATTTTTTTAAAAAGCAAAGCATGGCTCTTTTTTTTAAACTTTTCACAACCCTCCCCAACCCGGCAACCCACCCGAGGAAGAAAAGGAAAGTTTTTAGACTGAGATCATTCCCTGGTGTTCTTTAGATTTTCAACTATTCAGTTTTTTGTTTTTTGGGTTTTTTTTTATTCATCACTTCTAGTGTGAGATAAAGGTAACAGAAAATGTGAAACGTTTGTCTACGGTTAGAATTCTGACTAGGCAATGGTCACCTGTAAAAGTCCCATCCTACCTTGGCTCCCTCCCTTGCCACTGCTATAAGATTTGTGTGCTTTGAAAACTTCCCATCAAGGACCTGTTATTTAGAGGTGTGTTTCTCACAGCTCAAGTGAACAGATGAGGATATGACAATCTATGTTTCAAAATGCATGACATGATTTCAAAAGGATAGGGGAGTAAAGTGACTTTTGAGCTAGGAAATATTCCTCTCTGCCAATTTTTCTGTGTTTTCATTCTGTATGTAAGAACTATTTTGTTTTTGTAGATATAATTGGATAGAATGGATACAACCTATGACATCTTCACTTTTTTTTTTTTTTTTTTTAAGACGGAGTCTCATTCTGTCACCCAGGCTGGAGTGCAGTGGCATGATCTCGGCTCACTGCAAGCTCTGCCTCCCGGGTTCACACCATTCTCCTGCCTCAGCCTCCCAAGTAGCTGGAACTACAGACATGTGCCACCATGCTCGGCTAATTTTTTTGTATTTTTAGTAGAGACGGGGTTTCACCGTGTTAGGGAGGATGGTCTCGATCTCCTGACCTCGAGATCCGCCCGCCTCGGCCTCCAAAAGTACTGGGATTACAGGCGTGAGCCACCATGCCTGGTCAGATTTTTCACTTTTATGCATCTTGAGCAGAATATTTGTTTCTCATATGTGATAGACTTCCTCAAAGTATTTGAAATGATACATTTTTTTTTTTTTTTACTAAATTGCATTTTCATATGAAAAACTCCCCTAAAGAAAGTTACATTTTCAAACTGTAATTTTAGATTGAAAGCACTTTTATAAGTGTTTATTTTCTCTCCTTAGTTAAAAGTCTTGTAGCAAAAAAAAAAAAAAAAGTATTGTAGTCATCTTATGGCATATATATTTTGAAGTTGGTAGCATTGTTATCTATAGAAAAACTTTTCTTTTTAATTGAATATCTACTTCTTTTAAAAACCTCTTCACCCTAGTATAGAGTTTATTTCAGGGATAGCTATAAGTGTTTCTACCCCATGAAATGTGAAATGGAAGAGTGAATATTTGGTGAGATTTAAAAAATATCTACATGTTTAGCAATAGAAGCAGCATATTGTATCACTTTCAGTAATATTTGTAATATTCGATAAAATTGATTTCTTCTCTGTTTAATAGTTTTGACTTTCTATACCCATCTACTAGGGGTAAAAGTACTATCAGTTGAAATACACTCTTAATGTTCTAGGAATTAGGGTTTCAGTTTCAAGAAGAAAGAAGGTAAAGTGTTTCAGGAGTATTTCCTATTTTATTTTGTTAGTTGGCAGTTTCACAGTTCTATGTCTAAAAAGGCCTTTATGTTTTAAACCAACTAGAATGATTTGTAAAGTTTATTTAGGAAAAAATCTGGAGATGTAAAGAAGTACCTGTTATTAAATTACACTTTATCACTGGGCTCAGAACTTACCCTCTATAATTACCTGTGAAAGTCTGTATTTATAATAGAATAATTTATAATACATTTAGTTTAGGTGCAATAATACAACTAGTACTAGAGACCACAGTGCCACAAAATTGCAGGGACTCTATATTCTGCCCTTAAGAAATTATTGTTTGGTGAGGAGCTATTCTTGATGCAAAGTTAGAGGCTAGTCTTCCTTTGCCTAGTTTTGAAACTCCAGCAGCCTTAGATGTTGATGGGGATTCAGCTCATCCAGCACTCCTTAGCAGGACTTTGTGTGTGGCTCAGGTGCATAAGCCTCACAGGTGTGCTCTGCTTGTTGTTCTTTCATCATCTTTGTCTTTCCTTTGAACACAGTATAAACAGTGCTGAGCTCAGGTGGTTGGTTGGTTTACGCTGAATTTGTAGATTTGATTCCTGTGACATCCTGTTAGCTTTTCTCATATTTTGGCCATAGCCAGACAGCACAGAAACCTGCGGAGAAAGTGTGGAGACTTCAGTGTAATCTGTCACCACTCCTTGACAAGTAACCAGAAGTGCATGATGCACTAGCATGTCCCAGTAGCAGGGGCAAAGGGTTACACAACAAAATGAGAAAGTGACTTTCACAGTCTGAGAGTTCACAGTTGCTGAACAAGCTGGCACTGACATAAGATTCCACTACCGTCTGTTCCGCAGAACTTAGGAAAATAGGTACACGAGTGGAATTTTGTATTGTCAGACTTGTAATCCTGGTATCAAGTATTCAGTTGATTGGGACAGTATATCTGTTGCTACGTTGAAAATAAAAAGACTCCATTTTTGTAATGGTAGAGTCATTAGGTTAGTGAGAACCTCATTCCCTAATTCCCCTTTCAGTTAGCCTTCTGCTGTTTGATCCACTTTTTTTCTGAAGCCTGAAGTGTACTGTGGAAGAGTCATTTTGGTTGACAGACCTGAGAAAAAACTTCCTAATATGTTTTCAGTGTTTGAAACTTATCCAGAGTGGGGTGGGTGGGGGAAGGGGGATGTACCTTTAAAAACACAGAGCTATTTGGTTCACATATTTCTTTTAAAAATAGTTGAGCTGGCCGGGCATGGTGGCTCACTCCTGTAATCCCAGCACTTTGGGAGGCTGAAGTGAGTGGATCACGAGGTCAGGAGTTCGAGACCAGCCTGGTCAACATAGTGAAACCCTGTCTGTACTAAAAATAGAAAAGTTAGCCAGGTATGGTGGCACACACCTGTAGTCCCAGCTACTCGGAAGGCTGAGGCAGGAGAATCACTTGAACCCAGGAGGCAGAGGTTGTAGTGAGCCGAGACCACTATTGCACTCCAGCCTGGGTGACAGAGTGAGACTCTGTCTCAGAAAAAGTTGAGCTTTGAGCTTTCCATTTGTGCATATGTACCCTTTATTCCCAGGAAGGACTAATTGTTTTTCTTGCTTAAAGAAATCTCCTCATTCTCTATATTACTATGACACTGTGTGGCATATTTTTTTTCTTTTTTTTAATTGTGGTATACATAACAAAATTTACAATTTTAACCATTTTTAGGGGTACAATTCAGTGGCATTAAGTTTATTCAAAATGTGCAACCATCACCATCATCCATCTTCAGAACCTTTTCATCATTACAGATGGAAACTCCATACCCATGAAACAATAACTCCCCATTCCCTTTTCCTCCCAGCCCCTGGTGACCACCATACTACTTTCTCTCTGAATTTCCCTATTCTTGGGATCGAATATAAGTAGAGTCATACAGTATTTGTCCTTTTGTGTCTGACTTATTTCACTTAGCCTAATGTTCTCAAGGTTCATCCATGTTATAACATGTTTCAGAATTCCATTTCTGAGGCTGAATAATATCCCACTGTGTGTGTGTGTGTGTGTGTGTGTGTACACCACGTTTTATACATTCATGCATTGATGGACATTTGGGTTGCTTTCACCTTTCGGCTATTGTGAATGTTACTGCTGTGAACATTGGTATACGATGTGTGTCATATTTGAGGCTTAGCAAATGCTGCCAGGCCCTGTTTGCTTTTTCTCCCGCATGTGTGTCTTACTTCCCCAGCTGGAAGATAAGGTCCATAAGTTGGGCGTGGGTCTTACACTTCTTGGTGTTTTTCATCCTTTATTCTGTTTCTCCCAGTATCTTGCAGAAATATAAATACTTGGTGCTGATAATAATAATTAGGCTAAAGTTAAAAAAATAAGGAAACTGTTTAGAAGTACATAGTATTTTAAGGAAGTATTTTATGTCCATATTTACATGGGGAGAGTATTTCACTTGTTTTTCCAATTTCTAAAAGTGATAGTATATTAATATACATCACTTTTCAAGTGTTTAATAATTTTCAAATGTTTAATAATAGAGTAATAGCCAAGAAGTATGTATGGGTCATGAGTCAGGAAAGTTTAAATAGATCTAGCTGATTATAAAGTAAATCTATAGAAGCCTTTTTGTTGCTGTTTTCCTCTTTCGGATCAAGGACATGAGTTCAAATACCACATTAACTCAAGAGGTAAAAGCTGTGTCCCCCATCCTAAGAAGCTGTAGGAGAGAAGATGGCTTCATATGTATGTGACACAAATGAACCTCTCATTGGAAACCTTATATTTTGTGTTAAAAAAAGAAGCAGTTTAATTAAAATGCAAATTTGGGATAAGTATGAATTCCTATCAGATTTATGTTGATACTTGCACTGAGGTAATTTAAGAGTGTTTTAAAATGTATTTACTTATGTTTGCCACATATTTATTGCTTTGTTAAAGGGCAAAGTTTTGGTTTTTGGTTACACCTGAGATACTTCCTGTATTAGAAGAATGTTAATAAGTAGGCCTTTAAGGCTTTTAAAATAAACAACAAGTGTAGGAGAAGATGGTTTCTAGAAGGTGCTTTGATGAAATTTCACAAAGTTTTGGTTTTTGGTTACACTTAAGATACATCCTGTATTAGAAGAATGTTAATAAGTAGGCCTTTAAGGCTTTCAAAATAAACAACAAGTGTAGGACAAGATGGTTTCTAGAAGGTGCTTTGATGAAATTTCACCAGCTGGCTATCTGTACATAATCAGGTGTACCCACAGAGAAGGCAACAATGAGGCCATTCAGGCAGGGCGCCAGAAACCACAGGCAAAGCAATTGTTTACAATTCAACAACCGGCTCCTTACGAATTTTCATCTTTCGATCAGTTACCCTGGCTTTGAGTAGCCACAGCCAGTGTGTGTTTCAAAAAAGGATAAAACTCTTATTTGCAAATAGCTTGCCACTAAAAAATATGTTTCTTTATTATAACGGCCTGTTAGAATTTACTACTGCAAAGCAAACCACTCTGACTCATTCTTTTCTGTGTGCTTAGCCTGGCAATATCATCAGCCGTTAAGTAAAAATGTCCGTAGGTCAAAATGGTAAATTTGCTACTGGTTTACTTTATAGCAAGTCTCTGCTTTATTTGGGAAGCTTTTTATCCCTCCTTCTTTTCATATGATACAAAAAGGTATCTTCAAATTTCACTGGTTTAAAAAGTATCTTCAAGTCCTTTCCATGAACGTTAACCAGCAAAACAGTTCACGCACAGGTATCTGCCTGGTGTCCCCCGTGGCGGTGCAGTGTGAAGCGTTGTTTCATTGATGGATAATGCTCCCATGCAGTTTCACAAACCCTTTCTAGCCACTTCCTTTTTTCCTCTCCAGCAACTTATCCTGCCACCCAGAAGTCATAGCTGGTTTCATTTGCTTTCTAGTCCAAGTTATTGGCAAGCAAGTTTGCCAATCCCTCAAGTGGCTTCTTATGAAAGATTTCAATGGATAGAGGTATCTTTCACTTCAGCAGTTGAATTAGCTAGCAATTGTACGTGGTAACCTGATGAAACATACTGATTGGTTCATAAGACATATTTAACACAAAATCAACCTATGGGAAAATAGATTTAAGATATTAAAATTCCCTGTGGGTATCTGGATGGTGCTGTCCCTAGATTACAGCTGGGGACCTTATTTGCAGAAGAGGAGCTGGAAGACAAGCTGAGCTCATTTTCCTGTTTCTCCCTGAGCTTTGCTCTTCTAGGAGTCCCCCCCTGTCTCCCCGCAAAGCTCTCTATTGAGATTGTTACTGCTATGAAAGCCACATTTTCGATGGTTATAGGTTCATGTAGCCATTCTATGTTGAAGGCAAACTTCCTTGCACAAAGCATTCTAGGAAGCCACTCTGATTTCTAGATCTTTATTTACAGGGTTTTTGTTTCATTTGCCAGTGATACAGTCTGAATTAAAAAGGCTTATAGTATATTATGACCCACTGAGGTGCATTTGCTCTTCCAAAAAGCGCGTGTACAGGTCTCTTCTGAGCACATCTGTTCCTCTTTATGCACACCAGGAAAAGATTAACGCAGCTGTTCTGTTTTTCAGATTTGACTGAAGAACGGCTTGGAGACGGCAACCCGGCAGACAATACAGAGGTCTTTAGTGACAAAGACACTGACCAGAGGAGTTCCCCAGATGTGGCAAAGAGTAAGGGCTGCTTCACCCCTGAGAGCCCTGAGATAGTGTCCGTGGATGAAGGGGGGTACGCTGTCCAGAAAGACGGAGGCAACCCTGAGAGCCGCCCGGACAGCCCCAAGTATCACGCGGAGCAGAATCACCTCCTGATTGAGGGCCCCTCGGGGACTGTTTCTCTGCCCTTCAGCTTGAAAGCCAACAGACCGCCGCTTGAAGTGTTAAAAAAGATATTCCCCAACCAGAAGCCAACGGTGCTTGAGCTCATCCTCAAGGGCTGTGGCGGGGACCTGGTGAGCGCCGTGGAAGTCCTTCTGTCCAGCCGATCCTCAGTCACGGGAGCAGAGCGAACTTCCGCAGAACCCGAGAGTCTAGTGTTGCCCTCCAACGGGCACATCTTTGAACATACCTTGAGCTCCTACCCCATCTCGTCTTCCAAATGGTCTGTGGGATCAGCCTTTCGAGTCCCAGACACCTTGAGGTTTTCTGCCGACTCTAGTAATGTTGTCCCCAATCCCTTGGCTGTGCCTCTGCAGCACCCTTTCCCCCAGCCACCCCGGTACCCGCTGATGCTGAGGAATACTTTGGCGAGAAACCAGTCGAGCCCCTTTTTGCCCAATGATGTCACCCTGTGGAACACCATGACGCTGCAGCAGCAGTATCAGCTGAGGTCCCAGTACGTCAGTCCTTTCCCCAGTAACTCTACCAGCGTCTTCAGAAGCTCGCCCGTCCTTCCTGCCCGTGCCACGGAAGACCCTCGGATTTCCATCCCTGATGATGGGTGTCCAATTGTGTCAAAGCAGTCCATTTACACCGAGGACGACTATGATGAGAGGTCTGACTCCTCAGACTCTAGAATACTCAATACATCATCTTAAAGTGATGCTGGATGGGTGGCGGTCAGGGGACATTTTCTGTGCGTTTTGTCCCTGAGGCATCTGAGGAGAGGCCACATCTTGTGTATGCCCTTTCCTTCTGTTTGACAAAGTGACTGTGCTTGATTCTATACATTAGCAATAAAAACGTAACTTATTTAACTTCTTGCACTTCACTGGAAAATGCCAAATAGCTCTGCTCGGTGGCTTTAGTGCTGAATGTTTATTGTAAAAGAGAGTCTAATGTTAAGAATAGTCTTGGGAAGGCTGGGTCCATGGAAGATTTATTTGGGGATATAAAGCTGAAGGTCAGCCTTGCACCTAAACCCAACCTGGAATGTTAAATGAAATAATATACTTGAATGCAATTTTGTAAAAGTGGATTCCTCAGGATATGTGAAACCTAAAGGAAGTGGTTCTGTTGCAAATGGACTATAAACAGGGACATTATATTCTTATGCTAAAAATCCTTGCATTTTAAAGAGAGATGCACTTAAGAATAGAGTGAACTGCTCATGTGCTTATTTAAGCTTGGACAGTTTTCAGAGACAAACCCCATTAAGAATTACTCTTTTCACATGGCTGAATCGAAACATGTGTAATGTCAATGTAAAACCAATCACAGCTGTGAACTGCATGAAATGTATTGTGAAACGAACACAAGATTAAGCTTTGTCAGGTTAATGTAGCATGCTAAGGACTCTAGAAGAAAAATAAACTAAGAAGACGAACTTGGTTTATGTCATTTCTACTTGTGGAAAGAGGATCTCTAAAAATAGAAACTTGATGTAAAAATGACTTACTAATGCATGGGTTAGGAATCAAATTATCAATTAAATGAGACATTCCTGAGAAATATAAATGGCAGAGTTTTAGGGCTACATTAAGAAAGACAGATAATTTGTTCAAGAATGGAGTTAGTTAATTCTCTTCATCCATCCGTTTATCCAACAGATACTTATTGAGTGCCTACTCTGTGTAAGAGAATGTGCGTTCCATGTATTGTCCAAGTTACCTACCAATGAGTCCAAGATAAGCAGGTATTTTTTGTGGAGAATCCCATTGAAAACAAAGTAAAAATGGAAAACTCCCAACAATGTACAGTTGAGTGTGGGAAGCAAGGAAAGTGCTTAGCCCAGTACCTGCCATAGGAAGTACGCAGTCCATGAAAACTATTGCTTCTATTCATTAAATTGAGTAGCTTTGCATTCAGAATATAGACATGCATTCCTTCATTCTTACTTGGAGAACATGGCATTCTGGTTTGAGGCAAACATTGAAAACCAGGGCTTTTTTCTTTGATTTTAAAAACATTCTTGAAGTGCTGTGTATGACAAACTTCTTGCTCAGATTTTTTTTAGAATTTTCAAACAACCGCTTCTCTGACTTACTGTTTCCATTTTTCAAAGTGCTTGAAAGGTAAGATGACTGCTTAGGTCAGACAATAAACTTATGAATGTGGAAGGGAAAGTAAATAAGCAAATAAATAAAAGCCTCTACATGACAAGGATGCAGAGAGAGCTCCCAGTGCAGGAATAAGACTTTGGTCCTGGGAGGGAGAAGGGCAAGTTCTCTCAGCCTGAGATGCTCCCCACCCTTGAATGGGTTCCCATGGGAAGGGAAATATTTAAAACAAAAGAGCCTTCTCATTTTTATTTCCATTGGGCACTTTTGACATGAAAAACCTTTGAGGGGAAAAAATTCCCTGTACTAGTTGGACTAGTATGTATTTAATTGACATAGTTACATACTAGAGTGTTTAAAAGTAAATATGGGCCAGGCATGGTTGCTCATGCCTATAATCCCAGCACTTTGGGAGGCTGAGGCAGGCAGATCGCTTGAGCTCACGAGTTTGAGACCAGCCTGGGCAACATGGCAAAACCCTGTCTCTACAAAAAATACAAAAATTAGCCAGGTGTGGTGGCATGTACCTGTAGTCCCAGCGACTTGGGAGGCTGAGGTGGGAGGATGGCTTGAGCTGGGGAGGCGGAAGTTGCAGTGAGCAGAGATTGTACCACTGTACTCTAGCCTGGGCCACAGAGCCAGACCTTGTCTCAAAAAAAAAAAAAAAAATTAATATGGTTTCTTGTTAAGGTTATATTTAAACATTAATGTTTATATAAGGAAGAAAGGGCATGGAGGAGAAAGTGGTTTGCCCCCTGATTCTAAAGACATGTCCAGGACATTTTATGTAGCAATGAAGTGCTGATGTCTGGACCTATCTAGGACAAATGTATTTTAAAGGCATCTTCATTGCAAAAGTTTACCCACATTTAACAAGCAATAATGATAATGTACCACAGCACCTAAGCCAAGATGCTACAAAGCCTGTCCTCAGATATTACTTCAGGTTGAACCACCCAAACTGAACAAAACCTCACTGATACGGCATCCTTACAGCTTGATTTTGCCTATAAATCATTATCATTGACCTCTTTATGATGGCCAGCAAAATGGAATTATCTGTAAAGCAATTTATTTGTGGGCTAGTGCAGGTATTTTTGGTCCTCAGTATAATCCGAAAAAAGAGGCTTGGCATGGTGGCTCATGCCTGTAATCCCAGCACTTTGGGAGGCCGAGGTAGGTGGATCACCTGAGATCAGGAGTTTGAGAGCAGCCTGGCCAAAATGGTGAAACCCGTCTCTACTAAAAATACAAAAATTACCCAGGCGTGGTGGAGGGTGCCTGTAGTCCCAACTACTCAGGAGGCTGAGGCAGAGAATCGCTTGAATCCGGGAGGTGGAGGTTGCAGTGAGCCGAGGTCATGCCACTGCACTCCAGCCTGGGTGACAGAGTGAGATTTCGTCTCAAAAAAAAAAAAAAAATCTAAAGAAATGTTTGCTTCAGTGGGGTAAGCGTGGTCGGGGTCAGAAATGAGAAATTGGGTGTTAAGATCCTATGTCCTTCCAGCATTCAGTTTTACTCCCTCTGAGTCCCGATTTCTGAGCCCCCTCTGGTTAAAGAGGCAAACCTCTTGGATTCTAACTCAGCTCTCAGAGACCATCCTGCCGCAGCATGTAGAATTCAAGGGAAATGAATACTTATCTGCCCACAGGTTCTCAGTTATTCTTTCACATGAAACTGAACATCTGGATGAAGAGAAAAAAAAAACAACCAACTTCTGTTGTAATTCCCTCTGTCACACAGGCAACACATGTGGGGGCCGGGCTAGGCTGTACACTTTCAGTTTTCATCAACCGATGTCTGACTTGTGTGTCAACCCAGTCTTAGAGAAAGTTAATCTACATTAAACCACAATGCCTCTCCTCCCTTCTGGTGGATCTGCCCACTCCTAGTGTTGGTGTAAATGCTTTGTCTGTCTAAGATGCTGTGAGTGTGGGTGGGTTAGTTATGTTCTAGAGCATTCATGTCAAAGTGTGGTCCATGTACCCAGGTGCTTAATTTCTAGTGTGGATTCCTGGGCCTGACTTGTTGAGTCAGAATCCCTGGTAGCCTAAGCAGTAGATTTTTATCATCCTCTCCAGGTAATTTGTACACTCACTAAGATGTGAGAATGACCTCCCTCTTCATCACATCCTTGGGTTTTCTTTTTAGATCTATGCCATGTAAAAGGGCTGAAGGCTATAAACTTTTATGCTGAGATGTTAAGCCCTTTCTCCCCTATTCCCACCTACTTTTCTAGGGCAAGGGTAAACATCAACATGTAAACAGTCTTAGAACATACCCTAGATCTAGTTCAAACAATGTTGGCATCAATGTCAATTATTAGGTTGAGTATACATTTGGGATCAGACTTGCTTGTTTCTGGAAATTTGGTTGGTGAAGGACCTGATAAGAGCTTAAATGTGCTATTCTTTCCCCCAAGGGGAGGGCCAGAATTTTTGGCACTGCTGATCCTTCTGGCTGTCCCACAATTTCCAGTTTACTAGTGACATCTGGGAATAGGTTTTGCCCTCGAGATTTGAGCTTTAAGAAATAGCAACATTCTTGTTGATGGGGGTGGAAGGAAGTAGTTTTATAGATGAATTGAGAAGCTAGACATTTGTTAGGTACATGGATATGGTTGAAATTAACGGTAGGGCAAAGTTGAGAGGCACAGGTACCACAGAAAAGGGGCAGTGATTCTGGACCACTGGTCCAGGCTGTTAAGTTCGTCAACAGGCTCATAAGAGCCTAAGAACATTTCAAATTTATAAAAAGAAACAGGACTAGAGAAGGAGGTAAGAGGTGTAACAGTCCTGTATTACCAGACTTGCTCTTTAGGGACTCAAATCCCAAGGTCCCTAGCTTGCCCTAAGGATAGAGGGGGTGGGAGCGGTGGGAGAAGGAGCATCTTGGGAACATTTGTTGGGTGCCCAGAAAACAGGCTTTGACTGCATTTGAACTGACATATTTGAAAAATGAACTTTATTTCACTGCATACTGTTTCAGTGATTCATTCTTTATATGTGCATTTACTCAGCAGAAGTGAGTCGAAAATAAGATGGATGCTAAATTTATATGTTAATTTTAATATTGAAGCTATCTTATATTTGAAGAATAAGATCAATGCTTCAATTTCATTTCTTATGTGGTACTGAACGTTGTCATTACTGGGAAAAAAATCATTTCTGAATGCATCCTCCCCAAATTCTAATCTCAGAGGGCAGAGGAGGCTCAGGAGAGGCAATCTTGCCTTTTGTTGATGGTGTATTCTGGATATGCTTCAATGTTCCCACAGTATCATTTACTATTTCAGTGTGAAGGGTAAATAGGAAAGGTAGTGGTTTCCCCTTAAATTACAATGGAGTTTATTTACTAATTGGATTCTGAGAGTTTGCTGAGACTGTTAGGCTATGTCAAGAGTTTCATAAATCCCATGGGCAAAGCCACTGGACTTAACCAAAAGTAAACTCAGCAGTTATTGAGAAAAATTATCACTTCAGAAGACTTGAGTCACTGCTTGTTGGTTTTAGACCATGACCTCATCCTGCCACTGTGATTAAAAGGAAAGATTCCTAAGATCTGTGGAAGTATCTCTGTCTCCTAGCCAAATATGGCAGAACCAGATGTGTGATGGTTGCTATAGAGGGAGGGTGGGTGAATTAAACGTGGGACTTTTCTCAGCCTCAGGGGCTGCTATGGCAATACCAGTGGGCTCTGTCCTCACTAGCAGACTGCTGGCTGTCCATGCAGCCCCTGGCTTTCCTTGTTGCTTCTGCCTTCAGGGATCACTGGGTGAAATAGGCTGCTGTGGTGGCTGTCCATTTTGTGTATTGCACCAATGGGTCCAGCCAAGGGGCAAGTGGGGCCTCAGATCCAGAGTGGGTGCCCTTTTAAAATTTGTCAGACCAGAAAATGTGCTGTTTTAGAAGCCTTTTTCTACTTTGCTCAAAGGTATACCAAAATCTAGCAGAGACCCTAGAGAAAGAGAGAGAAAGAAAAATGAATGAGTTGCTAGAGAACAGCTTGAGCATTGAAAGGAATAGCTGTGGAAGCCATGGATAAATAAATCTTTGTCAACCTATCTCCTTTGGCCTGTCCCCCTTGAGAAAATAGGAAGTAGTTTCAATTACAGTTTCAAAAAAATCTCACTCAATGGACTTGAGATTAAAAATGAAGGGAGACGTTGGAAAGGGAGCTGGGAGAACTAGCCTTTATTGAGCATCTACTACCTGCATCTTTTAGGTCAGCCCACCATTCTGACCTCGGTATATCTCTATGGATTGTCCCTGATCTAAAATCAGCTCAGGCCACCAGCAACCAGATGGGCATATATCATTTGGGCCTGCCTGAGTAGACAACAGCATATGTAAAACAACACGAATGAATGAATATGCCCACAGCAAACACTGATTTATGCAGTTTTCTTTTCTTTTTCTTTTTTTTTTTTTTTTGAGATGGAGTCTCACTTTGTCACCAAGCTGGAGTGCAGTAGCATGATCTCGGTTCACTGCAGCCTCCGCCTCCCGGGTTCAAACAATTCTCCTGCCTCAGCCTCTGGAGTAGCTGGGACTGCAGGTGTGCACCATCACAGCTGGTTGATTTTTGTATTTTTAGTAGAGACGGGGTTTCACCATATTGGCCAGGATGGTCTTGATCTCCTGACTTCGTGATCCACCCGCCTTGGCCTCCCAAAGTGCTGGGATTACAGGTGTGAGCCACTGCGCCCAGCTGATTTATTTATTCAGTTTTCTATCTTCAAGACAGCCCTGTGAACCAGCATGTCTGCATATCTCTAATACAGTAATATTTGAGATTCACTGCAGATCCTGAATCTTCAAGAAAATATTATGTCTAATGCAGCTTAGTATTAAAGATATCTTATTGTATCCAGAGTTTTGAGAATTGGAATAATGCTTTGTATACCACTGTTTATACCCTTAGAGAGAAAATCTTACTAATCCAACACTGATTTAGTCAAATTAGCAATTCAAAGCACCTGCTAGGTATTATTTTGAAACATCTAAATCCAACCCAAATGCAAATTAATTTATTAAAAAACAATTCTAGCCAGGCACGGTGGCTCACGCCTGTAATCCCAGCATTTTGGGAGGCCGAGGCAGGTGGATCACAAGGGCAGGAGTTTGAGACCAGCCTGACCAACATGGTGAAACCCCGTCTCTACTAAAAATACAAAAATTAGCCAGGCGTGGTGGTGTGCACCTGTAATCCTGGCCACTCGGGAGGTTGAGGCACGAGAATAGCTTGAACCCGGGAGGTGGAGGTTGTGGTGAACCGAGATCATGCCATTGCACTCCAGCCTGGGCAACAAGAGCGAAACTCAATCTCAAAAAAACCAAAAAACAGAAGACAAAACAAAACAAAAAAACCCCGATTCTACCCAGAATCCCACATTTTCCAAAACTGGTTTGGAGTTAAGTGAACACAGGAGCGAGCATTTAAAAAGCACTTATTCTGGCTCGGTGTGGTGGCTCATAGCTGTAATCTCAGCACTTTGGGAGGCCAAGGTGGGAGGATCACTTGAGCCCAGGAGTTTGGGACCAACCTAGGCAACATAGTGAGACCTCATCTCTACAAAAAAATTTTAAAAAGCTATGGTGGTACACACCTGTAGCCCTAGCTACTCGGGAAGCTGAAACAGGAGGATCTGTTGAGCCCAGGAGTTCGAGGTTGCAATAAGCTATGATTGTGCCATTGCGCTCTAGCCCAGGCGGCAGAGCAAGACCCTGTCTCTTAATAATAAATTTAAAAAGCACTTACTCTGTGCTAGCCGTTGTTAACATCTATTAACTCATTTAATCCTCTCAACAACCACATGAGGTCAGTAGATCACCATTCCTGTTTTGCAGATGAGGCAGCAAAGAAGTAACTTTCTCAGGGTCAATTATCTGGAAGGGGTGGATGTGGGCTTTGGTCTCAGGACTTCGGATCCAGTTTATGGGCTCGGGAGTTCACAAGGCTTTTTGGGGCTCCTGGACCTTTGCCCAGCCACTTGGCTTTCTCCTGGGCCCGAAGCCGCCTCCATCAGAGGTGGGAGTTGCGGCCGTGGCTGTCGAGGGCAACCCCCGGGAGCCTGAGAGGACATGGCGTGAAACCCTGCAGGTGAGAGCGACCAGGACCTTCCCTTTCCCTGAGCCGCCTGCCTGAATGGTCTTCCTGGCTCTGCTGCCCCCTGGAGGCCAGTGGAGGTAAATGCGTGAAGTCAGCATTTTCCCTCCGCTTGTTAGTCCTCCTCGTTCATCTCTTGGCCAAACCAGAAAAAGATGTGAGGGTATTTCAAAGACATCTTTACTATATTTCATTTAACTCAAATTCAAGGATCCCTCTCCCAGGACAGCTGTGACTACAGACCATGGCATTCATATTTCCCCACCCCACGGCATAGGACCGGCAGGGGATTTCCAAGAAGCCCCTAACCCGTGGGGCCCTGAAGACCCTCCTAGAAGTTTCAGCCTGGCTGATGACATGCATGCGTGCTGACTATGGCTTGCGGCTTAAACTCAAATGTGAATTATCTAATGCCACCATGGAGGAAATGTAATTTTAAGACACAACTTTATTAAAACTGCTAGGCAAGTAATAGCCAGGAAAACCATTTCATTCATATTTTCTCCAAGTGGCCTCTATGACTCACTGGATCTGGAATCCCCTAAAGTGTCTGTTCAAACAATTTAGATTCTGAATCCATCTTTAAATCTTCTCTACCAGAACTTCTGGGAGGGGATATCTCCCTCCCTCCCAGGAATCCACAGTTGCAGTGAGAACCTTGAAGTCCACTCCTGTCCTTGAAGTCCACTCCTGTCCAGGGAGCAGCCTTAGAGAACTCAGTCAGGCCCTCCAGTGAAGGAGGAAAAGGCAAATCTAGTCATAATACTTGAAGTATATTGCTCGTCTTTAAATTACCCACCCAGGTGAATAAAACACTCTCTCAGGGTAAAAGCACATGTGAATTTGTCCAAATCATTGTAATAAGGCTCCCGGGGCGGGGGCGGGGGGTGGTTAGCACCAGTAATCAGCAGCTATGAATACTACTAACCACATCATCCCCACAGGGCTTGGGGGGCAAGCACAATTATTTGCGCTTCACAGTTATGGATTGGTTTGACCAATTAAAAGAAAAATTACCCAAAAAGAATTTTTCTTTTTTTAAAGTCAGAGTGAGACCCAGTCAGAAAGCATTTTGAAATGTGGGTGGAGGACCCAGTTGCCTTACCAGCGTGCCTTTGAAGGAGGAGGAGGAAGAGGGCAAGGAAGGAGCAGTGAAGATGGAGACTCTTTGGACAAAGCGGGGCTTCCGGCATGTTCGGTGGTACAGTTCTAACCCTGCCCAATCATGGGACTGACCTGTGCCACCATATGGGGGTGGTTCGAGGCAGATGGTAGCATTTGGGATCTCTGTTTGGCTTCCCGGCTAACAGGAATATCTGCAGCTCCACCGGGGAGCAGGGTGGACAAGGTGAGATAGTTAAGTCTACAGGAAGGAGGGAGGATTGTGTTTTCTGAGCTGGCCTCCCTCTCCCAAGGGGTGGGAGGGAGGCCTGGAGCAACCTCAGCTGAGCTCCATAGCTCTGGCCCCCACCAGCAGTAAGGGCACGATGAGTGTTCAGAGGACAAGTGAAGTGAGCCCACCTGTGCTCTGGGAGCCCCAGCATCTGCTGCAGCCATCATGGCAGGGAGAGTAAAGGGCACGGCCGAAGCCAGCTCGGCCTGCAGAGGATCCACCCATGGGGAGTGGGCGTGACCCTCAGGGAGCGGAAGGGACAGGGAGAATAAAATGCATTGCTGTTGTGGCCTAAAGGCCTCCCACCTGGAAGGAAGCCAGGGGAGCCTGAGCAGACAGCCGGTTCCAGTGGTCATTTGCCCAGGAGAGTAGTCACTCTGTGGGTGGGATCAAGTCCTTCCTACATCATCCCAGACAGTTATTCACACACCAGAGCTTTGGTGACTTGCTCTGAGCCTAGCTGGACCCAGATACCTTTGTTTTCCAGATTTCCTGATAAATTAGCACCAAAGAAAGAAGAGCTCATTAACTGTCTTGGTCCATATATAAGACACCAGTTAAACTTGAATTTCAGATAACCAGTGAATAATTTTTTAGCATAAGCATGTCCCAGGCTGAATTTGTATAGGTATATATTTTTATGTGTATGTGTGTGTGTATATCTATATATATATTTGTAGAATATAACTATGTCCAGGGAATATTACATAAGTATAATATATAATATAATACTGATACATATAACATGTGATATAATATATAATACATAATATTCCCTGGACATAATTATACTCTATAATAAATGTATTGCCTATACATACTTATACTAAAAAATTATCCATTGTTTATCAAAAGTTGAATTCAACTGGGCATCCTATGGTTTTGTTAGCTAAATCTTGTAATGCTACTGGAAGCGATGTGTCTGTGGTATGACTGTAGCTGTCGCCACGGTCATGTCCCTGCAGTTAAGAAAACAGGAAAGGTGAAGTGGTAACAAAATGGGCTGAAGGCCTAATGCAGTCCTCAGGTGTATTTTGTTTGATTAGTACAGAGTTTTTGTTTTCATTTTCAAATGATTGCCAACATTGAAAAATCCAGAGATCTCACATATGCACCAAGTGTTTAGGCGTTTCTGGAAAACGTGGAAGATCTGTCAATATCGTACGGAAACAAATTAGATGTTCCCTGCCTTGGTCTCACTCATTTGTGCTTCTTTCCTGTTGCTGAATTTGGGACAGATCCATGTAGGGTATTCGATTCCCTAAAATTTTCCCTAGAACAGGCAGGAACTTTTTTGGGGGTGCTGAAATCCCTGAGTGCCTGTTGAGCCTGACCAGGCTGATCTAAAGCAGGTGGGCTCTTTACCTCTCCCCCTTGACATTTGACCTGGAGACTTGCTCCTTATAAGGCTTAGATGTGACCTGGGACAGGTCCCTAGCTTCTCCCAGGGTCTCTGTTTTCATCCCTAAAACGAGCGGACAACTCTCCATGTTTCCCAACTTTTTTGTACCAAAAGTTCTGTTTTGTCAACCTTATGCCACTGTGGTTCCAGTTTTTGCTTGTTTGTTTGTTTTATAGAATGGTTCACCAATGTGTGAGTCATCCTTGCTAATCTTCTCTGTGTCATTCTGATTTTGGTATGTGTGCTGCTGAAGCGAGCGCATGGACCTGATGCTTTCAAAGCTCTGTCTACCCAAGCGAATGGCGTATATTACAAACAGCCTGTAAATTCTGACCAGCCTGAAAGCTAACTGGTTTTATCATACCACATGGGTCAAATTCCCTCTAAAAGCAAAAACATTTTGTAAGCTCCTGTAACCTTACTAAAAACAGCGATACCTTTAAAGCCAGTAAGGGCTGGGTGTGGCTACCCTAGGCTACACTTCACTAACACACTCCAAAATTTCAGTGGTTTAACACATAAAAGTTTATTTTAAAACTTTAACCCATGCAGAATCTGCCATGGGTTTGGCAGCTCTCTAGGCAGTGACAGAAGAATTGTTTCCTTTTTTTTTTTTTTTTTGAGACAGAATCTTACTCTGTCTCCTACGCTGGAGTGCTGTGCATGATCTTGGCTCATTGCAACCTCCACTTCCCAGGTTCAAATGATTCTCCTGCCTCAGCCTCCCGAGTAGCTGGGATTACAGGTGCACACCACCACGCCTGGCTACTTTTCTGTATTTTTAGTAGAGGCGGGTTTCACCATGTTGGATAGGCTGGTCTTGAACTCCTGACCTCGGGCGATCTGCCCTCCCAAAGTGCTGGGATTACAGCCACTCTGGCTTTAGTTTCCTTCTTTACTGTGGCTTGACCATTTCCACACATGGTTTGCTGGCGGGCTTTCCAGGTCCTCGCCTCTGCTCACATTTCATTGGCTGGATCCAGTCTGGTGGCTTCACTTAGAGGAAGGGACCAGGAGGTAGAGTTTTTTGCATGCCTGGGAAGCTGTGGAGAAAAGCACACAGTGAACATTTGAGTTTTTATCGCATCCGATTGACGGCGACTTTGAGATGACTGACTTGTTTATGAATACCGACGGCGATTTAATCCGAGGAAATTTTCCCGATGACGTGCCGCTCGCCGCCGCCGCCGCCGCCGCCGCCACTTTTTCCTTTTCCTTTTTCCTTTTTCCTGCCTTTTTCCTTTTTCTCGCCGCCGCCGTTTCTCAGACGGAGTTTCACTTTTGTCACCCAGGCTGGAGTGCAATGGCTCGATCTCTCCTCACTGTAACATCTGCCTTCCGGGTTCAAGCAGCTCTCCTGCCTCAGCCTCCCAAGTAGCTGGGATTACGGGCACCCACCACCACACCCGGCTAATTTTTGTACTTTTAGTAGAGATGGGGTTTCACCATGTTGGCCAGGCTGGTCTCGAACTCCTGACCTCAGGTGATCCGCCCACCTCGGACTCCCAAAGTGCTGGGATTACAGGCATGAGCCACTGCACTGGCCGTAGCTGACTTTTATTTTGTGTGCGTGTATCAACTCACTTATCTTCACAATAGCCCTAAAAGGCAGGTACATTTTTTGTTGTTCCTGTACTATTTTTTTTTAACAGGAATTGTTTCATAGATTTTAAAAACAGGCTGTCCTCACTTGAACGGACATGTTTGAAAAACCAACTCGAGTCCACTGTGCTCTGTTTCAGTGACGCATTCTTGATATGTGCATTTGCCCAGCGGAAGGCCCAGAATCGCTAAGCCACTGCTTCAGGGTTATGCAGACGCTGGTGCCGAGCTGGATTTCCCTCTCAGAGTCACATCCCAGAGCCCGTCATGGGCTGAAACGCAGGGGCTCTGACATGCACATTCTCCAGAGTCTGCTCCTCAGGATTTCAGAGACCAGCTCATCAGGAGAGTGAAGCCTGAGTGTAAGATGAAACTGGCATTAAGTTGACCAGCTACTGTAAGTTGGCTTTAACTGGCTGTGAAATATTTTGCCCCTACAGGGAGCTTTAACTGTGTTTTGTTCTTTTTGCCATTTAGTGGCCCACGTTCCAGTGGGTACAATTTCCAGCTCCCAGTCCCAGACTAGCACCTAATTAAAATACGATGTTTTCCCTTCAAGCTTGGTTTGAAAGTCAACTGACAATTTTTTTTGTTTTCTGTGTTAGGAAATTGTTTTTATTTTTTGAAAAGGTCAGGGATTTAAGAGCTCTAAAGTAAAAAGACAAAAAGATTTACAGTGAAAATTCTCCCTCCTCCCAGCTACCTGAGTGCAACCAATGTTATTAGTGTCTTGGGCATCCTTCCAAAAATATTTTATTTTTAATTTTCTTTTTAGAAACAGGGCATTGCTCTATCACCCGGGCCAGAGTGCAGTGGTATGATCACAGCTCACTGCAGCCTCGACCTCCCCAGGCTCAAGTGATCCTCCTAATCTCAGCATCATGAGTTGCTGGGACTGTAGCCACACGCCGCCATGCCCAGCTAATTTTTGTTATATATTTTATTTTATTTTTTTGTAGAGACAGCATCCTACCATGTTGTCCAGGCTGGTCTTAAACTCCTGGACTTAAGTGATCCTCCTGCTTCAGCCTCCCAAAGTGTTGGGATTACAGGCATAAGCCACTGTGCCCAGCCCTTCCAGAAATGTTTTCTGCACATGCAAGCATAAGTATTCTTTTTTCATTTTCTTTAAAAATTAACTATATACACAGTTGTTTTACCTTGCCTTTTTTTTCTGTCCACTTACTGTGTTTTGGAGATAGTTACATATAATTATAAAGATAGTTTCTTCATTTAAAAAATTACGTAGTATTTGGCTGTTCCATAGTTTATTTAGCAGTCCCCTTCTGATAAATATGTTAAGTTTTCAAGTCATGTACTATTAAATGATTTAGTAATAAATAACTTTAGACAAATGTGATTTGAAGTGGGAGCAAGTGTAAGTTGCATAAATTCGTGGAAGAGGAATTTCTGCGCAGAGCGTACATGCGTCGGTAATTTTACTAGACATTGCCAATTTGTCCCCTTATAGGCATTGCTCCAGTTTATACTCCCGCCAGTAAAGTACGAGAATGTCAGTTTTCCCACATCCCCAGTGAGTGTGTTTTCAATTATAATTTCCCACAACTTGAAAATCTCAGTATGCTTTCATTTGCATTCTCTTCTTATGAATGGAGGTGAGCTTCTTTTCATATGTTTCAGAGCCATCTGCGTCAACGAGCATCTCTTTCTTTGAGTGCTGGAAGAACACTTGCCCTAGAACAGGTCTGTGACCCAAGCTCAAAGCTGGCAGAACCCATCGCAGCTTAACCACCAGGGTTTGTAGCTAAATGTCTTACACAAGGAAGTGGTTGGTTTCTGCAGTGTGTTCTCATTAGAAATGCTTGGTCGCTGAAACCAATCCTAACCAGGCTGATGGCGCCATCTATCTTTCTGAGATGGGTAAATGGAATGCAATGCATTTTGACAAGGGGGACATTTGGGACCTGACGCTGATGATGAAGTCTGCCAGGGGCTGTGGATGTGTTCCATCAAAGCTGAAAATATCATCAACTTACTGAATTGCCTTTCGTCCTACTTGATGTCACTGAAGTGAGCATGTCTTTTTGATTTTTAAAAAATGTTTGGCCAGGTGCAGTGGCTCATGCCTGTAATCCTAGCACTTAGGAAGGTTGAGGCAGATGGATCGCTTGCGCCCACGAGTTCAAGACTAGTCTGGGCAACATGGAGAAAGCCTGCCTCTGCTAAACAGTAGACATAAAAAATTCGCCGGGTGTGGTGGCGAGCACCTGCAGTCCCAGCTACTTGGGAGTCTGAGGTGGGAGGATCACCTGAGCCCAGGGAGGTTGAGACTGCAGTGAGCCGTGACTACACCACTGCACTCTGGCCTGGGTGACACAGTGAGACCCTGACTCAAAAAACAAACAAAACAAAATTTTATTTTTAAAAAATAAAAGGCCCACATATATAGAGAATAGTGAAATGAACCCTAATCTACACATCACCAACATTAAGCAGTTATAAAGACTACACGGCACTTGATCCGTCCATCCCATTTCCTGTTTCTTCCTTTTGGTTGAGGTAGGTAGTCTTTAAAGCAAATAATGTCATTTCACCCTTATGTACTTCAGTAAACATCTCTAAAAATGGACATATTCATATATAATTACAATGCCATGATCAGATCTGACAAAATTAAAAGTAATTCGTTGGTATCATAAGACTGAGTTCATAAAAATCTCCGAGTTGTCTCCAGCCTCGCTCCCCCTTTACTGTGGGTTTGTCTGATGGGGGTCCACATGCTGTATTTGGTTCTGTGTTTCTTACGTTTCTTCATTTGCACAGTGGACTCCCGCTTTGTGAGGAAATGGAGTCCATTGCTCAGCAGAATGTTCTCCATTCTGAAACTGTGTGTTCGCTTCCTCGTGGAGTCACTTAATTTCTTCCCGTATCTCCCATGCTTCCTGTAGAGTGGAAACAGATCTAGAGGCTTCTTTGATATGGGTGCAAATGTTTGAGGGAGATGCACTTCCCAGGAGATGCTGGTCCACTGCCTACTGCGTCACTTCCGAAGGGACACAGAGGGTCTTTAGTCCATCAGGCAAGATCAGTGGGGGTCAGTAATGTCAGCCAGACCCCTCCATTTCAAACTCCACCTTCCATCTTTTCTCTACAACTTTTCATTTGCTCACTATGTTGCTGGAAGCAGTTATTTCAATTAGGGATTGAAAGATGGGGATTTTCCTTTTTTTAAAAAAAATTTTTTTTGAGAGGAAGTCTCCCTCTGTCACCCAGGCTGGAGTGCAGCGGCATGATCTTGGCTCACTGCAACCTCCCCTCTCCTGGTTCAAGTGATTCTCCTGCCTCAGCCTCCCGAGCGGGATTATAGATGCGCGTCACCACGCCCAGCTCATTTGTGTATTTTTAGTAGAGACGGGGTTTTGCCATGTTGACCAGGCTGGTCTCGAACTCCTGACCTCAGGTGATCCGCCCGCCTTGGCCTCCCAAAGTGCTGGGATTACAGGCATGAGCCCCTGCACCCGGCGGGGATTTTCTAATTCTACCATTCCTTCCACATTTATTAGCTGGAGTTTTTTCTTTATATAAAGAAAACTAGAGTTATTTTGTCACCTTGGAATAGTTTATATCATTGTTAAAGTAGCCAATGATTTCCTCAGCTTTCTTGTTTTTTTAAGTAGTCTATCCTTCTCCAGTTGAGGAAAAAAAGAGCGTATTATGTTTAGACCATGGAATTAGCCTAGGAAAGAAATAGCCTTCTTTTTAGCTTTGCTTATTATCATAGAATGTTTAGCACCAGATGTGTGTGAAATTTCATAATTACTAATGGATCCTTTTTAGTTGTAGGCCTTACCCTTTCTCCCTGACTGTGATCTTTTCCTCAGGGTCTGTCTCCCCGAATCAGCAAAAGCATTGAGCTATAAAAAATATATAGGCTGAAATATCATCACTGAAATCACATTCCTTTTGCTCCAAAGGCAAACACCGCTTATTTGGATGATATTTGGATAATATGTTGCAATGACTCTCAGTTGTGTACACTTTGCTAAGAATTAATGCAACCGGCTTGCTTTCCGTTTCACAGATTAATTTACTGAGGAAAAAGAAATGTGTTTGCGAGGTGATGCGGGAGAGACAGGCCTGGAAAGGAAGTTGCAAAAGGGGGGGAGTTGAATCACCAGGTGCAGGGCCCTTCCTAGATGGTTGTGGAGGCAGCTGTTGTTTTTTCAGCTAGTAGAAGCAGCTGATAGCATTTCATGCTCAGAAGAGATACTAGGAAGAAGGAAGAAGAGAAATAAAGATGTCCTGGGAACTTTTAACTGCTAAGGAATGGGTTAGGTCCCCGCTTATGGGCACCTGAAATACCCATTCTTCCCCTGCCACACCGTGTCTCTGTAAGATGTTTTTGCTGCAAGTCACAGAAGACTGGACTGAGAAAGGCCGCCGTGTAGACATGCGCATTTCTGAATAAATACCGACTGGGTGGTGGTATAGCACAGTGGTTCCGTTCACAGGCTTTGGAGACACATCTAGCTGGGTTCAAGTCCTGGTTTCATCTTCTGGGTAAGTGGCTTTAATCTCTTCAGCCCTCAGTTTCCCCACCTGTAAAATGAGGTAATAACAAGGCCACAGGGCTACTGTGAAGATTAAGTGGACTTGAGGCCTTTAACACATTTCCTTTCATATAAGCCTTCACTATATAATAACTTTGAAAAGGTGAAAATAAAAAATGGAAAAGATTTTTTACTTCAAAAGAGGATTCTACCAGTTGGTAGAAAAAGATTTTATTTTCACTAATCCAGTGGGTAGAAAGACTCCTCCAGGTATCCTTCTGTCATGCGAACAAGAGTGACCTGGTCAGCCACCAACAGCTGGATGCCCCTTAGACATTGCTAGGTTGTTCTGAATGTCAAAGCTTTCTGGCTTGATGCGGAGGAAAGGGAACTCTTACATACTTTGGTGGGAATGTAAATTATTAGTGCAGCCATTATGTAAAACAGTATGGAGATTTCTCAAGAAACTAAAAATAGAACTAACATATGATTCACCAATTCCACTACTGGGTATTCATCCAAAGCTTAGGAAATCAGTGCATTAAAGGGATATGTATACCCTCTTGTTTATTGCAGCATTGTTCATAATAGCAAACATGAACTCAACCTAAATACCCATCAATGGATGAATACATAAGGAAAATATGGTACATATACACAATGTAATACTATTTGGCCATTAAAAAAAAGAGTGAAATCATGTTATTGGCAGCAACATGGGTGGAACCGAAGGTCATGTTAAGTGAAATAAACCAAGCACAGAAAGACAAATGTCAAATGTTCCCACTCATATGTGGGAGCTAGAAACACTGATCTCATGGAGATAGAGAGTAGAATGACAGACACTAGAAGCTGGGAAGGGTGTGTAGTGGGAGATGGGGGTAAAGAGGCTTGGTTAATGGATACAAACACACAATTAGAAGAAATAAGTTCTAATGTTTGACAGCAGAGTAGGATAACCAGAGTTGACAACAAGGTATTGTATATTTCAAAAAAGCTAGAAGAGAGGGCTTGAAGTGTTTGAAATACATATAAATGATACTTGCGGTGACGGATATGATAAAAAACCCGACTTGATCATTACGCAGTCTATGCATGTAACAAAAGATACACGTACCTCATAAATATGTACAAATATTTGTGTATCAGTAAAAAATAAATGTTTTAAAATGGTAAAAAAGAAAGGCTTCTGACCTGATGAAAAGCAGCTTCTAGCAGCCCTGATTTTTCACTTCCATCATTTTCATTCTACAGATCTAAGCCTTGTTCCCTAAAGCAGGGCCGAAACAAAATCCTCACCAGCACTGGGCCGACACTCTGTGTTCCTCGAGCCAATGGCGCCATCTTGTGGTGCTATTGCACTAACACAGCCTGGCCCTGGGCCCAGGTTTTGTGGCCACTCTCAGAGTTACCCTGAGTGTTCCCAAGAATAAGTTTCAGTGACGTCTTCTTGTTTTTCACACTTACTAAAGTGCAGTCAGCTGCCTGGCCTCCCATCAGCTCCTCAGAAGATGGGAACATTGCTCACTGTTCCTCTCTTTCTGGCTGTGCCTCACTCCCGTGCCTCTCACTGTGGCATGCCGGTGACATGCTGGTGATGGCATTTCTCTGTGTGGCCCCATTTATCCTTGGGAGAACTGATGACAAATGATAGGTACCTATGCAAAAATCATATGTCTGTTCTGAAGTAGGATTTAAGGGGATGTTTCTATCTTTTCCATGGCCTTCCTGGAACCCTAAGAATTTGTGAATGTCCAATTGCTATAATTACAAGTGGCTAACTTCAGGGTCCAATGTGTGATTGGCTCTTACTCTGTGATGATCTGACCTCACTCCACACAAATCCCAAGCAATTTCCAAAAAGCGTAGTCTCTGTACGTCACCTTCCATGCTTTAGACAGGACATCTGCCACGCTGAGTCTGAGGACACAGGGCACTAAGCGTACCCGAGGCCAAAGCATTAGCTGAGTTAGCTCTAAAAGTTCACTACCAAGTGTGGTCTAAGGAGTAGCAGCAGTACCATCACTGGGAGCTGGACAGAAGGCAGACTCTGGAGCCACACCCTAGACCTACTGATTCAGAATCTAGACCCTAGAGATTCAGAAGCTAGACCCTAGAGATTGGCACACTCACTAACATTTGAAAAGCACTGAACTGGGGTGGTGACTCTCAACTTTGGCGTAACAGTAGAATGACCCAGAGGGCTTCTAAAGATCCTGATACCTGGCCCTCACCCCAGACTGATTCTAGTCTCTGGGGGTGGGAAGTGGTGTGGGGGTAGGACAAACATTGAGAAAGAGGTTGATCATTTAGAACAGGGTCATTCAGTTACCCAGAGTTGGATTTTATCACAATAAAGGTACAGGAAGTTGGCCTATAGCTCCTTCCTGAAGATCTCACGAAAGGAACAAAAAGTGCCAAAACACAGCAAAAACTCTCCAGTAGTAAACAAATTAAGTTAAGGGGCACAAATTCTTGTTAGAAACTTTAAACCATGGCGGTCAAGAAAATAAACGAAACTTCTCGTGTAGACCACACAGGTATCTACCAATCCCATCCTGCCTGCCTGGAGTGTTTCAAGAAAAGGAGGCTGCTGATGAAATTCTGAGAATTCTTACTAATATCCACTAATGTAAAGTAAATAGGCAGCCTGTGGGAAAGGTTAAGAGTATCGTGATTTTTTTTTTTTTTTCCCCGAGACAGAGGTCTCACTCTGTCTCCCAGTCTGGAGTGCAGTGGCGTGATCATAGTTCACTGCAGCCCTGAACTCCTGGGCTCAAGTGATCCTCCCATCTCAGCTGCCCAAGTAGCTGGGACTACAGGGCAGGCTACCACACCTGGCTAATTTTTAAAACAATTTATCGTAGAGATGGGATGTTGCTATGTTGCCCAGGCTGGTTTCACGCTCCTGGCCTCAAGGGATGCTTCTGCTTCAGTGCCCCCAAAGTGTTGCGGTCACAGGCTTGAGTCACCACACCCAACCTGAAAATGTGTGTTCTAACAAGCCCTCCTGGTAGTCCTGATGCTCACTAACGTTTGAAAACTGCCGACGTTAAACAGTCTCCAAATTGTGTTCATAGCCACTTCCGTGCTGCCACCTCTAGCTTGCTGAGCTCCAGCTGAGGAAGGTGGGTGGGGAAGGAAGTTTCTATACTGTGGATCCTACCCCGCTGACTGCCTACAAATCAACTGGGGGTAAAGCACCCAGGAAGGAGCTGGTTACAAATGCTGCTCACAAGAGTGGGCCCCATGTTGGAGGGCTAAAGAAACCTCATCGTTACAGGCCTAGCACTGTGCCACTCTATGAAAGTAGATGGTGTCCGAAGTCCACTGAACTTACAACTCAAAACTTCTTTTGCAGCGCCTGGTGAGAGAAATTGCACAGGACATCAAAACAGATCTGTGCTTCTAGAGTACAGCTATTGGTGTTTTGCAGGAGGCAAGGAGGCCTACCTGGTTGGCCTTTTTTTTGTTTTTTTGAGATAGAGTCTCACTTTGTTGCCCAGGCTGGAGTGCAATGGTGCAATCTCAGCTCCTTGCAACCTCTGCCCCAACTTCCCCCAGGTTCCAGCGATTCTCCCACCTCAGTCTCCTGAGTAGCTGGGATTATAGGCGTGCACCATCACACCAGGCTAATTTTTTTTTTGTATTTTTAGTAGAGACGGGGTTTCACCATATTGGCCAGGCTAGTCTTTATCTCCTGACCTCGTGATCCGCCCATCTCGGCCTCCCAAAGTGCTGGGATTACAGGCTTGAGCCACCGCGCCCGGCCAGGCTAGTCTTAAACTCCTGACTTCAAGTAATCTGCTCGCCTTGGCCTCCCAAAGTACTGGAATTACAGGTGTGAGCTACCACAGCTGGCCTGGTTGACCTTTTTGAAGATATCAACCTGTGTGCCGTCCATGCCAGACATGTAACAATTAGGCCAAAAGGCATCCAGCTGGCACGTGGAGAACAGCTTAATAATCTACCATGATGAGAAACACGTTTCATTCTCAAGAAAATAAAAACCCTCTTCTTCCTGTTATTGGTAGTTGTGAACATTAGACATTTTTTTTTTCCATGGGGCCAAAGGGTACCTAAGTATATGATTGTGAGTGGAAAAATTGGAGACAGAAATCAGGTATGGGCAGTTTTTCCATTTTCATCTGTGTGTGAATTGTTAATATAAATGAGATGGAAAGCATTCATGCAAATCAAAAGTTTTGTCGAACAAGTTTCAGCAGTTCAACTTTATAGCAATTACAGATACACCTGTTAAATGTTTCTGAATGATGCCAGCATTTGAATTTTTTAAAACAAGCAAATTTCTTATTGACCACAACTAACTGGTGTTTGTAGCACCTTTATCACACAGCAGATTCCATCCGCAGACTTTTCTGAGTTGTCCTACATGCAAGTACATGTTTTTTGTTTTTTGTTTTTTTTTTGTTTTTTTTTTGAGACGGAGTCTCGCTCTGTTGCCCAGGCTGGAGTGCAGTGGCCGGAGCTCAGCTCACTGCAAGCTCCGCCTCCCGGGTTCACGCCATTCTCCTGCCTCAGCCTCCCGAGTAGCTGGGACTACAGGCGCTGGCCACCGCGCCCGGCTAGTTTTTTGTATTTTTTAGTAGAGACGGGGTTTCACCGTGTTAGCCAGGATGGTCTCGATCTCCCGACCTCGTGATCCGCCCGTCTCGGCCTCCCAAAGTGCTGGGATTACAGGCTTGAGCCACCGCGCCGGCCCGCAAGTACATGTTTTTAATGTTGGCTGTCTTCTGTGCCGTTCCTGTATTAAAATACATGAAGCTATAAAAATTAAGACTCCAGGTGATTGTTGCTCTCTGAGAACGTAAGTCCAGTATTGTCATGTCTTTTGGTTTTGTTTTCCAAAGAGAAGCTAAAATTCTGAAATTTTATGTCTCACCTCCCAGCTTTTAAATGTTGGCAACAAATTTGCCTTTTCGAAAAAAAAAAAGAAAAAAGAAAAGAGAAAAATATCAGACAGACCAAAGAAAATAAAAGTTTGTTTCTTGGGGTGCTAATTTTGTGCCACTGATTGTAGAGCATCTGGATGGCATTGCCCACATTAAGCATGAAAAAGATGAAAAAAAATGACATTGGTGGGCGTGGTGGCTCAAGTCTGTAATCCCAGCACTTTGGGAGGATGAGGCGGATCACCTGAGGTCAGGAGTTCGAGACCAGCGTGGCCAACATGGTGAAACCCCGTCTCTACTAAAAGTACAAAAATTAGCCAGGCATGGTGGCAGGTGCCTGTAATCCCAGCTATTCGGGAGGCTGAGGCAGGAGAATCACTTGAACCTGGGAGGTGGCGGTTACAGTGAGTCGAGATCATGCCACTGCATTCCAGCTTGGGCGATGGAGCAAGTTTCCGTCTCAAAACAAAAAAAAGACATGAAAATGTATAGAATATTAGAGAAGAAAAGATACCAGAGGGACAGAACACACAAAGATAGATGAACAAGCTAGTGTAGAAGAGAAAAACACCCACAGGAAAAGAGAGCTAAAAAACTGAGATGATACAACAGCAAGAAAATGGAACTGTTGTACATTAGGAGACTTTGGACATATCCCTGTTTTTCACCTGCCAATAGATCAACAACGCAGCAACTGAGTGAACACGCTTTTCAAAGCCAACCAATCGGTGTCAGGTCTCCCTTCTGAAAGTCAGCCAGTCAGGGAGGGACTCACTTCAATTAAACAGGCCTCCAAGTGCCAACCAATCAACAATAGTGTCATCAATGACGTTTGCCCACCTACACCCCTGGAAATCCTGTCTCTAACTTCCACCTCCCCCTAAACCCTGTATGAGATTCATAGTCAGTTCTGCTGACCAGCACAGTTCTCTCTTATAAAGCAGTAACTTCAGTTTTGTCTTTTTATCTTATATGTTGAATAGTGGTCTCATCCGACAAATTCAGGAATGAAAAAGTTGAAGTAAAAGAAAGAGGTGGGTGGTGAGAAGTGAATAATGTAAATTAGAATTAAGAATAAATGACCACGAGGTTTGTGATCACTGAATAGGACGTAAATATGTTATAAAAGACAAGATAACAAAACTAACAGCGACAAAACAGAAGTTTGGGAGAGGGAAGTGGGAAGAAGTTTAAAAAGTTTAATTTCGGCCGGGCGCGGTGGCTCAAGCCTGTAATCCCAGCACTTTGGGAGGCCGAGACGGGCGGATCACGAGGTCAGGAGATCGAGACCATCCTGGCGAACACCGTGAAACCCCGTCTCTACTAAAAAATACAAAAAACTAGCCGGGCAAGGTGGCGGGTGCCTGTAGTCCCAGCTACTCGGGAGGCTGAGGCAGGAGAATGGCGTAAACCTGGGAGGCGGAGCTTGCAGTGAGCTGAGATCCGGCCACTGCACTCCAACCCGGGCTACAGAGCGAGACTCCGTCTCAAAAAAAAAAAAAAAATAAAATAAAATAAAATAAAAAAATAAAAAGTTTAATTTCCTGATTTTTATATCTGGCATCACTCATCAATATCTAAAATTCAGACAAGGAGTTTAAAAATGATTCTAACATCTTAATGTCTTCTTATTTTTGTTACAATAAAATGTAAATATGCATGAACATGACTAGTTATAATCTTGATAGCCTCTTAGTTCTTATACAAAATAAATACAAACAAAGCCAATAAAATTCAGATGATCAATTATTTAAAAATAGATTTTGAGTACAGCATTTATACAGAAAAGAGGGCAAGTCACTGGCTAGTCAAATGTATTTTCACAAGGTGAACACAACCATGCAATCAGCACCTGGGCCAAAGCCTCCTCTCCTTCCTACTGCCAGCTCCTCCAGCAGAGGCAACTCTCAAGGTGATTTCTGACACCATCGATTCATTTTGCCTTCTTTGAACTTTATAACAGTGGAATCATAAGGTTTGTCCTCTTTCGTGACTGGCTGCTTTCATTCAGCATTATGTCTGCGGCCCATTCATCTGTATTGTTGTGTGCAGTTGCTTATTTTCATTTTTGTACAGTATTCTATTATGTGACTATACCACATTGTATCCATTCTACTGATAGTGGACATTTGAGCTATTTCTGGGTCTGGTTACTACAAAGAATGCTTCTGTGAACATTCTTACACATGTCTTTTGGTGAACATATGTACATATATCTGTTATGTATATTCGTAGAAATAGAATTGCTCAGGCAGAGTATACATATGTTCAGTTTAACTAGATGCTGCCAAACAGTTATCCAAAAGTTTGTAGCAATTTATACTTCCACCAGCAGTGCATGAAAGCGTCAGATGTTCTACATCCTTGCCAACAGTTGGTACTGTCAGTCTTTTACGTTGTAGCCATTTTGGTGGGTGTTTCAGTGTAATTTTATGTGCACTTCCCTGACAACTAGTGATGTTGAGCACTTTTTCATATGCTTATTAACCATTCGGATATTCTCTTTTATGTAGTGTAGATTCACATTTTCCCATTAAAATTGGTTTATCTGTCTTTTTCTTATTGATTTGAAGTTTTTAAATATTGTGAATTCAAGTCTATTGTTGGATGTATTAATAACAGAAATTCTTAATTTTAATCAAGTCCAAGTTTATGAAGGTATTACATGTTTCCATCTAGAACTTTGCTGTTTTACATTTCATATTTAGATTTGCAATCCATCTGGAAAGGATTTTTGTGTGTCGGGTGAGGTAGGGGTCAAGATTCATTTTTCTCTATATAGATTTCCAATTGGCCCAGCACCACTTATTGTGAAGACTCTCTTTCCTCCACTGCATTGCATTTCTGCCATAAATTAAGTGACTATAGGAAGGTTTGTTTTTGGACTATTTCCATTGGTTAATTTGTCTATCCCTCTGCCAATATCACATTGTCTTATTATAACTTCATAATCAGTTTTGGTATCTTGCCATATAAGCTGTTCAATTTTGTTCTTAAAGATTTTATGGACTTTTCATGGTGATTTGCATTTCCACATATATTTTCGATTTGGACAGAAAGACCTGCTGGGGTTTTGATTGGGACTAAATCAGATCTATAGATCAATCTGGGAGGAACTGATATCTTTACACTAGTGAGTCTTCTGACTCAGACTGTATCTCTCCATTTATTTAAGTCCTCCCTAATTATGCTCAATAAAAAAATTGTGTAGTTTTATGTAGCGAGATCTCACATATATTTGTTAGATTTATTCCTAGATATTTGATTTTTGATGCTATTATAAATAGTACAGGTTTTAAAGTTTCGTCTTAAAATATTTTCTGGGACTGGGCGTGGTGGCTTATGTCTGTAATCCCAACATTTTGAGAGGCTGAGGCAGGAGGATCACTTGAGACCAGGAGTTTGAGACCAGCCTGGGCAATGTAGTGAGACCCTGTTTCTACAAAAAATACAAAAATTAGCAGGGCATGGTGGTGCATGCCTGTAGTCCCAGCTACTCAGGAGGCTGAGGTGGGAGGGTTGCTTGAGTCCTGGAGGTCGAGACTGCAGTGAGCCATGACTGTACCACTGCACTCCAGCCTGGGAGACAGAGTGAGACACCGTCTCTAAAAAAAAAAAAAAAAAAATCCTTACTGATATATAGAAATGAAATGGACTTTTTAACCTTGCCTTTGTAACTAGTGACCTTGCTAAATTCACTGATTAATTCTAATAGTTTATCTGTTTTTTTTTTTTTTTTTGAGTTTTTAACTTCCATAATCAATCATATAATCTGATTCTTCCAGGCAGTTGAGCTGAGCGTGAATTACTTTATCCAATCTTGGATTGAGCTGGATTTCTGTATTTGTGAATGCTATTCATTATCTTTAATCCCAGAGTAGAGGCTTTCAGGGGTCTTAACAGAAAACCTGAGGTGTTTCACAGGACCTTTCCTCCAAAACCCCAATTTTGTCTCCCCAGCTCCAAAAGCTCTGCTTAGTTTCTCTGCCTCTTTGTCACCAACTATATAGTGGAAAAAGCTTGAAGGGAAAAGGAGCCAAATGTCAGGTCACCTCTCTGTGCCTCTTTTCTTTCTGGGATCTTGACTGCAGATATCTCTGCTTCCTTTCATTTTTTAAAAATTTATTTTTATTTTTTATTAAATTATTATTTTTGTTTTTTGAGATGGAGTCTCGCTCTGTCGCCCAGGCTGGAGTGCAGTGGCGTGATCTCAGCTCACTGCAACCTCCATCTCCCGGGTTGGAGTGATTCTTCTGCCTCAGCCTCCTGAGTAGCTGGGATTACAGGTGTGCACCACCACACCTGGCAAATTTTTGTATTTTTCGTAGAGATGGGGTTTCACCATGTTGGCCAGGCTGGTCTCAAAATCCTGACCTCAGGTGATCCTTCCACCCAAAGTGCTGGGATTACAGGTGTGAGCCACTGCGCCAGACCAATTAATTATTTTCGAGACAGAGTCTTGCTCTGTCACCCAGGCTGGAGTGCAGTGGTGCGATCTTGGCTCACTATGACCTCTGCCTCCCTGATTTAAGCAATTCTCTTGCCTCAGACTCCCAAGTAGCTGGGACTACAGGTGTGTGCCACCACGGCTGGCTAATTTTTGTATTTTTAGTAGAGACGGGGTTTCACCATAGTGGCCAGGCTGGTCTCAAACTCCTGACCTCAAGTGATCTGCCTGCCTCGGCCTCCCAAAGTGCTGGGATTATAGGCATGAGCCACTGGGCCTGGCCTATTTTTTATTTATTTAATAATTATCTTAGTGGGTATGAAGTGGCATCTCATTGTGACTGATTTTCATTTATTTAATGGTTAATGATGTTGAGCATATTTTTGTGTGTTTATTGGCCATTTGTATATATTCTCTGGAGAAATGTCTATTCAGATCCTTTGTCTATTTTTAAATTGTGTTATTGTCTTTTTATTATTGAGTTGTAAGAGTTCTTTATATAGTGTTCTATCTAGACTGGATTTTGTTACAACTCAATAATAAAATATTTTTGCCCATTCTGTGGGTTGTCTTTTTGTTTTCTTAATAGTGTGTTTGTAACACAAGTTTTTAATTTTAATGAATTCCAATTTATTTTTCTTTTTATTGTTTGTTTCTTTGATGTTGCATCTAAGAAGACTTTGCCTAACCCAAGGTCACAAAGGTTTGCTCTTATGTTTTCTCCTAAGAATTTTATAATTCTAGCTCTTACACCTAGGTCTCTGATCCTTTGGAGTGAATTTTTACTTATGGTAGAAGGAAGGGATCCAACTTCATTCATTTGCACAAAGATATGCAGTTGTCTTGGTACTATGGTCCTACGTCCTTTAACTAGTCCATCACGTTCTCCTCCACGACCCCAGGACCCCTCATCATGCATGACCTCGTGCTCGCCCCTGGACTGCTGATCCCTGGGACATCACCCTCATGGTGCAAGTGGTTCTTGTCCAGTCTTCTCCAGGACTTGCAGTAGATTAGAAATTACTTCACTCGGCCGGGCGCGGTGGCTCAAGCCTGTAATCCCAGCACTTTGGGAGGCCGAGACAGGCGGATCACGAGGTCAGGAGATCGAGACCATCCTGGCTGACACGGTGAAACCCCGTCTCTACTAAAAAATACAAAAAACTAGCCGGGCGAGGTGGCGGGCGCCTGTAGTCCCAGCTACTCGGGAGGCTGAGGCAGGAGAATGGCATGAACCCGGGAGGCGGAGCTTGCAGTGAGCTGAGATCTGGCCACTGCACTCCAGCCTGGGCCACAGAGCGAGACTCTGTCTCAAAAAAAAAAAAAAAAAAAAAAAAAAAAGAAATTACTTCACTCAAGAACTTGGTCAGGGTATGCATTGCTGTCTTCACTACTTACTGCAAAGTAAGGAGTGTAAGAGTCTAATGTGGAATATATACAATTTTGTGGAAAACTGGGGGGTATGTAGTGGTCAGGCTACTATAGTACAAAGGAGACCCACCCCACAGGCCCCTGATTTTCTGTGGCAGAAGGGAATGTACGGTCTGGCAGCCAGCAGCCGGCTCCACTCCAATGCTTGCTGTTTCTATGGAAGCCCTGGCATCCATGTCTGTTCCCCCATTGAGGGTTCTGATGGGTGCTCACTCTTGCCACTATCGCCATGAAAGCAAAGTGACTTGTTTCTCCCCAAAGGGAACATTATGAATGCAACCACATGCCTGAAGATTTCCTGCGTGTCCAATGCCCATCCACCAGGAGGCCTGGTTTTTAATATTCTTTAGAACTTTTCTTGTCACTCAGAGTGTGTCACTTCTACTTCTGTTTCTGTAAAGTGGGGAATTGTGGTAAGCATTAAGACAAAAATACTCCTACCCTGATGAATATGGAGAGCTGTGTTCCCACAAGTGTCTTTCCTGGGCCTGTGTTTCAGCAACAATGGCTTTTTCTCTGGAAGATTCGTGAAAACTTCTGCTGATTAGGAAAGACCTCATCCACTCCCACTCCACCCTCCCCGTGTTACCAAGCAGACGGCAGAACCGGCGCTAGGAGGGAGTGTTTAGCCACCAGAGGGAAGACTTTCTGGGGAAAAGTCTGATAACCAGACTCTGATGCCCGGAGCCGCACTGGGCATGTGACCCCAGCGGTGGGGCCTCTGTCTTACATTGTCAAGTGGTGGAAGATCGCAAAAGGAAACATAGCAAGAAATTTAGGTAGAGCATGTGTAACAAGTTGAGAAAACATGACTGGACTGTACCCTTCAGTGAATTTGTCTTGAATGGCTGGTGAACCTCCACATTTATTGAGTTATTAATTCAATCAACCAATATTATTGTGCACCTACTATGTGACAGGCATGGTGCTAGTGACTTGAGATAGCAAGGAACAAAAAAGTGCAGGGATCTTGGAGCTTATAGTTCAGTGGGGGAAATTTGGAAATAAATATAAATAAAGATAAAGATAAACTACAGGGCTGGGAGCAGTGACGCAGGCCCGTAATCCCAGTACTTTGGGAGGCCGAGATGGGTGGATCACGAGATCAGGAGTTCGAGACCAACCTGGCCAACATGGTGAAAACCCGTCTGTACTAAAAATACAAAAAATTAGCCGGGCATGGCGGCAAGTGTCTGTAATCCCAGGTACTCGGGAGGCTGAGGCAGGAGAATCACTTGAAGTCAGGAGGCGGGGATTGCAGTGAGCGGAGATCGTGTCATTGCACTCCAGCAAGGTAACAATAGCCCAACTTATTGGAGGTAGACTTTCCTGAGTATGTAACATTTAAGCACAGGCTTGAAGCGGGGAGGAAGAAGGCTCTCAGAAGAGAAAACAGCAGGTGCTAAGGGCTTGGGGTCTGAAAGAGCTTGGTGTATTTGAGGAGCTGAAGAAGCCCATCATGCCTAGCTGAATATTCAGAGAGCAATGCATGGAGAGTAAAAGACTTACTGAGGCTGAGCTTAATGTTTTAACTTTCTATCCTAAGTGCAGTGGAAAACCATTCTAGGGTTTTCTGTTGGGGAATGATATGATCAGATTTTATATGCATGTCTTGAGTGTCTCCACGAAGACAATAAACTCTTTAAAGCAGGGCCAGGGACTTACATTTCTTTCTATGCTTCAAAGAGCTAGTATTGTGCTGTGAGTATCATAGGGGCCTGGCAGGGTGTGTTCTGATGGCAATTCATGCTGGGATTCATTTTAGGCAAAGGTTTGTTTGGTTGCACAAGATAAAAGTAGCCTATCTGTGTTCCCTGTAACACAATATAGGAAAAGTAGGATTATTTTGATGTACTAAAATAATAAATGCCATTCTCTTCATACGTGCACATGCATACACCCACATACATATGGATGTACACACACTTGTGTGTGTGTGCGTGTGTATTTTTTCAAGTGAGACCATTTGTTACTACTGGAAATTCACAAATAATTATTTTCCTTTTCCTAACTCCTCTCTATTTAACTTTTACTTTTAGACTATTTCTTTTTTCAATTTGCCTAAAAAAATTGTTCAGCTAATAAATATTTTCAAGGCAGACAAAAGAAGCTTCTACAGGTTATGAGAAAAATACTAGGCTCTGGGAAGACCTCCATGGATACAAAAACATAAATCATAGAGGGCCCTTTTGAATGTCATTCACCTTCCTTTCTCATAGGAAATCAGGGTCCAGAGAGAAATTAACTAACGTTACAGTTCATCTGGATCTTGTTACTCAAACCAGGATAAGAATGGTAGAGGAGGATGCACCCAGTAGAAGCCAATCCATTTGGAGTTTTATAGTTTCCCATTAAAAAAAACTACTGAGCTTCCTAGGAAGACAGATGTATTTATCCAAAACTTGGCACCTGGAAAATATTACTCACTGATGACAATCCAAAGAGTTATTTATCAGCCGGCGTTGGGATGGCAGACTAACAATGAAGAACAGAAATCACCATTTGGTTCTGAAGCAATGGAGCCCCTAGAAGACATCAGCTATCGGGGATGTTTTAACATCATGAAGCATGAGGCCTTGGCAGGTTGGGGAAGTTTGCTTTTTTTAGACAGGGTCTTGTCTGTCACCCTGGAATGCAGAGGTGTGATCTTGGCTCACTGCAGCCTCAACCTCCCAGGTTCAAGCAATCCTCCTGTCTCAGCCTCCTGAGTAGCTGGGTCCACAGGCACGCACCACCACGCCGGGTTACTTTTTGTATTTTTAGCAGAAATGGGGTTTTGTCATGTTGCCCATGTTGGTCTTGAACTCCTGGACTCAAGTGATCCACTCGACTCAGCCTCCCAAAGTGCCAGGATTACAGGCATGAGCCACTGTGCTTGGCCAAGTTTGCTTCTTAATATTACTGGTTACCATCATTAGTATTTTAAGAAAATTTGGATGCATGTATTTGTTCACTCATTTCCTTCCTCTCTCCTGTCTTCTTTTGTCAAATATACCGGTAGCTAATGCATGGGAGATGGTGAGGTGGATACACAGACGTTTAAGCAGAGTCATCCTTGCCTTTATGGAGTTTACATTCTAGTAGGAAATAAAAACATATATAAAACGTGTGCAAGATAGAATCTGAAAAGCATCCTAAGATTGTAAAAAAGGAGTTTAGAACAGAGGACACCATCTCAGGTTGGTGTGAAGGAGGCTAAGTGCAATTAGGTAGTTGCGACTCAAGACTTTTGGGAAACTGGGACTCCCAGGAGGATCTCCTTATTTGCTTGCATTGGGAAGGTGCTGATTCTTCTTCATGCATGGCTTGTTTATGAAGATTTCTGGGGTCAGGTGATTTTGTTGGATGTTGGTAGTGATGCCTGGCATCAAAATGAACCTCCCTTGATTCCTGCCCTTAGGAATTGCCAAAGAGAAGATTTGTATGTTCGTGCAAGAGTGGGCATTGAGATTTTATTGTCTCACTTTCCCACTTAATCTCTGCACAGGAAGGAGTCTCTGGTGTCATCTCTCTCCTATGGGCTCTTTTCTTTATCCTGGGCTACTTGGTAGACTCTTCCTTTCTCACTTTTTGCCCTCATTTTTTTTTTTCATGCCCCTTCTCGGATTAACTAGCTTGAGATCCATATGTTGGCTCAGATGTGTGTTTCCTTTACCCTGCATGCAAACTAACCTTCTTATAAACTCCAGCGCAGGCAAGGGATGGGAGGGGATTTTCAGATATTGATTCAATTCATTCTCCTGCCTCCAGAAAAATAATGACCTGTGTAAAGAGTTGCCCATTTCCTTTCAAAGATCTTCTCAGCAAGAAGAAACTCGACTTATGCTGATTGGGAAGTACCCCCTTCTGCCATTTAGAGCTATTCTGTTTTGCTTCCATTTCTAGGAGATGTTTTTAATACTAGGAAATTAAAGTCTCTGGCACCAAAATATTATCCACTCCAAGAGAGGCACCATAGCAAAGCGGTTAAGAAGGCAGATTCCTGGAGCCATACCACTTGGGTCCAGATCCTAATTCTTTCACTTTTCAGCTGAGGCACTTACTATCTGAGCATCCTCTCTGCACCTCAGTTTCCTCAACTATGAGGATAATAACAGTATGGATCTCATAGGCTCCTGAGAGGACTGAATGCCTGAAGTGTCTAAAAAGGGTCCTGGCACATAATAAATATTATATAAGTTTTCTCTATTGTTATTTCACTTTGGTTAATAGGGAAAATCTATTTATAGACTACATTCTCATTAGCAACATTTTTATCTTTGTAACTTTGTAGGAAGTGTTTTGAAAAGGAATATCTATACAGATATTCTAAGCAAAAGAAATATGTGTACTGAGAATCACCAACTTTCTTATGCTCCTTCCTATTCAATCTCCCGCCACCCCAGTCCTATGCAACCCCTGTCACTGTACATTAGAGTAGTCTTTCTAGAGTATCATATACATAGAAGAACACAGTATGTAGTCTTTTGTGTCTCATTTATTTTACTCAGCATAATTTTTTTTTTTTTTTCAGATGGAGTCTTTCTCTGTTGCCCAGGCTGGCATGCAGTGGCATGATCTCAGCTCACTGCAACCTCTGCCTCCTGGGTTCAAGCAATTCTCCTGCCTCAGCCTCTGGAGTAGCTGGGATTGCAGGCACCTGCCACCACGCCTGGCTAATTTTTGTATTTTTAGTAGAGGTGGGGTTTCATCATGTTGGCCAGGCTAGTCTCGAACTCCTGACCTCAAGTGATCCACTTGCCTCAGCCTCTCAAAGTACTGGGATTACAGGTGAGCCACTATGCCTGGCCAGCATAATGTTTTTAAGATTCAACTATGTTATTGTATATATTAGTTCATTCATTTTTTTTTTTGCTGAGTAGTATTCCATAGCAGGGGCATAGCCATATCACAATTTGTTTATCCATTCACCTGTTGATGGACATTTGTTTTATTTCCAGTTTGGGACTATTTTGAATAAAGTTGCTATGAGCATTCACGTAGAAGTCCTTATGTAGACATATTTTATTTCTCTTGAGTAAGTACCCATGAGTGGGATTGCTAGGTTATCAGATCAGTGTATGTCTTACATTATAGGCAACTTCCAAAATGTTTTCCAAAGTAGTGGTGCCGTTTTCCATTCTCACCAACAATGTATGAGAGTTCCAGTTGCTCCACATCATCACCAACACTTGATATTGTCAATTTAAAAAAAAAATCAGCCATTTGAATAAATGTATAGTATTATCTCATTATTGTTTTAATTTGCATTTCACACATCTTTTTAGGAACTTATTAACAATTTGTATATCTTCTTTGACAAAATGTCTATTAAAATATTTTCTCTATTTTTCTTTAAATTGAGTTGCTTCACTCTTTATTACTGAATTACAAAAGTTCTTTGTATAATCTGATTAAAAGTCCTTTCCCAGATATGTGTATTTTGATTATTTCCTTCCAGGCTGACTAGTCTGGTTTTAAAACTTCGCTCCTTCCAAACTATATGGGGGTGTTGATCAAGAGTTAATTTACCATCAAGTGGTCCCAAACTGGGGGATCGTTTAAGGAAACACCATGTAATTGCTTGCTCCTGCAATCTAGTATTTCTTCCATTCTTGGCACTAAATATTTACATTTGGAGTTGAAAAGACACCCTGTGTGAGCATAGACACAGCATTCCATCTAATGCTGTCAGAAAAAAACAGCTCCAGACCCAGCATTACCAAATCTGCAAGATGGAACAAACAGATGGCTTGTCCATCACAGGATGGGGCCCATCCCATTTCTGAAACGTTGTTTCTTCCTTTTGCAGCACCTTGGCTTTTATTAACCAGCTGTTTGCCCAGACGGACCCTCCCTGGCCTTCCAATTCTCTTTCAGGAGAGTAAAGTTATCTAATAACCACAAGGTGGGGCTTGCCTGTTACTATAGGCTTAGAGAATGGACTGAAATTACTCTGGCTTCGCAGGAGTCGAAACCCAGAGACATTTATCAGACAGGGAAAATAAACCTCAAAACCAAAAGCAGCTGAAGAAGAAAGTGGTGCTTTAGGCATCCAGGAAATTTCTGATTTCCTTCATTCTCTAACAGGTAGTAAAATCATAAAAATGCTATTTAATATTAATTGAGCACTTACTAGTTCATACACATCTTTTTATTGAAACCTCATAACTCAGTGAGGAAGATACTTTATTATTTTTCATATTCAGATAAAGAAATGAAGGCTAGGGAAATACTAAAACCAATAATGGCAGAGCTGGACATTAAGCCACGTCTGTCATCAAAGCTGTGCTTTGAGACACTACAGAAACCTTTCCCCCATAGACAAGCACGTCCTTGTATCTTTCCTTGAATTGAGGGGTCAGTCATTGTTGTTAACTTACATTTTCTTTTCTCTTTCTGACTGTGTTTCTTGGCTGATACCACAAGTTCCCAGAGGAAGGGATGAAGCCCATTGCTTGTCTAACTCCTTTGCTTAGGACAGAAATCCTGATTTGGGGGATTCCTGATTTGGAGACCCTATGTCATCTAAATCCTGACCTACTGACTGATCCATGCAGGTTGTACTGTCAACACAGCTCACAGAACCAAATACTTTATCCCCACCCACACTTAAGGATACATTTCCTGGTGTCTTTATGACAGTGAAAGAGAAAAGGGATGACTCATGGCATTATGGAGATATATTCCAAGACCTTCACGAGAGCCTCAGATGCCTAAATGACTCTCCCTTCTTTTGGTAAATGTATTCTATGTTTCCAGTAGAGAGCCCCAATGCTGGGCTGAGATGCACATGCTAGGTGCTCAACTAGGTTCGCTCACTCTAATTAAGGGACTCATTTGCATGCCAGCCACGCGGTGAGTCTGATTCAAATTTGTGTCCCAGAAAATCGCCAATGTCCACTTGTCCTGGATCTTCAAGGTCACACAGGGGAAGCTGGAATCGTGAATGTTGAAACTGGGAACGCCAAGAGTCCACAACTATCTGATCCATGATAGCCCTTGATTTCTTGGCCAAATCTCTTTTTCACATCCTGGGATATTAAATTAAAGAGGGAGTTAAGAAAGTCCTTTTCAGGCTGGGCATGGTGGCTCATGCCTGTAATCCCAGCACTTTGGGAAGCCGAGGTAGGCGGATCACCTGAAATCAGGAGTTCGAGACCAGCCTGGCCAACATCGTGAAACCCTGTTTCTAATAAAAATATAAAAATTAGCCAGGCATGGTGGTGTGTGCCTGTAATCCCAGCTACTCAGGAGGCTTAGGCAGGAGAATCGCTTGAACCCAGGAGGTGGAGGTTGCAGTAAGCTGAGATCATGCCACTGTAATCTAGCCTGGGTGATGGAGTTAAGACTCCGTCTCAAAAAAAAAAAAAAAAAAGGCCTTTTCAAAAGTAACATTGGTAATTCTCAATCCATATGGGAGCAGGGGCTCAGGAAAGCCTCACCTGTGTCCGTAGACACCTTCCAGCAGAACCTCAGAGGAAGGAGTGCTTCTCAGCAGTGAGCATTGTGGAGGAGGCAGCAGGGAAACAGACTGGAGAGGAGGGTACGTGTGTGCGTGCAGGCAAGCTCATGCACGAGTGTGTCTGTTGGGTGGGAGGTGGAATGTGCTTGTGCCTGTCCATGTGTGAGGTGCATGGGAGGTGGTGTGAGTGGGGCAGCTGCAGATGGCAAGCCAGTCCTAGCTGTGCTCTGTTCTCTAGCCCGGCCCCTGGAATGACTGACAATGCTAACTTGAGAAAATCCTCTTTAGGGGCACTGCTCCATAGCCTGGAAGCATGGGAATCTGCTAAGCCCCTGGGTAACCCAGCTTGAGGCTTTTGATCCAAGCCCACAGCAAAACTGTTAACGTGTTTCTTGACCACAATGAAACAGTGGGTAGAAGTTTTGGTTTGGTTTAGATTAGCTAGTGGTTCTATGGCTTTTGGGGAGAATAAAAGCCCAATTACTTCCTTAAAAAATAAGTGAGTAGCTAGATTATTACCTCTTATTTCTGATTGTGAAGAAGAGGAGGTAGGTGTAAGACGTTTGTGTCTGGGAAAGACTGGGGTATCCAGACCTCATAGAGGCAAAACCATGAGGTCATCAAAATGTGTTGCCTGGGCCCTAACTCTAACCGCCACCTCCATGTCCCTCATCTTTCAGGCATTAGTGTCTCCCCTCTCCCAAAACTATTCACAGAAGTAGTTGGCACAGAAGAGTTGGTTCTGTATATCAACCATTTACCCATAGTGTAAATTATAGTAAATTTTATCTCCTCTCCTTTTCCTCTCTCTGTCTTTCTCTCTGTCTCTCTCTTTGAGACAGAGTCTTTCTCTGTCACCCAGACTGGAGTGCAGTGGCATGAATATGGCTCACTACAGCCTCAACCTCCCAGGCTCAACTGATCCTCCCACCTCAGCCTCCCAAGTAGCTGGGACTACAGGTGTGTCACCATGCCCAGCTAATTAGATTTTTTTTCCCATAGAGTTGGGGGTCTCACTGTGTTGCCCAGGCTGGTTTCAAGCTCCTAAGCTCAAGCAATCCTCCTACCTCAGCCTCCCAAAGTGCTGGGACTACGACATGAGCCACCATGCCTGGCTAGTTACTCTCTTCCTAAAGAGGTAAGCCTGAGTACAAATCCCATACAAAAGAATGTACTTACTTAGCTATTTTTTACTTATTGTTCTTTATAGGTTGCTTCCAACTTTCTCCTATGTTAAATAATGTCACCACAAATATACTTGTATATGTATATTTTCACTCTTTTTGGTTAATTTATTCCCAGAAGTGAGATTACTGGGTCAAAAGGTCCTTCTGCTAGTGTGTAACCCGGGCCGGCTGCTCAATACCTCTATGCTTCAGTTTCTCATGTATAAAATGGGAATTATAATAATAGTACTTTTTTCATAGGTTTGTTGTGAGAATTAAATGAATTGCTGTATATAATGCACTTAGAATAATACCTGCACAAAGCTAGTACTATGCTTAATATTTAACATGTTATATTTATTATTTTTATATCACCATGGGAGGTTGATTTGAAGACATTTCTAATTATGAAATGAAGAGTTATTTCCGATTGAAAAAAGTCTTTGGAAAAGCAGAAAAGTGGCTCCTTTAGAGGGCGGCATCTTAGCCAATATCCTGATTTGCAGCCTGGAGGCAGGTGTCCATGCCTAACGTCAGTGCCCGGGGCAGCCTACTCTTCCTGCAAGATAGATGCTGCTCTCAGAGGCCAGTGGCAGGTGGTGCGGCCCCAAGGGCTCCCTTTGGCAAGGCACACCCAAGCAGCTGATGGTCCTAAGAGGCCATTTTCCTTGACTGTGCGCTGGCTGCCCCTCCTCCCATGCCCAGTGCTCCCTGACTCTGCTCCTGGACAGTCAGTGGGGCCTCCTGAGAGTCAGAGGTACAGTGCTGAGCACACAGGAAGGCTCAGGGAACATGTTTTGAGGAGTGGAGCCACGTTGGGGAACAAAGCTCTGTTCTGTCACCTGCTTCTGCCTATCACCTCCACTCCCTCCAGAAATCAGGCATCAAGTACATATTGACAGGGCTCTTTAAAGGCAACTGGTTGCTCAGCCTCAGAGGATCCAATACTTTTTTTTTTTTTTTTGAGGCGGAGTCTTACTCTATTGCCCCAGCTGGAGTGCAATGGTGCCATCTTGGCTCTCTGCAACCTAGGTTCAAGCGATTCTCCTGCCTCAACCTCCTGAGCAGCTAGGATTACAGGCACCTGTCACCATGCCCAGCTAATTTTTTTGTATTTTTAGTAGAGATAGGGTTTTACCATGTTGGCCAGGCTGGTCTCAAACTCCTGGGCTCAAGTGATCCGCCGACCTTAACCTCCCAAAGTGCTGGGATTACAGGCATGAGCTACTACACTCGGCCCCAATACATTTAATTTCAAGTGTCTTAAAGTAGTGGGCTGTGAATTCAGGGCTACTTGGAGCCATTAGCATTAGCCATCTGCCACGATTTTCCCAACGCTTTTGTCCAGAGCCCTTAAATAGTTAAGTAGGACTCAAGGCCAATTGCCATCAGTTTCCTTAATATTTACATTGAGTGTTTTATTCTCTGATGACTTGGGAGTGATACATATGCCAGTGTCCCACTGAAGGCTGACACTTCTTCATTTAAAGGGAAAATCTGTAAATGTGTACTGTCTTACCTGCCTGCTACTACTGATTACCTTTAGGAGGAGTGACTGGCGCATGGAGGGTGATGGTTAAATGTTTGTGGAATAAATGAAGGCATGAATGCATAACAGTTTTTTTTTTTAGCTGTTCTCTATTGTGGAGCTTTTATGTTGCTTCAGTTTTTAAAAAATTATAAATGTTACCTTCAACATATTTGTGTGTATAGCTTCCTTCTTTTGGGTTATTTCCTTTTCCAGAAGTAGAATTTCTGTGTCAAAGGGTAGAAACGATTTATGGCATTTGATTTGTATTTTTAAACTGCTTTGCCCAAGTATTGTACCAAGTTTTACTGCTCCCAGCAGTGTTTGAGTGCCAGTTTTACAGTAAGCTTTCTGGCTTTGGCTGTGAACAGAAAATTCTTTTTTGCTACTTTATTAGGTTAATACTGATATCTCAATAACTTAATTTTTCATTTTTTTGATTTCTAGTGAGGCTATCTTTCTGTGTTTGATTACTACTTATATTTATTATTTTGTGAATTTTCTTCACTGCTGTTTTCTATTATCAACTGAACAATACTTACCTAATTAAGGTATTCACCTGCAAATGTTGCTAGTCTGTTATTTTTCTTTTCCTTTTTCTTTTCCTTCCCTCTCTCTTTCCTTTCCTTCCCCCTTCACTTCCTTCCTTCCCTTTTCCTTCTATTGTTTTAATGTTCATATTGTCACCTCTGTTAATATTTTCCTCTGACTTTGATTTACAAGCCACAAGAATGTGACTACCGTAACAGAGGGAAAGATGGACGCTTAAAACACAATGGAAAATTTCTCTTGTTTTAGTTTGCTGGCTAGTTTCCACCTCACTCTGTATTGACTTTAGGAATTTTCTAGTAGTATGATATGTTCATTGTGTGAAGGGTATGATAGAGCACCAACATTTTTGGCATGGTGTCTTTGTTCTGTGGGATTCGTGAACAAACAGGCCGAAGGCTAACTTTTCCTCTGCCTCCCCACTTACTTGTAACCCTTGTGGAAACTTTGAAGATGGCAGGAAAGGTGAAAGGCAGCTGGCTTGAGTGTTGCAGGAAGGAAGAGGATTATCATCTTGAAATGTTTTTGGAGGAACCAGTTACCTTCTAAATGAAAAATATGGAAAGGGGGAAGGATGGAGCAGTATATCTTGGCTGTGGTACAGCTGGTCTAACAGGGTTGAGTTGGGGGGTCTGTGTACAAGGGAAATGTTTGTGCTGGCACCAGCATGGAACTGTATTGCAGGAAAGGGAAGAAATTTAGCCATTAAAGTGAGATGGAAACGTTAGGCCAGTCCTTTTCTGGGTATATCTGAAAATCAGAATAGTGAGCCTTTCAAGGGCTAAGGTCCATGGAGGGTCTGAAGGGCCTCCCCAGGGATTCCCATCTGGGTTTTCAATACTCTACTGTGTCTCCTGTAGTTTCCTGTGGTTGCCGTGTGCAGGGAAGGGACGGTGTTCATTGTTTCACAATCAAGCAGAGCATGGGTCCCAACTCCCCAGCTGCCGGGAAACACTGTCTAGGCGGTTCTCATGGGAATGAGTGGGGCATAAAAATTCTGTTTCTCAGTTGGTGAGCCCTGCTTTCCCTTGTGTTATTTTAAGCTGCCATTACCATATGGCCTGATCCCAGGGTGTGGCTTCTGTGACTTATTTTAGCAAAAAATAATTACTAGTAGCATTGTTGACCTAAAAAGCCATTAAGATTTAACCATTCCTACCTTCCCTCTTGGTTTTGCAGCAAATGCAGTAGGCTTGGGGGCAATTAGTAATTGTAATGAAAAGCGAATATATGAAGTTACACACTTTTGAGTTATTTACATGTGGTGTGAAACACAAAATGAGGGGTATGGAAAGGATATGTGATGCCGAATATAAATTAATCCATGTGCTTCTCTCAAGATTGAGTCGTATCTGAGGCTTAGAGTAGACCCTATCACCTCCTCCTGTCACCAGTAAGTGTCTGTGCTGCCCAGGCATACATATGATCAACTGCTGAAAACAAACAGCCAAGCAAACTTGAATGCCTGATGTGAGAGCAGGTGCCCTTAGGGAATCTCTCCTTTGGGCTAGTGTCCTCTGAACTCAGCCCTTTTCGATCTGTCTCTTTAAGGTGTGTGCCTTTTAACCCTACCTGATCTTTACCTTTTGTAGAGTTGGCACACATGGTGGACACTCAGTTGGCGTTGAATTGTTGACTGGCCAATGGAGAGAACAGCAAGGAAAGAGTGGCAGCTCTCTCTGCTATTCCTTGTTTGACGACAGTGGAAGTTTTCACAGATCCAGAGGAGCCTTCTGGGACAGGACCTTCACTTAGGGAAGGCCTGGAGTCTTTGTGGCATGGTCTTTATTTAGAGGCAACGGCTCTGACATCTTGGAATTGATGATCATAAAACCAAGACTTAATAAATTCTAGGCACCCTACGGAACCCTTTAGGTTAATAGTTCTCCAAGTGTGAGCTCTGGACAGCCATGTCATTTCCTGGGAACGTGTTAGAAATGCAATGTCTCAGGCCCCAACCCAGACCTGCTGAATCAGAAACTCTGGGGTGAGGCTCAGCAAGCTGTGCTTTGGCAAGCAGACCAGGTGATCTCGATGTACACTGAAGTTTGAGTATCACTGTTTTATGGTATGTTAAGTAAGTAATCTGTTCAACACCCGTATAGTCAAATCTATTTAAAAATTTTCAGCTTTATTTAGGTTATAATTGACAAATACAATTATATATATTTAAAGTACACAATCTGATAATTTGATATGTCTAGACATTGTGAAATGATTATCACAATTGAGTTAATTGACACACTTGTCACCTCACATAGTTACCTTTTGTGGGTGAGAGAATGCCCAGGATCTACTCTCCAAAAAAATTCCAGGTATGTAATGCAGTACTGTTAACTATAGACACCAGGCTGTACATTAGATTCCCAGAGCTTCTTCATCTTAGAATTCAGAGTTTGTACCCTTTGGTCAACATCTCCCCATTCTCTTGCTCCCTCTGCCCCTTAACCCCTGATAACTATTCCTCTACTCTCTGTAAAAACAGCCTATCGTTAAAAGTATCAAATTTTGTTGGTGAGGAAAGAGACAAGGGGATACACCCAAGGCTTCACACCAGTAGAACTGGGATTTGAACCCAGATATACCAATTTAGGCCTGAGATTAGAAGGGAGAGAAGGAAGGGCCAGGTACGGTGGCTTACACCTGTAATCTCAGCACTTTGGGAGGCCAAGGTGGGCAGATCATATGAGGTCAGGAGTTCAACACCAGCCTGGCCAACATGGTAAAACCCCGTCTCTACCAAAAATACAAAAATTAGCCAGGCGTGGTAGTGCACTCCTGTAATCCCAGCTACTCATGGGGGGCTGAGGCAGGAGAATCGCTTGACCCCAGGAGGAGGAGGTTGCAGTGAGCCGAGATTGAGCCACGGCACTCTAGCCACCTTGTCTCAAAAAAGAAAAAAAAAAAAAAAAAGAAAAAGAAAAAAAAGAAGAAGAAGGGAAACAAGGAAGACAGACTTTGCAGATAACAGGACAACAATTCACAGGGATAATTTTCAATCCCAATTTATTTATTGAATTTGTAGTGGTGTGCTGGACTTGCTCCTACCACCTTGCAAGGGCTAATGGTAAACATCTCTTCTCAACTTTGTGTTCAGTGATGTCAGCTTGAAATTAGCCCTGTGGCGGGGATGGTCATTTATACCTCAGAAACTCCATCACTGCCTAAATGAATGCACCATATAAAGCTGGACATCGTGTGTTCTTGATAGACATTGCATACATGTTAGCCTAGAGAATATAAAGCAAGCACCATTCATGGATCCATTAATGTTTTAGCTGCACCTGTATTTTCTCATGTCTTCAGAATTGCTTTTGACGACATTAAAACTCTAGAACCTTAGGGTCAGAAGGGAGCAGCGAGCTTATCTTCCCTAAAGCCCTCTGAATGAACACAAAATTAAATCGTTTTAATTATTTCTAATTTTTAATTAAAAATAGATCAGTAATAATTGCCTGCCTCTGTGGAGTTCCGGGATTTCAGACATCCCTTCATGGGTCCTCTTGGTACCCTTTGTGATGCGGTGGGGGTAGATACAGCTGGTCCAGGCCTGAGAGGCAGCAGCTGCTGGAATATTTGGTGAGAAGGATGGCAGAGTAGGAATTCCCTTCTCTGTGGCCTGGCACGGGTGTGGGAGAGGGTTCCTTGCTTCTGGAACGGGGTAATGAATTGAAATGTCAACACAGAGCCTTCTCTGAACTTCTGTCTCAGAGGGATTCATATAGGAACAACTGAGGATTTGAGATTTCAGGGTTCCCAGGCTGGAGGCCTGGGTTTTCTGTAGTTTCCTGCCAGCTTCTAATTCCATCTCCGTCTTGGATCACGGGTTACACTACTCACTGGTGGAGGGGTGTCCCTCTCCCCAGACGGTATCAGGAATGAATTAGCATGTTTCCCTCCTGTAAGTGATCCTCTTTTTGGGTAAACATCCCCTGGGTTTCTGTGATGTGTAACTAATGGAGTGCTAAACTCTCAGGGCTGGTTTAAGACTCAGAGCGCACACGTGTTGCCAATCCATCATGCTCCTAATACTAATTAACATAGCAGGGACACAATAAAGCCACAGATCCTACACACATTACCTGGCTCGGGTTTCGCTCTCATAACAATCTCACTATTGACCTGAGGAGAGCACACGTTGGGAAAGGGAGCTCCAGCCCCTTCTCCCTGGCTCGACCTGCCCCACCAAATAAAAAATGCCACTGAGCATCAGGATATCGGCGGCGTCCACTGTCCACTTGTTGTTTCTGCTTTGGGACAGTGCCCGAGTTCACAGAACAGTGGGGTGGGGTGGGGTGGCCTGAAAGCGAGGCTCCCCAGCATCCTGAGTGGCAGTTGGGGCATTTCTGTCACACCCTGGGCTACTGTTACCGTCGGGATTTCAGGCCCTGCCTGGTTCACAGCTCTTAAGTGAACCTCTCAGGAAGACTTGCTGTTCAAATGAGAACTGGCTTACCTACCTGCACCCTGCAAAAAGCATTTATCCCTCATCCCAAAGTCGGCCAAGCAGAAATATATGCATCTAGATCTTGACTGGGTTGTTGGTTATGGGGGATAAAATGCATTTATAAAAAATTACTGAATTGTGGTCAGCTATGGTGGCTCATGTATGTAATCTCAGTCCTTTGGGGAGCTGAGGCAGGAAGATTGTTTGAGCCCAAGAGTGTGAGACTAGCCTAGGCAACATGGTGAGACCCTGTGTCCACAAAAACAAAAATAAAATTATCCAGGTATGGTGGCTCACACCCGTGAGCTACTCAGGAGGCCGAGGTGGAAGGATCGCTTGAGTTGGGGAGGTTGAGGCTGCAGTGAGCCGTGATTCACGTCACTGCACTCCAGTTTGGGAGACACAGATTCTGTCTGTAAAAAAAAAAAAAAAAAAAAAAGAAAGAAAAAAAAATTATTGAATTGCACACTTAATATCTGTGTTTCCATGGTCTATAAATTTTTCCTCAATAAAATAGTTTGAAAAGTTACCTTTTGCAGCAACCAGTAGTTTTTGGATGTTTTATAATCAAAACAAGATATAGAAATGGTGCTGGGGCTACTACGACACCCATAACCCTGCACGCCAAATCGTATGGTCTTTATTCTCTAATGACATTATTCTTATTGATGTAAATGGCTATGGATGTAAACTTATAATACAGGTTATCTTTTAAAAAAGGAAGTGCGTGTTCAAAGCCCATTCACAGAGGGGCCATCTGAGGGAAACATGATCAAACGCTCCTGGTCTGGTGTCGAAATGCTCAGCAAAACATTATGCAGGATTCAGATCCTGTGTAAGACAGCATCCAACTAAGCTTCATTTCCCTAAATCAGCTCCATGATTTAGGGACCACTGCCCTGGACTGGCCTGGGGGAAGCAGAGAAGTGGAGCAGCTCAGAGTCTCTCCTCCTGTTTCAATCAGGGTGGCTCAGAATTTACCTGTTTCACATGGGGGCCTTCTGTGATGCTTTCCTTTGTGGAAAAGGTTCTTGAGCTAAGATACGTTTGAAAATCCCTTGAGCGAATGATCTCTAATGGGAGTCCCTCCCAGCTGTCAATTGTACGCATCTATTATTTTGTAACATCACTAGGAGATGTTTGCATGAGTATACATTATCATGTGAGATGTTCGTTATCTTTCCAGAATCACCTATCTTTTTATGTTGAAGTATGCCTAATGTGTAATGTAGAAAAAAATCATAGTTATGTATAAAATGATATTCCAATATTTTTAAAAAGTATGCTAAAAATTACATGAAATAAGAAATAATAACTATTCATAATCTAGGATATTACAACATTTTAAAAATTATTTGTGACAAATAGTTCCATAAACATCGGAGAAAAAAATAAAAATAGATTCAACAGTTGTATTGCGAGGCAAGAGAAGGATGACCTAAAATTGTTTGTGTCCTCCTCTGCCTAAATATTTTTAAAGATCAGGAGGATAGATGATAATGGTTTGCTTTTCACATATTCTCAGCCTAAGAGTTTGTTTATTTAGCTGTCTCACAAGTAGGCACATCAAAAGAATATTAAAACAAACCAACAACAAGCTTTGGGAACAAAGACAAAAAAAACCCCCCACAAACAATATCACACTGCCAGGCTCAAAAAAACATCAGAGGAAGAAGCTAAAAGCCCATAATAGGGTAGCCAGAAGTTAAACAAACAACCCGTTAGATACAAAATAACAGTATCAGCACATGGACAATTTGATGATTAGCTAAGTGTTGTTGGCCTTGATCCAGCTGCTTCAGGATTACCCTAAAACATAGTTTCATTCACCACAATATGCTTGATAAACCATAGGATAATTAAATTTACCCTTCCTCTTCAATATTAGCATTATTAGGTAAGTTAACAAGTAATATTGTAAAGACTGGGCTTTCTATTGAAATCTCAATCTGAATGCTCCTAATGGTTGAATAGATAATATACGATTTTTCACCTACTAAGTATAAATTTTGTCTTGCAATTTAATTTCTTTTTCCTTTTTTTTTTTTTTTTTGAGACAGCGTCTTTCTCTGTCACCCAGGCTGGAGTGCAGTGGCATGGTCACCGCTCACTGCAGCCTCAACTTCCCCAGGCTCAGGTGATCCTCCTACCTCAGCCTCCTGAGTGACTGGGACTACAGGTGTGTGCCACCACTCCTGCATAATTTTTGCATTCTTTATAGAGACAGGATTTCACCATGCTGCCCAGGCTGGTCTGAACTCCTGAGCTCAAGCAATCTGCCTGCCTCGGCCGCCCAGAGTGCTGAGATTACAGGCGTGGGCCACTGCGCCAGGCCTAATTTCTTTTTTCAATAAGGTAGGATGCCTTTCTCTAACGTGACGTTTTCCCACTTAATGCTCACGTAAAGTGTGTTTCATTTGCATATCCATGGCAGACACTGCTAATCAATCACTCTGTCTTTCCTGCCCAGCCTCAGAATCCTTTTCAAGGCACAGTGCCGGCACCCACAAACTGTCAAGCTAAGTTGGGACTGGAACTGAAGCCATTTGCCATCCTGCCTGTGGCCATCACTGCTTCCTGATTCAATGGTCCAGTTGACCAGGGGGTCCCTGTCTTTGCAAAGACAATACTTCCTGCCTTTTTGCTTATGAGAGTACCTATCAATGTCTCTCCTTTTTTAATATATCTAGACTCAAATACTGAGTTTAGATGCTTACCCAATTGATGCAATGTTTTATGATTCTAAAAAGAAAAAAGAAAAAAGAATTTGTTGGATATATATTTACCTAGTGAGCCTTTCAGTTATGTCAGAGCTTGACAAATCCCCTGGATAGAATGGCACTAACAGACTTGACCCACTAGGTCCATGATTTTTAAACTTCGATGGGCATCAAAGTGCTTGGTTCCCACTTCAGATCTGCTGATTCAAGTCTGCACGACAGAGCGAGACCCTGTCTCAAATAAACGAAAAACAAACCCCAGACCTGCTGATTTAGCACCTGTATGGGTGCTAGGCTAGGCACATGTTTTGCAGGGGCAAAGGGGACCAAAATTTCATATGTGGCTTCCATGTTTTCCAGAAGTTGAGAAACTCTGTCCTGGAGGGATAGGTGCAGTATTTGATCCTTTGGGTACTGAGTTCTTTTTAGTTTGTTGTTGTTGTTGTTGTTGTTGCTTGTTTGTTTTTTGACAGAGTCTCACTCTGTCACACACGCTGGAGTGGAGTGGCATGATCACAACTTACTGAGGCCTCGATCTCCCCCAGCTCAGGTGATCCTCCCACCTCAGCCTCCTGAGTTGCTGGGACTACAGATGCGAGCCACCATACCTGGCTAGTTTTTGTATTTTTTGTAAAGATGGGGTTTCACCATGTTGCCCAGACTGGTTTCAAACTCCTGACCTCAAGCCATCTGGCCTCCCAAAGTGCTGGGATTACAGGAGTGAGCCACCACACTCAACCCTTGGGTGCTGTTGAGGCTAATGGAGAGGCTGTATAACAAGACGCTGTATCCTGGATGCTCAGAGGTTGTATACTCTCAGGCCTCCATACAATGTAGTTCCACTAGAGTATTGCTAGAAATAAGTTAATGGCAGCTAACTTACCACTTATCTATGTAGTGCCACTTGCCAACAATCTATACCTAGATTTTCAAATGTTAGCAATATTAAAGGGTGCACTTATACAGATGATATTGACTGTTTCATATACAAATCATCTGTATGCAATTGTATATATTCAAATATAATGTATGTTGGAGATTTCTGCCATTTCCATGAACAGTGATTAAAAGAATGGGCTCTGGAGTTAGATCTACTTGGTTTTGGGTTCTAGGCCCACCACTAAATGATCAGCTGGGTGACCTTTGGTGCATTTCTTAACCTCTGTAAGTCTATTCATTCAACTACAAAAGAGACAAGATGCTTGACTGAGAGCATGGTTTTGAGGAATGAATTAGATAATTTACTCATGCATCTGGCTTAGGTGAGTGTTCTATAAATATAGTAGTGTTTTTACACTCGATCTTAGCCAAAAGGCCGAGAAGCGATAGTAGTGTTTTTATTTTACACAAATAGCTTGAGTGCTGGTTGGAGCTTAGACACTGACTGATATGAATGATACAAACTGCTTTAATGCTTTACACTTTGGTTTACTTATTCGTATGTCACCTCCTCTAATCCCCTAAAGGGTCCCCATTTCCCTGAGAGTGTCTGCCCAAGTCCTCTAGGCTCTATACGATTTGTCCCTCTCCACCCCAAGCACCCATGGATCAGCGCTGCCTCCCTTGTACACTCTGACCCAGCTGCACTTGCCCCTTCTCGTTCCTTAAACACACCAGGCACATTCCTACCTCAGGGCCACTGCATTTGCTGTTTTCTCTGGCTGGAATATTCTTACATCAGATATCAACATCTCCTTTAGGTCTCTTATCCGTGAGGCCACACCCTCCTTTTAAAATGGGCTTGCACAGGGCGAAGAGTTGGGTCCAGAGCTTTTATAAACATTTAAAAAATTATAGATATTAACTTTCATATTGTATAAAATTGTATATTTTATATCTGTGCAAGATATAAAATGTATATCTGTGCAGTAAATTGCTTTGGCTGTCTTACTGCGGTGCTCATAAGTATGTTTTGCTTAGAAATTGCTCCACTGGCAAGGCATAACAATGAAGTTAAACAAATGTTTTGCTGGTCTCTGAGGCCCAGTCAGGTCAATGGACTACTGCTTATGTTTGTAAGAATTTTCTCTTCATGTCTATTTGGAGACATGGCCTGCTGCCCAGTTCCCCAAGCCCAAGTGATAAAGCAGTTTGAGTCTTTGAATTACTTAGCTTATTGCCTCAGTTGCCTTCTGGGTGTTCTTCTGGTAACAGCCTATATTTGATGGGTGTGAATTTAATTTCTCAAACACATTAGAATGATTTAGTTATGACTTGGAATATTGGAATGCCATCAAATATGGCCTTTAAAAATTTAAGTAATTTAGTCCACAGTTGAATTAGAAAAAAAAAAAAACCTCACCTCATTTCATACAAAGAAAAAAAGCTCCTTCAATATTTTTCACTATTAAGTAGATTGAGGTGATAAGAACACAAAAGTGAAAACAAATGCATTCATAGAAATACCTCTGAAAGCGCCTTAGGATCTGTTTTCAGAGAGAAAATGAATGGTACAATATTATGTGTAGCTTTCCCCTCCATTCTGGTTTTTCTGTAAGCAGCTGCCCAAAATTTCAACATGACTACTGAGACTTAGTAGGCCTGAGTTGAATCGAGATTAATTACTTCTTGGTTGGATGAGATGCCCAACAAAGGTGGGACTGGGATCAGGGTCTGTGAGAATGAATATTAAATAACACAGTAGCATAAAGCAAGCAGCATCACGTGGAATAGCCCTTGCTTGTTACTCCTGAATAATCCAGTGCATGTGATAAATTACACTCTCGAAATCCTTTGTTAGGATGTTATAATTACTGACTAATTAAAAAATAGTCTAGTTTGGTTGTCTTCATTAAAAATTTTGCAAACAATTAATAAGAAATAGAAATCAAATGGTTAGTACTACTGAGCTATCTCCTTCCCCAAACAAGGCACCACAGCCTTAGTCTTTTTCATATCAATTTAATTGGTTTTATTCATTTCAGGAAACTAATTTTACAACAGAAGTAAAGCTTTTAAATACAATTTCTGATATATATCAAGTACGAGAAATTTGGCTAACCAAACTTTAATGCTTCATAAACATGTAAGCAAAACCAAATGTGAGATCAATCTCATTAGGATGTAAATTTATCAATATTTCTAGACAAAATTCCACAGTTAAGAATCACTATCTTCCCGGTAAATGTCATTTACACACAATGTGGATTTTTAGCTGAATATTCTAAAATTTCTAGATTCTTATTTTGTATTTCTGCACACAATACAGGATAATCAGAGTTTCTTTTATTTCTCTGTGCTTTCTTTTCTTTTCTTTTCTTTTTTTTTTAAATAGACGAGTTGTTTAAAAAACAACACCAGCAACATAAGCAGCAAAAACTTTTCCTGTGACTGTGATAAAAACATTGCATTTATCTGAGCCTCCCAAATACATATGCCCCTGTCGCAATGAATGCTTATTATAATTGTTGAATCTCAGGGAAATGGAAATACTCCTGTCATCCTAAATATTTCATAAATGTTGTAGAATCTATAAAGTGATTTAAAATGACTTTCACTTTTTACTATTTGTAACTTTCAAAGCTTCAAAAGTCTTTCTCATTGCAGGCTTAGTTTCCTCTTTCAATTTTTAATTATTAACACACAGGAATCTAGGTTTTAAAACCAGTGTATGTTAGCTTCCTCAAATAACTTAAGAATTAATTTACTCAAGATTTCCTTAAAGAAAATGAAATTGCTGGAGAGCTGAGTTTCTGTGTGAAAAATTTTGCCCAGAAAGATAGTATTTTTGGAAAGAAGTGAAAACAGAAGCTTTGAATGGAAGTGTGTGTGTAACTGTAAATGGAGGGCAAAAGGTTGTAACTGACAGGTCCCTTCTGTGGTGCAAACATCACCATTACAGGAACGTTAAGCTACCCAATTATGCAGTTATAACTACCCAAGTAGTTGGGTCTTGAAAAACATTTGGAATTCAGGAACCGGGATCTTGTAGCCAGAAAAGAAAATTAAAACATGTGTTAAGTGAGGAAGTTTATCGACTTTTAAATATTTTATCTTCAGCCAGGAAAAGATAGAAAGATTTTTAAAAAAATGTTTTAAAACACCAACAATCTGCAGGGACAAATAAAAAAAAAAAGAAAAAATATTATAATGAAACGCTGCATCTGGTTGACATTTAAATAAAGCTGCCAGAGTATAAACTACTTTTAAGACAACTCTAGTGACATATTTTTAAAAGAGAGTGCACAAAAAAACTTTTGGCTGAGCAAATCTTAACACCACATGTATGGGAGCCATTAATATTCATTACCCTATAGATTTGCCAAACAGCACAGAGCGTCTGGGAACATTACAAGAGAATGCCATGATTGGAGACTTGATTGTGTGCTTTCGTATATTGAACTGTATACTGAGGTCAGATCTAGTTCTTTTCGAAAAGATAAGCCAAATCTATTGACTTTGTGACTCTTAAGTGGATGAAAGTTAAGTGTGCAGATGTCTGCATGAATTGTGCAAACCAGGGTGAAGAAAAACTGTAGAAAACAAAACTAAACAACCATCAAAACTGTTCTTTGAGATTCTGTTAGTTGTCTGTTAACATGAATTTGATGGAGTTGAAAAGGTCTTAGGCTGGGCTCAAGAGGTGTTTCTACTCCTGGGCAAAGAGTAAAAGTCTCTAAGTGGAGAGGAATACAACAGATTTGTAGTTTTAAAGCCAGGGCTGAGATAAAGTCTCTGCTAAAGGAATGAATTCTAGACCCTTAACAGCGTAAGAATCCTGAACCCTTTGAGGGAGTAATTATTGTGTGCTATGGAGGAAATTACCCAAATTGGTTAGAAAAGTTGCACAGAATTCAGTTTCTAGACTCTAGAATCTGGGGTCATGACTCACCTCTGCTACTTATATCTTTGTCCCTAGTCTACTGGCATCAAGCTGGGTTCTCAATGAGAATCTTGCCCAAATGATTTATCACAAGACTGTGAATTCTAGAAAATATCAGATCTGAGGTTCCAGAAATTCCATTCAATTGGTTTAATTAAATCTTACCAGCTCAATCAATGGGACTGCAGGGTTTTTGCTTTTTTTTTTTTTGACACTGGAGTCTTGCTCTGTCACTCAGGCTGGAGTTTAGCAGTGGCATGATCATGGCTCACTGCAGCCTCAACCTCTTGGGCTCAAGTGATCCTCTCACCTCAGTCTCCCAAGTAGATGGGATTACAGGTATGCACCACCATGCCTAGCTAACTTTTGCATTTTTCGTAGAGATGAGGTTTTGCCATGTTGCCCAGGCTGGTCTCAGACTGCTGGGCTTAAACTGTCTGCCCACCTCAGCCTCCCAAAGTGCTGGGATTACAGGCATGAGCCCCTGCTTCTGGCCAGCTGCAGGTTTTTTTTTTTTTTTTTTTTTTTTTTTGAGACGGAGTCTCGCTCTGTCGCCCGGGCTGGAGTGCAGTGGCCGGATCTCAGCTCACTGCAAGCTCCGCCTCCCGGGTTTACGCCATTCTCCTGCCTCAGCCTCCCAAGTAACTGGGACTACAGGCGCCCGCCATCTCGCCCGGCTAGTTTTTTGTATTTTTTAGTAGAGACGGGGTTTCACCGTGTTCGCCAGGATGGTCTCGATCTTCTGACCTCGTGATCCACCCGTCTCGGCCTCCCAAAGTGCTGGGATTACAGGCTTGAGCCACCGCGCCCGGCCAGCTGCAGGTTTTAATAGACAGAAATGTAGTGGACTTTCTGAAGCATTTTTCTGAGCAGGGATGGGCAGAAAGATGGGTCCATTATAACTGTTGAATCTGGTTAATAGATACATAGACATTACATATCCATATGGATATACAGGTATGGGTGTTACTCTACTGGGTTATAGTAATGGATCTTATATTATTGGCCTACTTTTGTATATTGTTAAAATTTCCATATTTAAAAGTATAAGTAATATAAAAGAAAACAACCCAGCTTACAGTGCCAGCTGGAAACCAGCCTTAGCTGAGTGAGGTAAGAGTTGAAGCTGGACTCATCCTTTCTTGCACAATAAGAGTTTCCTTTGAAGAGAAATGAAAAACATTTAATCAACCTGCTTATTTAGAAAGGGTTTATTACCTTGCTGCATCCCTCCTCCTCTTCAAAGTGAGAATGACATTTCCTTTCCAGTGCTTCCACAGGGACATGGAAATCTATGTAAACATTCCAGAGCTTTGTCCCTCACTGGCCACAAGGGAGGTTAGGCACTGGATTTCTTATATGGCTGATGAAGGAACATAATGGCAGCGTCATTTTAGAGAAGGGCATTGCTTGAACAGTAATTAATAAACCAGCACCCATACTTCCCTCTGTGGCCTTTCCCAGACTTGTCCTATTTGATCTTACCAACTTGTTACTCAGGGAGTGAGGTTCCTGATTAGAAAGCAAACTAAGTAAGACAAGAAGTCTCATTCATACCTCCTGCTTTAAATGCTTTCTAATTTTCAAAGAATTCTAATTGCTTTTTTTTTTTCATTGGAAATTAGGAAGTCATTGACAAAAATATATATATTTATTATGTGCATTTTGCAAATGAGGAGACTGAGGTTTAGAGAGGTTAAATGAATTTTCCAAAACTTCACAAGGGCTCCAGGAATGATTTGGGGTCTTTTATGTTTTCAGAGCCCAGGTTTCCTGTGTTCTATGCAGTGTATAGATTTGTCTTTGGGTGATTTCCTATACCAAACTTTAGCCTTTCGCACTGGATACAAAGAGAAATTCTAAAATTCTGTTCCCCATGGAAAAATATCCTTTGCTCTTCAGGGCAGATTCTGCAGGGAGAGAATTGCAAATTTGAAGGAGTGGAAGGTGTGATCGGAGAAAATACCAAGGATTGAAGGATGAAGGGGTATGGGATGGATTGGAGGCAGCTCTGAGATGAGAGCCTGCTGAATTTGTGTTCAGGGAGATCAAGTTGGTTTCTTCTGGAAAAAAACCTGTAAGCTTGGGAAGGCTGGGATTGGCTTTCTTCGCAAGCAGCTGGGATCTAAGTTCATTTTCATCAGGGCCACTCTAGCTCAGTGCTGCTGGGAACCGTACCGGAATGGGTGTGGGACGGCTTCGAATTCAGATCTGGGTTCTGTTTTTTCTAGGCAGTCTCTCGGAGCCTGCTTCCTTGACTATAAAATGAAGAGTTGTGAAGAGTCAATAATGCCAAGTTGGAAGGGTCTGACACAGAATCTGACAAAGGATGGACCCTCAATAATTGTGATTTCTTCTCCCCCTTTTCCTTCTTGGTGAAATCATCCCATGAATCTACGCAAGTAGGGCCCTTCGTCATTCTTCGGAGTAGCCGCTTGAGGGCTAGAAGGAGCAGTGATCGAAACCCCAGAGAAGCGGAGACTCTCCAAATTCGAGCTCGATCACTGTCCTCCCCCGACCGCCGACCCCGCTGGAGAAGAGGGCGCGACTGGGCGATGATTTAACGCGGAGGGAGCGCGGAGGCCGCGGAACCCGGGGATGCTGGGTCTCATGACCGGCTGCTGAGCGCGGGTCGGCGCGTCCTCCCCACAGAGCCCCCGCGCGGCCTCCTCCCGCTGCGCCCCGGACGGCGACCCGCCGCGGGTAGCCCTGGCGTTTAGCCACGCAATCGGCTGGGGACCACTAGACGCTGGGGGAGGATCAAAGCATTCTTATGGGGCCCAAAGCGCCTGGGGTTGCAGTTTTGTTAGCCTGGCCTCACCTCGTCAATAAATTTTCGGCGAAAGTAGGGAGCAGGAGTGGAGGGTTGGGGCGGGGGTTGGTGGGGCGCGGGGGTTGGCCGGAGGGAGGGACCGGGGATTTCTTGCACCTGCGCTCCTGCTGCGTTAAGTCAGTGGGAAGCAAGTGACATTTCACTTTTGTCCGCCCCCTTGGAACTTGCTCATCTCCCTCCTTTAGAACACCGCCTGCTTTCCGAGGTCAGCATTATCAAAAAGAAGATTTCTTCCAGGCCCTTAAAATTTATGTGGCGCCTTGTTACAAGGAGTGCGCTGGAAGCTGGCTTTGGTCTCTCCTTGTCCCCTCTTTCTCCTACCCCGCCCCCACATCCCCGTGGAGAAACCCTCGAGCAGGCCTTTTCCATTTTCTCACCCCACTTAGAACTACAAAAAATATATGGGAAGGTGATTTGGTTTCACTTCAACTTCTTCATTTTGCAGAAGCCTAAAGTGGTGATGGTGAGAAAAGTGGCCCAAGGTCGAGGGTTACTTCAGTTGGCAAAACCAGGAGTAGAACAGGAGACTCCCTAGAGTCTTACTATGTATTTTTTGCTACTTATTTCTTTCTTTCTTTTTTTTTTTTTTGAGACGGAGTCTCGCTCTGTCACCCAGGCTGGAGTGCAGTGGCGCGATCTCGGCTCACTACAAGCTCTGCCTTCCGGGTTTACGCCATTCTCCTGCCTCAGCCTCCCGAATAGCTGGGACTACAGGCGCCCGCCACCTCGCCCGGCTAGTTTTTTTTTTTTTTTTTATTTTTTAGTAGAGACGGGGTTTAACGTGTTAGCCAGGATGGTCTCCATCTCCTGACCTCGTGATCCGCCCGCCTGGGCCTCCCAAAGTGCTGGGATTACAGGCTTGAGCCACCGCGCCCGGCCGCTACTTATTTCATGGACAAAAATAATCCTTCTCTTAGGCAGGTCAAGTACTCTTTAAAGGTGTCTGTGCTTTTGCCAGTTGGCTGCAAAACATAGGATCACACTTCAGTCACCTGGACATCATGGGGAGTCGCTGGCTATCCAACGACAGAGCCGAGTATAGTCTGATCCCTCCTCTGAGATGCTCCTTCCTCACTCCCACTCCATCCCGAAAAACACTATGGAGCATGTGTTCTGGGCAAGTCTTCTCCCAGGCTTGGGTAAAATTTGAGCATAGGGATTCTTCTGGCAGAGTTGGGGGGAATCCCTCCTCCAGCAAGAACACTTTTCAGAGGGCCCTCCTGAGGCTGACAGGGAAGGAAATATTTCAGCCCTCCACACAGCTGAAACTCAGACCTCAGAGTCAGCTTCGCACAGGACAGGGCTAAAGAAGCCTGATAATTTTTGGCTTAAAGTCCGGTCAGAATGAACCTGACCTAGAAGCCACAGGATCATGGAACCTTCGTGAATTGTGGCAACCTTCTTTGTCACTTGGACGAATCCTCTTGGATCTGGGCTCTAGGAAACTGAATCTTTTGTGAAACTACTCCATGTCCCATTTTTTTGCTAGTTGATAGATTCCACCCACATTTTTAACTAGGTAAGATTAATAGCAGTAGCATAGAGGAGCAAAAATATCACCAAAACGTCAAAACCAATGCCAAAGCTTGTTTCTAATTCCCCACACACCACCTTCTTTTCCTTCTCCTCTCCTCCTGTCCAGCTTGGGCTTTCTTCATACCCTTGATCTTGCTGCCTGAGCAAGCAGTCCATCAGATGGGAGCTAAGATTTGTTATAGTCTTTGACGTTTGAGACAGAACCTAGAAATCAATGAACTTCCCTCCTTCACTTTACAGTCAAGGAAGCCCAGGCCTAGGAGGGTGAAAAGACTTGCTGAGGGGTTCATACACATGGAAGAAATTAACTTTTCATCATAGCACCTGCCCTACCAACACTTGGTATCCCCCCAATCCTTGATTCCTCTCTACCTGGTTGTTAGACTGTTGGGAAAATATGGAGAGTGATTTCAGTGTGGATAAAGTCTGCCCCCTTGAAATGTAAAACCCCAAAATAGAATGGGAGTAGGGAGTGGAAAGTTCTCAGAGTTAAGGGTTTACTGTTTCAGTTAGTCGCGAGGCCCGCTCGGGGCCGAAAGGAGGCTCTCGGAGCTGGAGAGCTGTGTGTCTCCTAATGTGGCAGCCAGCCACATGCCCTCTCAGGGCTGCCTTCCACAGCAAGGCCACAGCTCCAGGGGTGGAACCCAGGCCCCAGTACAGCCCGCAGTATCTGCCTCCCCTGAGGATCATTTGGAATGAATACTGAGAAGTCAAGAAAGTCTGCAGTTGCCTCATCTCCTGGCTGCTACTAGTCCCCCAAGTGAATTGAGCCACGTTTCCCAGCATGGAGAATGGAAGCTGCCGGGGATTGGGACAGGCAGGCTGGCAGATCCTCTAGATAGATATGTTAGGAAGGGACGATTACTTCATAGTCTGACTCCCTATCCCGCTGCAAAGAGTACATTTAAAAAGACTGTATGAAGGCATGGAGCTGGAGTTACCCTTTGACCCCGCACAGCCGCTGTTCTAGCTGTATGTTCCCTAGAAACTCCCATGAACTTCTCTGAGCTTCAGTTTTCCTTTCCTTTGTAAATCGAGGGAGTGGACTCAGCGCGTCTCATTCGGCCTTATGCGTCTATAATTTAAGTCCTACTTTCCGCGGAGGAGAGATGAAAGGCTAGATTGCATCCTCCTTTTTGTTCAGCTTTTTGACGAGCGGAGCAGGGAAAGGGAGAATTCTAACAGCCTGGCGGAGAGCAATTATCTCCCGCAATTTCCCCTCTTCCACCCCCATGACTTGTGACAGGTCGTATATTTGATTACGCAAAGTAAATTGGGAAATCATATTTCCGCAATCCCATCTGGGATTATTTATTTCCCCGCGTCCGCAGCCGGTCAAAGTCGTGAGACGGTACAACGTTGAGTAGCTTTCCACAGAAAGAGGTGCCTTCGAGGTCAGCTCTGGAGAAACCACAGCCCAGCCGGCCACAGCAAAGCACTTCTATTGGGATGCTTAAACGTTTTCAAACGTCAGTCGCCACCCTGGGCGCTCGCGGCAGGTTGATTTAACAAGGCGACTTAGGCTGAAGGTGGAGGGAGAGGGTTCCCGCCGATCCCAGCCTCCTCTGGAGGACTCCAAAACTGGAAAGTTGGGTGGAATACGGAGGAAATCGGGCTTCGGATTTCCCCCAGCCTCGGGCTCTCTGCAGCCTAGCTAATGGAGTTAAAATAACCACAAAAATAGCACAAATTACTCCCAAGTACTGAATGTTCAGTATGGGCGGGTCACCGTGCTAGGGCATCTACACGAGTCGCCTCCTTATAGGTGAACCCCATTTTGCAGTTGAGGATAGTGAGGCACAGAGGAAGGTTAAGGGACCTTCTCACTATCCCTAGCCAGAAAGGGGCAGATCCGTATTCTAACCTGCCTCTGTCAGGCTCCGAGACCCCGGTGCTCGGCCTCTAAGCTGGGCTGTCCGCGCAGACAGAGTCTGGGCGGAGGTGGGGGATGTGTAGGGGGAACGCTCAGGGCAGGACCAACTCCCGCGATTAGCTCTGTGAGCGGAGTGGGAGGTGGCAGGGCCAGGCTGCAGAAGCCAGGACCCTCGAAAGGGATCCAAGTCTATGTGGCTGCGCGAGAGGGAAGCCACATGAGCTGCTTGGCTCCGGGGCCAACTGGGTGGGATGGGATTCGCAAAAGGAACTTGATGGGTGAGCGGGAACCAATTTGAAACTCACTTTCCTCCTTTGTTTATTTTATTTTAAAATTTGTGGCAGGGTGTTTGAAGAAAAAAGGAAAACCACCCTCATCCAGGAAAAAACAACAACGAAGAGTTTCTCTCTCTCTCTGTCTCTCTCTCTCTCTCTCTCTCTCTCTCTCTCTCTCTCGACAGAGTCTCACTCCTGTCGCCTAAGGCTACAGTGCAGTGGTGCGATGTCGGCTCTCTTGCAGCCTCGACTTCTCAGACTCAAGCGATCCTCCCACCTCAGCCTCCTGAATAGCTGGGACTACAGGCGCATGCCGCCACGCCCGGCTAATTTTTTGTATTTTAAGTAGAGACGGGGCTTCGTCCTGTTGCCGAGGTTGGTCTCGAACTCCTGGACTCAAGCAATCCACCCGCCTTGGCCTCCCAAAGTGCTGGGCCTCCTTCTATTTTTGTTCAGGTTTCATTGCGTGACTCGCCCAAAGAGAAATTCGGTGGGTCCAAGCTGCGCCAGAAAGGGAAGGGATACAGGGCGAGAGAGATTTGGGGTAAAGGGAGAGGGAGGCAGAGGGGGAAGGGGGCCCCACGCCGGTCAGTTCCAAGAGGCAAACCCCGCCAGCCTAGCTCCCTGGGCTGAGTCAACAGCCGCCCAGTTGCTTTGTAATTTACAGGAGGGACTCCGAATTGTACTTTGTAATTTGGTGTCGGTTTACAAGGCAAAGGACTTCTGTTTCCTCACCTCACCAGGTCCTCAGTCACGGCCTGACCCCTTTTAAGAGAGGGACCTCGAGAGGGGAGCTGAATTCCTTGAGCCCTCGCCTTTCAATCAAGTTTTCAAGGCACGCTTTGGCCAGGCCTTCCCGGACTGCCTGTGCTGCCACCTCGGGAATCAACGTCTGTACCGAACTCCTAACCTGTGAAGACGTGCTATCCTCATAATTGCGGAGTCGGGCCAAGGCAGGCTACTCTTTCCCCTTTGCAGATGAGGCAACTGAGCCGCAGAAAAATAAGTGACCAAGATCACCTAGCTAGTGGAACAAACAGCTCCAGCCCAGGCTCTCTGGCTCCTATTCCCTCTGAATACTTAATTTACTAAACAGTTCGAGCAGCAGTAGATTCCTTTCACAATCCGGTAAAAACTATGACAATTACTCCTCCCCTTCCCCCAAATGTACTTATTTTCCCATTCAATATCGGAGCTTCTCAGACTTCCTGAAGTTCGTCCCAGGATGAAGACCCTCCTTTCTCCTCCTCCTCGCCCCGCCCCACGACCTCGTTTCCCAGTAATTGCTGGGATCCTGATTCTCTGGAGGCATTCCAGGCGGAGGGATTGAGTGTAATTCAAGTGAGTTATGATTACAGCTGCTTGTTCCCCTGTGCCGCAGACTGGTGTGTAGGGAGGGTGGGACTGGCGGGGCACGTGGAGATGGGCAAAATGTCTGGAGAGAGCAGTGGCGCGTTTTCGCTAGAGGTGAGCTAAGAGCTAGGGGAGGGAACAATCTTAAGCCCACCGCGCTGGGACCCACCCTCTCCAGGAAGCACTGGGGCTCAGCTTTCCCTATGTCAGTACGGATGGAGCACAGGCAAGAGGAAGGCTGGTGGCTCTGCCGGAACATTCTGAGGACCTTGTTCTCTGCATACGCTGGGACCTGCAGTCCCATCTCCCATTTGACCTCAGCCAGCGTGGTTTATTGTACACAAATCCCGCTTGTTTCCTCCTTATGCAGCAGTTTTAAAATTTCGAACTAGTGCAAGAGCTGCTGGCTGCTCGTTTACTTTCAGTTTTGGAAACAGAGGCTTACACCCCTTTCTCCTCCTGTTTCTTCTCCGGTCCCCCTTCCCCTCAATCTAGTTTTCCAAAGTTAGCAAACCTACTTTCTTGATTTTGTTTCTTAACATTTAGAAGAACTGGTGAAGGGCTAATGATTTCATCTCCTTACCACCACCCCTAACCTTAAAAGCAATAAATAAAATAAAAGCCCAGCCTGCCAACCGCATGCACACACAGCCAGCGGTGGTGGGGGTTTGTAGTTTGCATACACGTCCTGGGGCAGAAGCACTGAAATGCCTGTTTGCGAAGGCAGAAATGTAGCTAGCAGGGGAACACGGTGAAAAAACAGAATGATTTGATAAAAACGTGCTCGGTCCTGTTACAGGAGGGCTGCTGGTAGTAATCCCAGGTACTAAAATCAGAAGGGGTGCAGGAGAATACAATTTAAAAAAGCAAACCCACAGCGAGTCTTTCTTGCTGGGAGTGAGGGACTCTGCAAAGTTTCTGGGACTTCAGAACAGACATCAACAGGTCCATTGCTCTTCCGGAGACTACTGGGTGATCCAGGGCTCCTCTCTGAACCTCAGTTTCGTCGATGGAAAAAATTGGGATAGGAACATATTTCTGCTGCTGTCAAGAATTTAAACGCTCCAGTGCAGGTGAAGGAAATGTGCTTTGATGAGTGGGTATTAAAAATGTGCAAAAAGAACCTGGTGTTACAAGGTGGTGTCAAGGGAGAGGAAGTAACAGTCTGTGTGACCCCCTGTCCCTTGTCGGAGCGCGCACCGCTCCCAAGTCACCCTCTGAGTCTCCAGAGCTACGGAAAAGCCGAAGAGAATAAGCAGGACTGTTTCTCTACTTCCTTCATTGGGCTTCGCAAGAGGCTCTGGGAAGAAGCACTCGTACAAATGGGAATCCCAGTGCCTGGTCACCGGGGAGGAACTTTCCAACATCGCTAAAGGCTTGAGAATAGTGCTTCTGGCTGGTCGCGTTAGTTCCACGGTAGTTCCTAAGCTGCCTTTGTTCCCACCTCTCGGAGCCAGGTTAACTTTTAACATTCTGACAGACTCGGAGAAAAGTAAGGTTTGAATTACGTCAGGAATTTCCACCCTTCAACAAGTATTTGTTGCAGGCCTACTATGTGCTCAGTGCGATGACACTCAATTTTGTAAAGTCTCCTAAACAGATCATACTTGAGAGGTCTTGATTATTTACAGATGCAGTTAGAAAAGCGTCCATATTACTTTAAATGGAGTTCAAGAAATGTAAAGCAGAGTTTAATTAGAAGACTAATTCCTTCTTTTAATATGTTGGATTTTTTTTTATTGTTAAACATTTTGTAAAGGATTTTTCGAGGGAGTCGTTAGAAAGTCTATAAATACAACTATGCACACTAAAAAGCAGTTTTTTTTTTTTTTAAAGAGGTTTGTGTAATGCATGCTTAGGGTGAGTGGATTTACCTAAATCTCTTAATAGCATGCATTTCTGATCTTCCTCAAATTAACCGTAATAGCAACTGATACAGCAGAAAAATGTAAGTGACTTGTAGTTGACTTGGCCACCTGCCACACGGGCTCGGTGAAGGTTAATGAGGAACTATTTGGCACTTCGAGAATACTTGGCACTAGACACAGAAATATCAACAGGCCATTTGTATGCTAACTAGGAGCTTCGGTGCCAGGTAACCACTGATGCACTCTTGCAGGAGAAAGAAGGATGTCGCTGTACGCCCCGATAGATAGAGAGGCATCATTTTTAGGCCCAGTTTGGATTAATTATTGATTGAGTCGCCGAAATACTTGTGATGCTGATAGAGACCAATACTGGTCCTTCTGATCTCTTTCTTGTCGTTTATTACCTTCTCTCACATTCCTCAGAGTGTATCTCTGCTTGTTTCCCAGTCCGCGAGATAAATGGCGACTTCTCTCTTGCAGGCACCGTCATACCTCGGGTTTAAATTCTGGACAGGCGACCCGGCTGCACCGAAGGCCCGGCGGGCGGACTCTGGCGGAGCGCTTCAGGGAGGAGAGTGTAGACCGCGAGAGGCGGAGGGCGCCCAGCCGCCGTGCCTCGGCCAATCAGTGTACACACCGCCTGACAACCGGCCAATCAGAGGACGTAAAGCTCTGGGGCCCGAGCGGATAATACTAGGAAGGGGAGCGCAGTTTGGCGACAGAAGCCAGTGGCGCTGCGCTGAGTGCAGCTGCGCTCGCCCGCTCGTTGAGCTCGCGATCTGAGCCAGGCGGGGGCGGCCCGACCTTTCCCGCCCAGCTTGGGTCAGAGGAAGCCGAAAGCGGCCTCAGCAAGGTGAGGCGCCCGAGGCTGCAGAAGACCGAGCAGAACTTTGCAGAGTTCGGGATGTGCTGGGCTAGGTCGCTGAGGACTTGACTGGCTTCCTCTCTCCTTCCCTCCACCTTCTCCCTCCTCTCCACCATCCAGTGGGTTCTTTCCGGGCCTCCAGCTATCAGCTCCCGATTTCGTGGTTGAGGGTAGCGACCCCGATTTCTGTTTGCATGCACAGCCAGCAGCCCTAGCGCCAGATCCTAAAGCTGGATATCTTTTGACTGGGCTACCAGCCCGGGCCTCAAAGTTTTGGTGAGTGCTGTGATGCCGCTCGGGGTGTCAGGGAGGGCAAAGGGCGTGAATCATCCTTCACCTTTTCTGTTTGACTTGAATGCCTTGCCTTAAAGATGTAAACCAAGCCCTAAGTACAGAGAGCCCACACAGCTCAGCCCTGTGGCGCCCCAAGTACTATTAAGGCTGGACGGGCATCTGTAGCTTTGTGCTCTTTGCCCCTATGGGAGTCTAATGACAACAAAATTTTGGTTTTCAGTTGATTATTTTGGGGAGGGGGGTGAGAGGACCTCTTCAAGCCCAAGGAGGGGTCCTTGTGGTGATGTAGGCTGATGAGAGGCATTTGGGAAGCATGGAGTGGTACTTCAGTGGGTCTGAAGGGCCACTTGTAATGAAAGGAAAACAGTTCTTCCATGGATAGTTTCCTATGCATCATGGCCTTACTACTTGAGTATGGGGAAATCTGACAAGTGGCCTGGGCCAGCCTAGTTGGACACAATATTTTGTGTGTGTGATAAGTGAGTTACCCAGGGACTTGTCCGGAAAGCCTGTGTAAAGCCAGAGAGGGCTACGGTTAAAGGTCAGGTACTTACAGAGCACTTAGAATTAATAAAATAAAACCTTTCTTGGGTTGTAGATCCCTGGGGGCCCTAGAGATACAAGAAAGGCACGTGTGGCCTGGAAGTGAGGGACATGTAATGAGAACAGGATAACTCAAGGGGCCGGTGGCGGGCAGACCAGGAGCTTTGGGCCGGAGGCTCAGGGATGGTCCCTGACGGGGCCGGTGGGTCTTTGGATTTCTTTGTGTTTCCCCAGAGTGAGGGCCGCCGAGCTCAGGCCCCAGCGAAGCTCCGAGCGCCATGGCCGACCCGCAGGCTGGCTTGGCGGCCGGGGACTGGGAGATCGATGTCGAGAGCCTGGAGCTAGAAGAGGACGGCTGCGGGGCGCAGCGGTCAACGCCCCCAGAGCCCAGCCCGCCGCCGGCCGACGGGGACGGTGAGGACGACGAGGATGACGACGAGGTGGACGAAGACGCGGAAGAAGAGGGCGACGGCGAAGAGGCAGGCGCGTCCCCCGGGATGCCCGGCCAGCCGGAGCAGCAGGGGGGACTGCAGCCGAGGCCGCCGCTCGCGCCTCAGGCCTCACCCGCCGGCACCGGTCCCCCAGAGCGCTGCACTCCTGCGGGCGGCGGCGCGGAGCCGCGCAAGCTGAGCCGCACGCCCAAGTGCGCGCGCTGCCGCAACCACGGCGTGGTGTCCTGCCTGAAGGGCCACAAGCGCTTCTGTCGCTGGCGCGACTGCCAGTGCGCCAACTGCCTGCTGGTGGTGGAGCGACAGCGCGTCATGGCCGCCCAGGTGGCGCTCCGGAGGCAGCAGGCCACCGAGGTGCGTACCCGCCCGGCCCGGGACGCGCCCCCCTGGGGCATCCCAGGCCACAGTGGAGGTGGGAGAGTTGGAGGGGAACGGGGCAGCTATCCACACCCCGGCGCCCAGGGCCTTGCGGCGCCTGTCTCTCACTAGGAAGGGTGGTAAGAACGCTTTTCTGCCTACACTGGCAAGCAGGGTCGGGAGGGAGAAAGTAGGCATCTCTGGGGAACTTGGGAAATGTTTTTTCTTAAAAAGCAGGTAGAGAGGCCTTGAAAGTGATTAGGCCCATTTGGAACATCGTGAGAAAATCAATTTGTTTTTATTTTTTTACATTTAAAAGTGTATTTTCGTGGTGTTGAGGGAGGGGTTGGGGGGAGAGTGGTTGATCCACAGCGCGGCGTGCAGCTCCAGACTCGTCACTGCTGTACTAGTGATGATGGAGAAAAAGAACCACGCAGCACGCATGCACTCGGTGCTTCCGCGGTCACCTGGACGTTTGAGATATCCAGAACACTCATTTTACAGATGAGACACAAAGTGTATGAGAAATTAGATGCCTGCAACCCAAGGTCATCAATCCGAAGCTACCGTCCCTGCAGACTACCTAAGAGCAGGTGGAGGGTCTCTGCTGCTTCCCATCGGAGGACTCCAGCTGCGAGGAGAGCCAGGGTTTTCTTTCTGAGAGAGGCTCTTGAACCTTGGTGGTTGTATTTGTTTCCATATGCGCCTGGACAGGGAGAGCTCAGCAAACGAGGCTTCACAGGGCCTCCTCCCAGACTCAGGACCAGGGAAGATTTTCAATTTTACTTTTTGGCGGAGAGGAGCTGGGGAATGGATTGCCAGGCATACTGAAGGTCGCAACCCCACTGGAACGCCTCTCCAGGGCCCGGGAGAGCGCGCTGGACGCCAAGGGCACCCGGTCCTGGGTTTGGCCTCCTCCCGCGTCCCGCATGGGTCATCGCCGGCCCTGCGTTCCCACGCGTTCTCTGTAGCATATGCTGGATAGGGCGCGGGCGTGGGAGGCCTCAGAATCCCACCAGCTGGCGGTGACTGCGGAGGCGAGGGCGGGCGTCTGTAAAGCGCAAATTCGGAGTTCGCAGCTGGACCCAGGAGACCCTTATCTCTTCATTACCCTGTCACTCCATCGTGCCCGCCCTGCCGCAGGGAGAAATCCGCCTGGCCTCACTGCTTAACAGCAGACCTTGGGCACCTTCTACCCGACAGGTGGGCTCCCAGGACCCAGCCTGGCTGCAACCATCTCTTGAGGTCGGGCGCCCCCCTGAAAGGGATTTCACTTTTTCACTTCCCTCCGGGATGTCCCCTCACTTCTGGTCATAGGTCTGAAGTTTAGAGTGACTGTGCTGGAGAAAGCAGGGGGCCCAGCTCACCAGTGGAGATTCCAGCTCTTTGCCCTAGGAATATTGGGTGCTGATAGTAATTCGTTTGTAATTATTTTTCACACGGAATGGGAAAATTCAATACATTTAGAAGGGGGAGAGTTTCTAGAAGACTTACTAACATCCCGTCCTTCCCCTTCTCGCCCCCGTTTTCTTTCAGGGCATTATTGATGATGTTTCTTGTGTTTACAGGACAAGAAGGGGCTTTCTGGGAAACAGAATAATTTCGAGCGCAAAACTGTATACCAGAGGCAAGTCAGAGCCCCCAGTTTGCTGGCCAAAAGCATTTTAGAAGGTAAAGCAACAAAACTATCCTTCAGCCTTTTAAACCGAGTTGAATGACTCTCATCAATCAGGCACAAAGTGTATTTATTAATCAGTTAAAGTGCTATCTAAAGGGAAATACTTTTTATTAGAAAGGTTTTGTTTAGGCGTTCTCTGAGCCCATACACTAAAACTGAACCAATAGGGAGAAGATTAGCATGGTCCCAGAGCCAGAAAGTTTTCTTCTAGGAAGGAAACCGCCACCTGGGAAAATGAATCTCACATACCTGCTGAGGTTTTTGTCACCACCAGTTTAAGAATTCCTATTATTTGGTTGTCTGCTTAGTGGTTAATGGGTTAATGTGGAGTGCATGTGAAATTTACTCCGTGTGAGGGATGTACAAAGATATACTGCCAAGTGACCCTGAAGCAGATGTCTTGGAAGGAAATAAATAACCTAAACAAAGCAAAACAAAACAACACAACCACCTCCACTTTTCTTAGTTATGGGAGCTGAATAGATGAAGTCAAATGAGGAGTTTAACATCTGCCCAACCAATAAAGACCTTTAGTCTGGGTGTTCAACCTCAGATTCAACTCTTTTTCATTGTACTTTTTTTTTTTTTTTTTAATTACTTGGGTAATTCCTGTTATTCCAAACTTCATTTTACCATTTTTGACAATCAAGGTTATAGAATCTGAAAAAGGTTTTGAATCCAGAAAGTGAAGTGGAGGTTGAATGCGAACAGTGCAAAATCTCTAACTTTCTCTCTCCATGTTCTCACTTTCATGAAAGCCTGGGGATACGTTATTTTTTCTTAAAATATTACCGATTTTTAAAAGCATCTCTATTTGGGTATGGAATTTATTTATTGACCTTTTCAATAATATATTGATTATTTTTAACCGCTTTTCTTTAAATTTTAAAAAATTTAAATAAGGGAAAGTTAACATTTGCTTTAATCACTGCCACTTCATGAAATTCAGGCTGAAAGTAAACAAAATTTTTTAAGTAGACATTTAGATTCTGCTTTTTTCTTGTGTAGCTTCTGAATTTTGTTGGTTCTGGACAGGTTTTGAAGTTTGTGTGTGTCCTATCATGTGTTGCATACTTCTGACCATAGAGTGGTTTCTTATGAATTAAAAATGAATTTGGTTACAAACTGGATAAACAGATTTATAATAATAGGGCCACATTGATAAACTGAGATTGTGCCGAAGCAACTTGCGAAGTCTGAGGACTAAATGGAATAGTAAATTCAACTGAATAACTTCCTGGCAAAAACTTACCGTAGAAATGGAAACATTAATTTTCAAATTTTATTCTATTTGTAAATGAGTCTGGTGGGTTTGTCACTATGTAAACACAAATATAACAATGGATCCTTCAAACAAATTTGGTAGAGGTGAGTGCTTGAGGGTGATGAAATACTTCAAGTATTTTATGCCCCCAGGAATTCTATTTATGTTACACTAATCTTTGTTTTTGAGTTTGTTCCTATTCCTGTGATGACTTAGCCTGTGTTCTAATGATTGCTTGTTCAACCGTTTTGGTATCCGGACAAAATGATTAGAGCTTGGGAAAAATGTTTTAGAACAGTTATTTTCAATAGAGCAGGGAATACTCCCCACCGTTTTTGGGTTTTGTTTTATTTTGCTTTGTTTTTTTTTTGTACTGGTAGTCAGGGGAAGGGGCCTGGTTAAATTGTTCACTGTAGAGTGTGTTTGACTAGTTAACAGCTCTTTTCAATTTTCTATGCTTCTCTATTTTCTTAAGCCTTTTTTTTCCTTTTTCTACTCACGAATCTCCTTTAACTTTCTTTCTTTCTTTCTCTTTTTTCCTAGTTCTCCTTGGATTATTCTACAGCTATTACAGTGTGTACATAATGAACCATCTTTAGAAAATAAAAGTGACATCAGCTCTAGGTATAGATATATTTTTTAATAATGAAAAAAGATGACATGGATAATAATAAAACATTGATTGATACAAGATGAATAGCCTTGTCTCTTAATGCATAGGGGGCCTGGGAAGAATATTAAAATTTTTAATCAATAAAGTATGCCTGTTGAAGCAAGCAAGCAAACAAATCCATAACAACAACAACAGCAACAACAACAAGTTGCAATATGGATATCTTTCACCCTCCCAGGAAACTATTTTAAACCTAACCCGTACTTTTGCATCTGTATAAAAATAGTAGTGAGATAGAACTGAAAATAACTGTTCTGCTGATTTGCAGTGTTGCTGTTACCTTCTGGGTGTCCAGATTTTTCTTCCGTAGATGTTAATCTCTTTCATGTGCAATCTTTGCTTCTTTTAGGCTATCGCCCCATTCCAGCGGAGACTTATGTAGGAGGGACCTTCCCTCTACCTCCCCCAGTTAGTGACAGGATGAGGAAAAGAAGAGCCTTTGCTGATAAAGAGTTGGAGAACATTATGCTGGAGAGAGAATATAAAGAAAGGGAGATGTTGGAAACTTCTCAAGCTGCTGCTCTGTTTCTGCCCAACCGCATAGTGCCTGGACCTGACTATAACTCCTACAAAAGTGCCTACAGCCCCAGCCCAGTGGAACCACAGAGCAAGGACTTCTGTAATTTTTTGCCCACCTGCCTTGATTTAACCATGCAGTATTCAGGGTCTGGGAATATGGAACTAATTTCTTCTAATGTCAGCGTGGCCACGACTTATAGACAGTATCCCGTGTCCTCAAGATTTTTAGTTTGGCCCAAGTGTGGCCCCATTAGCGACACCCTCCTCTACCAGCAATGCCTGTTAAATGCCACCACCTCAGTTCAAGCCCTGAAGCCTGGGGCCAGCTGGGACTTGAAGGGAGCACGAGTCCAGGATGGGCTCAGTGCAGAGCATGACATGATGCCATCGAAATTGGAAGGCTCCCTGGTGCTGCCTCACACTCCTGAGATCCAGACCACGAGAAGTGACCTTCAGGGTCATCAGGCTGTCCCAGAGAGGTCCGCATTCTCCCCACCCCGACGGAATTTCTCTCCTGTTGTTGACATGGACTCCCTGGCAGCTCAAGGGCATGTCTTAACGAAGATCAGCAAAGAAAACACCAGGCACCCTCTGCCACTTAGACATAATCCATTCCACTCATTATTCCAGCAAACGCTTAATGACAAATCGGGTCCTGAGTTGAAAACACCATTTGTCAAAGAGGCCTTTGAAGAGACCCCTAAGAAACACAGAGAGTGTTTAGTTAAGGAGAACCAGAAGTACACATTTACAATAGATAGGTGCGCAAAAGACCTTTTTGTAGCCAAACAAGTTGGAACAAAACTCTCGGTGAATGAACCACTGTCATTTTCTGTTGAGTCTATTCTGAAGAGGCCTTCATCTGCCATCACTCGTGTCTCTCAGTGAAAGGCTGCTTAAACAGAAAGCTGGATTTTCTGCAGTCTTAGGGTGTTCTTGCCACTTGCTACTTTTTTTTCAGGTTGTTTGTGTGAAGAAATTTCTAATGTAAAGATGATGATTTTGAAAAGTTTTATATATCCATAATATGCATGTACTTTTTCTTATCACATATATTTAAACTTACAGATGGAAATTGCCCAATGTGCAAATTGTTAAGTACCATGCTTTACACAGCATTTCAAAAAGCAATAAAATTGACACCGTCTTCTAAAAGACCCAGTATTTGCTGAAGCAAATAGTTGTCTCTGTCTAGATGAAGCAGCTATTTTTCTATGATTCTGTATATTTTGAAGTACTCTTAATGGTCACTGGGGGCCACAGGAAAACCTTTATAATACTTTAGTTTTACATTTTGGAGGGCACATAAATTTAATTATTCAAGACTGTTTGAGACAAAAATAACTTTAAGGAGCACATAGGGCCATTTGCATGTTTACAGTATCTTCATTTCATGTGATTGGACAAAGCTGAATTAATTTGAAGGGAAATCAAGCGTAATGTCTCTTTTACATGATGATTTGGGTTCTTGGAATAGATTTCTTCTGACTCCCTGGGTCCCAGTTTCTTTCCCTGGTGAGGATGTTTATGTGGGGCCCCAAGCTTCCTTTCTAGAAACATTTCTAGTTTCTTTGAACAGTCTATGATTTTAGGTTGCTAGGAGCCACAAATCAGGTTTCCTTGTATGATGTGGTCAGTACTTCCCATGATGGGGCCCAAACCTCCTCGCAGCTCTTGAGTGGTGAGTCCACTGTTTCTGAACCACTGGTGACAGCAGGCATTTGGATGCAGGCCCAGTCACAACTCTCATTATGTCCCCAAGTATCAGCTTTATGCCTCCCACATTTGCACCACTGTCAGAAGCCTTCAGTGTAGCTCTCTTCTGACACAAAACATTTACTATTCAAATTGCTTCAGCTGACAGTTGCTAAAGCTTGCAGATATTTATCACAGCATGAGGGTGGCTTCTTAATTCTTATACCTTTTCTTCCCCCACACCCCCCCTTTTTTTTTGAAACAAGGCCTCACTCTGTTGGCCAGGCTGGAGTGCAGTGGTGTGATCATGGCTCACTCTACCTCCCAGGCTCAAGTGCATGCGTGTAGTCCTAGCTACTCAAGGGGCCCCACCTCCCAGGCTCCACCTCAGCCTCTTGAGTAGCTTGGACTAGAGGCATGCACCACCATGCCTGGCCAATTTTTAAATTTATTACTATTTTTGGAATATGTGGAGGGGTAAGTTTTTAAAATTTTTGGTAGAAACAGGGTCTCCCTATGCTTCTCAGGCTTGTCTTGAACACCTGGGCTCAAATGATCCTCATGCCTTGGCCTTCCAAAGTGCTGGGATTACAAGCATGAGCCACCTCACCTGTCCTTTCTCCCATTTTAAGTTCTTGTTAATCTCTTGTTCTGCTCAGTAAAATGTTAGCTGTTGTTCCATATAATTGATAAAATAAAAGTAAGACCTTTATGAGAGTACTAAGTTCATCTCTGAAGACCTCACCCATAGACCCCAAGTTAAGTTTTAAGATGTCATAGTCATTCCAATACAAAAAATCAAGAGTCACGTATCTTGCTTTTAATACCGCCACAGAGGGAGGTTTTACTTCAAACTCTGCTGCTGTCTTCTGGGTAACAAGAACATGAGGTGGGTATGTGAAGGTGCCAAGTGATTCAGCAGTGTAAAGAGCTTCTTTCTGGCTCTTGAAAACACTTTGCATTACTTAAAAATGCTTTTGCTACTAATGAGCTCATATAAACCTCCAGGGATTCTCTGAATCGTTGCTTAAAATTAGCATCAATTTCAAAAAACAACAAGCCAAACCTTGGATTGACTTTCGGTTTGTACTTGTAAAATAATACTTGTTTTTACTGAGTCAAATTTAGTTATTTTTACTATTGCAAAAGTCAGAGTGAATGGACGTTTGCCAGAGGCAAAGGATATGAAAGCAGGCAGAGATTCCAATAACTTTTAAAGATTATCCTTAAGTGGAAAAAATGTTTTCCAGCCAAGTATGCCCTGATGTCAGAGACAGAATCTAACTCCAGTTTTCCCTCTCAGTCATCTCTACTTTGTCTATAATCACTAATTTTTGTCTTTCTATTGGAAATTTATTTTTTTTGTTTCAAGTGTTAAATGTATCCTTAGCATTGAATTAAACTGCTTCAAAGGTAATGAGGGGGAATGTATTAGAATAAAAGCACATAAAAAATCTCAGTGAGAGGCCTTCTTAATCTAAACATGAATTTTATCTCTTACTTGCTAACACTTTTGTGTTTTGAATACATATATTTGTTAAGTTGTTTCTCTTTTGTGTTCAGTGAACACATGGGGACTTCTTTTCAGTCCTCTCACTCTGTGTCATTTTAATCCCATTAAGTGAATCCAGTTGGCTGTGGGTATTAGTGGTTTTTCTCACATTACCAGTGACCAGAATTTTATTGTTCTTGAACATTTATGAGGGTCAGTACTTCCCCTGGCAAACTTATTATTATACTATGCTTAGTTCTGCTGTAATAATGAGTTCTTTGAATTTTAAAGCTACCAAATCTACCATCAGTCACTTATTAAGAGCTCTGTGCTTGGCTCTTTGCTTTTGAAAATCATTTCACTTCCATGAAAGTGTCATATAGAATCTTCAGAAAATACTGTCATTGACATTAAATAAAAATTGTGGTTCAATTTAAGCATTTTCTATATTGAAGGCAATAAATGGATACAGTTTTAATACTTTTTGAGAATGTAAAGAATAGTAAAACATGGACATTTTTTTCAATTTAACTCACAATACAATAATACAGCTGTAATGACATGTTGTCCTTCCATCTCAACCGATCAAGCGTGATTGTTAGCTGAATTTGCAGTTCTTGAAAGTTTACAACAGTGCTTCTCAAACTAATGGACAACTGAACCACCTGAGAATCCTGATGCTGCTGGGCTTCAGGCCACACTTTGAGTAACAAATGCTTACAGCATTTCTGGTATTTCAATGCACATTTAATATTATCTGCTGTGGATTTTGAGTTGTAATGCAATAATCATAATATTACTAGCATGAATAAGTTAATATACAGAAATAGTTAAATTTTTTTTCTTTCTTTTCTTTCTCTCTTTCTCTCTTTCTTTTCTTTCTTTCTTTTTCTTTTTTCTTTTTTTTTGACGGAGTATTGCTCTGTTGCCCAGGCTGGAGTGCAGTGAGGTGATCTCAGCTCACTGCGACCTCCGCCTCCTGGATTCAAGCGATTCTCCTGACTCAGCCTCCGGAGTAGCTGGGATTACAGGTGCCCACCACCACGCCGGGCTAATTTTTGTATTTTTAGTACTGACGGGGTTTCACCATTTTGGTCAGGCTGGTCTCAAACTCCTGACCTCAAGTAATCCACCTGCCTCAGCCTCCCAAAGTGCTGGGATTACTGGCGTGAGCCACCACGCCCGGCCGCCATTTTCCTTTTTACTAAGCCTAGGCCAAGACCTAGGCAAGTTATACAGCAGACAGTACGTGCTCCCCACCGTCTCTTTTTTTTCTCACAAACCTAGAAGTTGTTTTAATTTGGTTAAAAATATAATATGCATCTTTTATTTTTAATTGTGGGAAAACATAAAATTTGCCATCTTAACTATTTTTATGCGTACAATTCAGTGGCATTAAGTACATTCACATTGTTGTGCAATCATTACCACCATCCATCCACATAACCCTTTTCAACATGCAAAACTGAAACTCTATATCCTCAATAACTCTCTCCCCTCCCAGCTCTTGGCAACCACCATTCTACTTTCTGCTTCTGTGAATTTGACTACTCTAAGTGCCTCATAAAGGGCAATCATACAGTATTGTCTTTTTTCAGTACCTCATACAAGTAAAATCAGACAGTATATGTCTTTTTGTGACTGGCTTGTTTCACTTAGCATAATGTGCTCAAGGTTCATCATGTTCTAGCATGTATCAGAATTTTTTTCCTGCTTAAGACTGAATAGTATTCCACTGTGCTTTTGTGTGTATGTGTATGTGTGTGTGTGTGTTTAAGCTGCTTCAAAGGTAATGAGGGGAAACCTATTAGAATAAAATGACATAAAAAAATCTCAGTGAGAGGCCTTCTTAATCTAAACATGAATTTTATCTCTTACTTGCTCCATTTTTGTATTTTGAATACTAATAGTTGTTAAGATGTTTCTCTTTTGTATTCAATGAACATATGGGGATTTCTTTTCTGTCCTCTCTCTATCATTTTAATCCCATTAAGTGAATCCAGTTGGCTTATTTCACTTATATTAGGTATTTTCCTTATGTAAGGTACTTTTCCTATCCCAAACTCATCAATTAGGTAGGTTATATACACACACTGTATATATATGTTATATATATATACACACACTGTATATATTATATATATATTTATACACAGACACACATACGTACAAACACAGTGGAATACTGTATATATGAGTGTAAATGGTGTATATGTAGACATATATACACACATACACATGTGTTTATATGTGTATATACACATATACATACATACACATACAGTGCATACACCCACACATACATTTTTGTTTATCTAGTCATCTGTCGATAGACACTTGGGTTGAATCCAGCTTTCAGATATTTTAAATAATACTGCCATGAACAAGGATGTCCAAATGTTTCTTTGAAACCCTGCTTTCAGCTCTTTTTGGTATATATGCTCCCTTCTCTTCACCCTGTTCTCACTTCCTAGTTTCATCTGCTTCATGTCCTTAGGAACTAAGTTATCTTAGGTATACATTGCTCCCACACTATCCCCTCTCCTGAAGTGTGTGGACCATTTCCACTCAACACTGCTATTGCCCAGAAAGGCTCCGGTATCAGTTGTGTACATTTAAATATAAGTTTAAATGAGATCTTCACTTAAAAGCTTAATTCCAATTGTGTAATTAAAGACCGTAAGGTGTATTAAGAAACTTTCTGGAATTCCTTCTGCAAAGCCTTGCAAGTGCTAAACTGTGAGAAAATGGCTGAAGGTCAGGATGAAGAAATAAGGAGAATCCACGCTTCCTTGTAGAATAATAGATAAGACTTGGTGTCGAGGCTGAGTTTTCAACTGGGACTAGAATTCTTACTGGCTCACCTGATTTCATTAATTTTGGATTAATTTTAATATTCCTATTCTAGGTCTATAAACTTGGGCTTATTTCCATGGGTAGGGTCCAGTTTGTACGGCTGATAGTTCATGAAATGGCTGGACCTTGCATTATATAAACTTGGTCCTGTGGCATCCTCTTAGATTTATTTTAATAATTATACAAAGCTTTATCACATTCCACCCCTTTAGTTCTTTTAGTTTGTAACTTGTGATGTCTAAATACATTTAGGGCACACTGGACAACTGCACACCTAGAAATAGGCTGGCATTTGTTGTAATGGTAAATGTGAAATAACAACATATGTTTACAGCCTGGCAATTTTCAGAGCACATTGACATTTATTATTTTTTATATTCCTCACATAAATTCTATAGAAATTTGATAAACGGCCATATGAAGAGTTGAATCTATATCACTGTGGATATGTTTACAAATTTGGGGATTCTTTCCAATATATAACATGACTTGATAGGCATAATACAGCATTAAACTTTTGTATATAAATGTTAAGTGCATGTAATGCTGATATGTAATATATGTTATACATTACATAAGTATAATTTTACTTGTATGATTACATCTATCTCTATTACATTTGCGTATTCATTCTACCTTCAGTAAGCTGTACACATGCACACACCAGTCTCAAGGGGTTGTGAGACCATTGAGATAAGGAGTGTGAAAGAGAAACACTAAGGTCACATTTTCTCTGGGTTGTTTCCTGCACATGACTGAGTGGAGCAGGGTTGCTGGAGAGGAACCATTTTTGCCCTGTCATGGGATTCCTCTATCAGGCATCTTTAGTGGGGGAACTCTTCATTCAAGTGTATTGTTATAGATGTTTGATGAGTTCCCAAACCAGCACCTCTGCTCCATGCCTGGAGTTCTGAGCCAATCAAGAAATAAGAGAAAGGAGTTGGCACTTGGAGGTTAGAATCTTCTTACCTACCTTTATAACTGATTATGATTACACTGGAGAATATGATTTATATCCAGGATCTAGGGACTTCATAATACTAAACTCCAGGATGATACAGACTACCTACCTAGAAACAGTCAGCAGTGGCCCAGCACACCTCCCCTGCATTTGGGTAGCGATTGAGTGTCTGTATTCTCTGCATGCAAGTTAACTCTTGAAAGGAAGGCAAGAAGAACGGGAGGAGCAACCCATGCTCCTTTTCCTGTCCCAAACTCATCAATCAGGTAAGTTATTCTCCCTGCATCTTTTCATTAACATAATTTTGTTATTATTTTTTTTTGTTTTGAATTGAGATCAATCCAAAGACCATATACACTTGGATTTGATGACTGCAATCAAATTTAAGTCCTTGATAAAGATATAAGCTGGAAGGCAGGAAATGGTGTTATTACTTCATATGTGCTTACTAGACTAAAGACTATGTACATTTTTGTTTTAGAATAAAAAATAAAACTGGAGAAATAGCTTCATTTACCCGAGATGGAACTGAGACATTTGGTACAGCATGCTGGCAAGCAGTGAAGAATTGGTTTTCTGATGAGTACATCATTTGATGTCATTAAGTAGCATGGCCTAAGGGGAGTGTTCTGCTTCTATCCATCACCACCAAATTATTTTCATGGAATGTCATCATAAAAAGTTATCAAAAGAAGGTATCTGAGATGTGAAACTGTGAGGCCAAACTGATATTGTTTCCTCTTTCAATAACGTTACTATAGAGGTATTAGGGGAAGGCCACGTACAAGTTATGTCTCAATTTGTCAAGGAATTCAAGAAAGCCTTTCATGACAGGGAATTTTAGGATGGATAACAGTGAAGTCAGGGAAATTTGTAGCTGCTTGAACTATCTTCACCAGACAGAGTAATAAATCAATGTCGATTTCAAGGAAAGTCTTTAGTCTCATGGCCAATGAGACCTCTTGTTTTGGGTGATAGCCTGGCTGGCAAATGAAGGCGTAAAAAGTGTACTTATCCAATCTATACATGACATTAAGTTGGGAGGTCTGGCCACTATTGTTGGTGGTAGAGTTGGGTGAGACTAGGACTATAGCTCAAAGGTCAAATCTAATATTTGGATTTTAAAAGCAACTGTCATCCAATTATGAAACTTTATGTTGAGGGAGAGTTAACTTGATGTTAGTTTATGTGAAAATGATCTGGCAGTCATAGAAGGCCACAGAGCTTAAAAGGAACCATAAGGAACCATGGCTGTAAGAAGTTGCTGATACTAACCTGGATTCCATTAACAGAGCCCCCAGATGAAGAGAAATGCTAACTACAGTGCATTTCCTCCCCTTTCTCCTGACAGATCAAATCTAGTAACTTGTGCCCAGCTCTGAGCACTGCATTTTTAGTGGAGACACTGAGAGACTTGGCCACGAGGATGGTGAAAGGACTGACAATTTTGCCTACCTATAGACAGTTGAGGGCCTTGGGGATGTGACCTGGAAAACAGGTATCTTAAGGGAAAGGACTTGATTTGTGTTTTTATATATTTGAAATATTGTCATTTTGGAGAGGGAATTAAGGTCCCTTGGTAGTCTCTAGAAGAAACAGTCAGTGCTAAGAGGATGCTAGAGGGGATCAAATATAGCACAATAAAAGGAAGATCATCTTTCAGTTTGGCTTGTTCATACGTGGACTGGTCGGCCTTGTGAGAGAATGCATTTGGAGATCTTCATGTGAAACAAAGAAAGAAACCTTGCAAGGGGCATGAGAATGAATTAGCAAGCAGAGACTGCTTCATTTATCTTCATCCGCTAGGTCCTAGCATACATTTGGTGTCAAGAGATGTTTGCTGAATGAGGAGAATCTTCCTCAACTCTGATAATTCTTGATTTTATGAAAAATTACCTGTGAGAAGGATCAGATGAAGTTTTTTTTCCTCCTAGCCAAATTATCTAGAAAATCATATCACCAATTAGTTCTTTGGAATTTTAACTTTTACTTAAACACTTTTATCTATTTAAGACTTACAGCATGAATTTTTTTTTTTTTTTTTTTTGATGGAGTTTCACTCTTGTTACCCAGGCTGGAGTGCAATGCGTGATCTCAGCTCACCAGAACATCTGCCTCCCAGGTTGAAGCAGTTCTCCTGCCTCAGCCTCCCTAGTAGCTGGGATTATAGGCATGTGCCACCATGCCTGGCTAATTTTTTATTTTTAGTAGAGATGGGGTTTCTCCATGTTGGTCAGGCAGGTCTCGAACTCCTGACTGCAGGTGATCCGCCCGCCTCGGCCTCCCAGAGTGCTGAAATTATAAGTGTGAGCCACCATGCCTTGCCAGCATGATTTTTTTTTAATAGACAGGGTCTCATTCAGTTGCCCAGGCTGGAGTACAGTGGTGTGATGAAAGCTCACTGTAACCTCTGACTCCTGGGCTCAAGAGTAGCTACGACTACAGGTGCGCACCACCACATCCAGCTATTTCTTTATTTGTATTTGTATTTTATTTTTAAATTATACTTTAAGTTCTGGGATACATGTGCAGAATGCACAGGTTCGTTACGTAGGTATATATGTACCATGGTGGTTTGCTGCACCCATCAACCCATTGTCTACATTAGGTATTTCTCCTAATGCTATCCCTCCCTTACCCCCCATCCCCAGTAGGTCCTGGCATATGATGTTCCCCTCCTTGTGTCCATGTGTTTGCATTGTTTAACTCCCACTTATGAGTGAGAACATGAATTGTTTGCTTTTCTGTTCCTGTGTTAGTTTGCTGAGAATGATGGTTTCCAGCTTCATCCATGTCACTGCAAAAAACATGAATTCATCCTTTTTTCTGGCTGCATAGTATTCCATGGTGTATATGTGCCATATTTTCTTTATCCAGTCTATCATTGATGGGCATTTGCGTGAGTTCTAAGTCTTTGCTATTGTGAATAGTGCTGCAATAAACATATGTGTGCATTGCCTTTATAGTAGAATGATTTATAATCCTTTGGGTATATACCCAGTAATGGGATTTATTGCTGGGTCAAATGGTATTTCTAGTTCTAGATCCTTGAGGAATCACCACAATGTCTTCCACAATAGTTGAACTGATTTACACTCCCACCAACAGTGTAAAAGCGTTCGTATGTCTCCACATCCTCTCCAACATCTGTTGCTTCCTGACTTTTTAATGATCGCCATTCTAACTGGCATGAGATGATATTTCATTGTAGTTTTGATTTGCATTTATCTAATGACCAGTGATGATAAGCTTTTTTTTCATATGTTTGTTGGCTGCATAAATGTCTTCTTTTGAGAAGTGTTTGTTCCTATCCTTTGCCCACTTTTTGATGGGGTTGTTTTTTTCTTGTAAATTTGTTAAGTTCCTTGTAGATTCTGGATATTATCCATTTGTCAGATGGATAGATTGTAAACATTTTGTCCCATTCTGTAGGTTGCCTGTTCACTCTGATGATAGATTCTTTGGCTGTGCAGAAGCTCTTTAGTTTAATGAGATCGCATTTGTCAATTTTGGCTTTTGTTGCCATTGCTTTTGGTGTTTTAGTCATGAACTCTTTGCCCATGCCTGTGTCCTGAATGGTATTGCCTAGGTTTTCTTCTAGGTTTTTTTTTATGGTTTTAGGTCTAACATTTAAGTCTTTAATCCATCTTGAGTAAATTTTTGTATATGGTGTAAGGAAGGGGTCCAGTTTCAGTTTTCTTTATATGGCTAGCCAGTTTTGCCAGCACCATTTATTAAATAGGGAATTTTTTCCCCATTGTTTGTTTTTGTCAGGTTTGTCAAAGATCAGATGGTTGTAGATGTGTGGTATTATTTCTGAGGCCTCTATTCTGTTCCATTGGTCTATATATCTGTTTTGGTACCAGTACCATGCTGTTTTGGTTACTGTAGCCTTGTAGTATAGTTTGAAGTCAGGTAGCATGATGCCTCCAGCTTTGTTCTTCTTGCTTAGGATTATCTTGGCTATATGGGCTCTTTTTTGGTTCCATATGAAATTTATAGTTTTTTCTAATTCTGTGAAGAAAGTCAATGGTAGCTTGATGGGAATAGCCTTGAATCTATAAATTACTTTGGGCAGTATGGCCATTTTCACAATATTGATTCTTCCTATCCATGAGGATGGAATGTTTTTCCATTTGTTTGTGTCCTCTCTGATTTCCTTGAGCAGTGGTTTCTAGTTCTCCTTGAAGAGGTCCTTCACATCCCTTGTAAGTTGTATTCCTAGGTATTTTATTCTCTTTGTAGCTATTGGGAATGGGAGTTCACTCATGATTTGGCTCTCTGTTTGTCTATTATTGGTGTATAGGAAGGCTTTTGATTTTTGCACACAGATTTTGTATCCTGAGACTTTGCTGAAGTTGCTTATCAGCTTAAGGAGATTTTGAGTTGAGACGATGGGATTTTCTAAATATACAATCATGCCATCTGCAAACAGAGACAATTTGACTTTCTCTCTTCCTATTTGAATATCTTTCATTTCTTTCTCTCACCTAATTGCCCTTACCAGAACTTCCAATACCGTAGTATTGAATAGGAGTGGTGAGAGAGGGCATCCTTGTCTTGTGCTGGTTTTCAAAGGGAATGCGTCCAGCTTTTGCCCATGCGGTATGATATTGGCTGTGGGTTTGTCATAAATGGCTCTTATTATTTTGAGATACATTTCAACGATACCCAGTTTATTGAGAGTTTTTAGCATGAAGAGTTATTGGATTTTACTGAAGGCTTTTTCTACATCTATTGAGATAATCATGTGGTTTTTGTCATTTGTTCTGTTTATGTGATGGATTACATTTATTGGTTTGCATATGTTGAACCAGCCTTGCATCCCAGGGATGAAGCCGAGTTGACTGTGGTGGATAAGCTTTTTGATGTGCCGCTGGATTTGGTTTGCCAGTATTTTATTGAGGATTTTTACATCGATGTTCATCAGGGATATTGGCCTGAAATTTTCTTTTTTTATTGTGTCTCTGCCAGATTTTGGTATCAGGATGATGCTGGTCTCATAAAATGAGTTAAGGAGGAGTCCCTCTTTTTTTGTTGTTTGGAATAGTTTCAGAAGGAATGGTACCAGCTCCTCTTTGTACCTCTGGTAGAATTCGGCTATGAATCCGTCTGGTCCTGGACATTTTTTTGGTTGGTAGGCTATTAATTACTGCCTCAATTTCAGAACTTGTTATTAGTCTATTAAGGGATTCGACTTTTTCTTGGTTTAGTCTTGGGAGAGTGTATGTGTCCAGGAATTTATCAATTTCTTCTAGATTTTCTGGTTTATTTGCATAGAGGTGTTTATAGTATTCTCTGATGGTAGTTTGTATTTCTGTGGGATCAGTGGTGATATCCCCTTTATCATTTTTTATTGTGCATTTGATCCTCCTCCTCCTCCTCCTCCTGCTTCTCCTCCTCCTCCTCCTCCTCCTCCTCCTCCTCCTCCTCCTCCTCCTCCTTCTTCTTCTTCTTCTTCTTCTTCTTCTTCTTCTTCTTCTTCTTCTTCTTCTTCTTCTTCTTCTTCTTCTTCTTCTTCTTCTTCTTCTTCTTCTTCTTCTTCTTCAACAGATCGTCTGTCTGTTGCCAGGCTGGAGTGCAGTGGCATGATCTCGGCTCACTGCAACCTCTGCCACATGGGTTCGGGTGATTCTCTTGCCTCAGCCTCCCGAGTAACTGGGACTAGAGGTGTATGCCATCATGCCCAGCTACTTTTTGTATTTGTAGTAGAGGCAGGGTTTTGGCATGTTGGCCAGGATGGTCTTAATCTCTTGACCTCGTGATTCACCTGCCTCGGTTTCCCAAAGTGCTGGGATTACAGACATGAGCCACCATACCTGCTATCTCTTTTCTTTTTATTAGTCTGGCTCATGGTCTATTTTGTTAATCTTTAAAAAAAAACAGCTCCTGAGTTCACTGATTTTTTTGAAGAGTTTTTTGTGTCTCTATCTCCTTCAGTTCTGCTCTGATCTTAGTTATTTCTTGTCTTCTGCTAACTTTTGAATGCCCAGCTATTCTTAAAATTTTTTGTAGAGACAGGATTTTACTATGTTGCCCAAGCTGACTTTAAACTCCTGCCCTCAAGTTATCCTCCTGCCTTGGCGTCCTAAAGTGCTGGGATTACAGGCGCTGCAAGCTATGTCACCTGGTCCTCTTACAGCTTTTGACTCACCCAAAATTGAACTACTGATAGCCTATTAATGACTGGAAACTTTACCAATAACATAAACCGTCAATTAACACATAATCTGTATCTCGTATGTATTATATACTGTATTTTTACAATCAAGTATGCCAGAGAAAAGAAAATGTTATTAAGCAAATCATAAGGAAGAGATTACTATTCATTAGGTGGAAGTGGATTATCATAAGGGTCTTCATCCTAGTTACCTTCACATTGAGTAGGCTTAGGAGGAGGAGGAAGAGGAGGGACTGGTCTGGCTGCTTGAGGGTGGCAGCGATGAAAGAAAATCCTCTAACCTTAGCAGTTTAAACCCATGTTGTTCAAGGGTCAACTCTAAAATTAAACTTGTATATTAATTCTTGGGATTTATTGTCTATATCAGCAGTCCCAACCCTTTCTGGCACCAGGAACCGGTTTCATGGAAGATAATATTTTGATGGACAGGTGGGGAGTGGAGAGGAATTCAGGATGAAACTGTCCCACCTCAGATCATCAGGCATTAGATTCTGGTTAGGAGCATGCAACCTAGATCCCTTGCATGTGCAGTTCACAATAGGGTTCAGGCTCCTATAAGAATCTCGTGCCACTCCTGATCTGACCGGAGGTGGAGCTCAGGCAGTAATGTTTGCTCGCCTGCTGCTCACCTCCAGCTATGCGGCCCGCAGACTGGTACTGGTCCATAGCCTGGGGGATGGGGACCCTGGTCTAGATGATGATAAATAGTAAATCTGGAAAATGGCTTCTCCGGTTTAGCCATCTTAATAGCTAGTCAATTTTGATTTAAAATAATATTTCATATGGCTAAAAAACCCAAAATAGATTTAATTGAGATTATTAATTTAGATAAAGTCTGATTCTATTCAAAAGTAGTGAAGTTGAACTGCAATTCTATTTGAAGTTGTTAGGTAAATCTGTAAATCTGATTCTTTAGATTTGAATTACTGTTTTTATTTAATTCAACAAGCATGTATAGTCACTTACTGCGAGCTGAGCAATGGTGACCTCTGAGAGGCAGTGTCAACTAAGATACGATCTCCAAAAATTTATCATCTGGAAGGCTACTATAGATTACATTAATCATTTTTCTCTCCATGTACTTTGTGAATTCGCAGGCAGCCCTTCTGCTTCCCAGCTTCCTTAGTCTCCGGCTTGGAGACAGTCCACAGTTATTTCCTGTCACTCTGGGGATGGATTGTTTGGATGCGACTCTCTTCTCTTTTACTCTTCCTCTCTCCATGTTTTGCTGTGATCAGAGATTTGAAATAAAATTTGTAGATTCAAGAGTTTCCTGTAGGAAAGTAGTGGGTTTAGCCCCAGTTTCCCAGTTTGCTATAAAACTCAAGGTTGGTAACAGTGCCTATGAAATCAACAAAGGAGAGTTTTATTCCTTAGCACACACATTAAAGCAATTAGGAACCCAGTGTGACCCACTAGCCAGAAAGCACTTAAATGCTTGCTCTTAATGATGATATTGCAGAAAACAGCTGCAAAGTCCCAGTGAAAACCAAACCACCAAAAACCCAGCACCTTCTTCTGAGATAATGAATCTAAAGACTCAAGGCAGGCAGAGGGTAGGTGAGTAAGTTATAGGGCTGTGTGACTGTTCATGAAATTCAGTTCACTTAAATGAACATTGATTGAAAACCTTCCTATGTGCCAGATGCATGCCTGTAACTAGGTCTATCTGTTATTTAGGGCTTTTTTTGAAGTAAAAAAAAAAAAAAAAAAAATCCACTAGTCCTGACAACATAAGCAATACTCTGTCTCTACAAAAAATAAAAAAAAAAAATTAGCCAGATGTGGTGTCATGCATCTCTGGTCCCAGCTACTTGGGAGGCTGAGGTGGGAGGACTGCTTGAGCCCAGGAGGTTGAGACTGCAGTGAGCCATGATTAGGCCACTGCACTCCAGCCTGGGCAACACAGTGACACCCTGTCTCAAAACACAAAACCAAACCAGAGGCCCACTTTAGTTATTTTTTAAAAAAATAAGGGTTAATTCAAAGAGAGAGAAGGAAATCAGGAATATGAGAATCTCAGCTCTTAGCAGGTCTTTCAAATACTACAACATGGTCTAAGCACTAAAAGGTAGCTTCATCCAGATCTGGCAGTCTCATTTCTTTGTTGTTCCCTTGGCAGTTTGACCAAGGGAGAATACCAGAAACTGCTAGTTGCCTCTTCAATATCCATTCTTCCCTTCTTTAGTAACAGAGCCCTGGTTTTATTTGGACTGGCGATGTGCCCAGGTAAAAGGCTACATTTCCCAGCCTAGTTTGCATCTAGGTGTGGCCGTGGAGATGCAGGTGGCCAACCATGGGTGAGCCTTCAGAAAATCTCTCTAAAGGGAACTGAAACTACAGGGAAGAGTTTCTTCTTCTTTTTTCTTCTTTCACCTTCTTTCTTCTCGGAATTTGGACTTCTTTTAGCCTGCTATAACCTTGAGGTTGGCAGCCATGTTCAAAGAAGGTTAGGGCAGAGAAATCAAAGGAGCTGGATGCTAGTTCTCTTTGAGGATCTGCCATACCAGCCCTGGATCGCTTATCCTCTGCTCGTTCGTGTTTTATAGGAGAGAAGAACCCTTTATGTGCATGAGCCATTGTAAACCAGAAAGTATCTGACACAGGTCTTAGTCAGTTCAAAAGTTTGTTTTTCCAAGGTTAAAGACGTGCCCAGGAGACAGGTCTGTGGCTTTCTCCAAAGATGATTTTGAGGTCTTCAATATTTAAAGGGGAAAGAGGAAGAAAGTTTAAAAAGGTGTGGGTAGATAAGAGGCATGAGTCTGCCTTCTTTTGAGTCTTTAATCAGCCATTCACCTGTGAGTAGGGGCAGAGGAATCGTTACTTATGCAGTCATCTAGCTGAATGAATCTACATTTTTACATAAGATAAAATAAACATAGGGCAGAAGAAGCAATCAGATATGCAGTCCCGTACCTGTGAAGATAGCTATCAATTTACGTTGTGGGGGTGAAATTCTACAGAACTGTTTTAGGATAAACATCTTGGGGTCCACAAGGAATTTCCCAGTGGGAAAATTGTGAGGGAAGTACGTAGATTTATTATCATTATTATTATTTAAATTGTAGCTATCTTATTTAGGAACAAAATGGGAAGCAGGTTTGCATGACACAATTCCCAGCTTGACTTTTCCCTTTGGTTTAGTGATTTTGGGTTCCCGAGATATATTTTCCTTTCACACCATCATCACTAGGTCTCAGTTACAAACAGCTGAATGTAATTCCTTCTGATAAAGAAGGACTCCTCCACACTGACGGGGAATCTGCTGACTGTGTTTGCTTTTCCTATGGTTCCTGATGACTCCTCCCTATTTTCCTTCCCCTTATAGCTTCTCTTTCCTATTTTCTGTGTATCTTTTGGCTTCTGTCTCTACCACCTACTGTCCCCTTGTCCTGTAAGTCCTTCATGCAAATCTAAGAGTGGGATCTGAGGAGTTCAGTTAATTCCTGCTGCTGCTTTTGTTTTGCCTTACAGGTAAGGTGCCTACAGTTGGTCTTTGTGGCGAGTCATGTGTTAGAAGCCATGGCAAGCTCCCATATGCAACCTCTCACTGGAAGCCTGGATGTATCAGGCTCTCGGAATATAATAAATTCCTCTCCCAAACTAGTTTCAAAGATGAATAAGACATGGTCTTTGCATTCTAAGAGTTCAGAGACTACTGAAGAAGAAACATCCATATGTTTAAGATTTTTGCGAAATCCATTTTCAATCGTAAGTCAGAGATGATTAAGAATAATAGTTAATATTCATTGTGCTCTTTATTTTTTTGGTCTGAACTTTGTATGCCTTATTTCATTTACTCCACATACAATTTAACTTGTGAAGTAGGTATGCCTGTTATCCTTGTTTTACATATAAGGACACAGTCTTAGAGATATGAAGCAACTTGCCCAGTATTGTATATCTGGGAAGTGATTGAGTAGAGAAGAATCCTAGGTAATTGGGATTTCAGAGTTCATACTTTTCATCAGTGTCCTACACTGTCTCTAAGAGATGAAAAATGGTTCATTTTTACAGCAGTATCTTGGTGTAGGACGAAGGGCACAAGATGGGAGAGGTGAGAGATCTGAGTTCCGACCCAGTGCTTCCTCTCTCTGCCCTTTTGCTTAGAGATTTTTTTCTATTTGTAAAACAACTGAAGTAGGTGAATGGGCATTAAAGACTCGGCTGTTGAAACGCCTGACTTTGAATCCTAATGGGACACATACTTCTCACGTGGCAGGAAGACGCAGCAGAACTGAGTTGTGGTTGCTCTGGCCAATCTATTCAGCTTATGATCCACCTGTAGCATTAATCCTATTGGAAAAGACTTTAAAAAAGTCACTTTGCATACAATAAAGAAAAATTGTCCAGGGGGACATCTGAGGGTTGAACTGGAGGGTATGTTTTAGGAAGCTTACTCTGATGAGAAAAAGCCTGCAAAGGAAACAAGCGTGGCTCCTAGTAACTAAGTCAGCTCTCATCTGCCTTTCACCTGCCATTTTCTCTTTTCCCTACTTGCTTAAATAAACACTATTCCTAATTTTAAATAAATACTATTCCTAATTCTTTTTGTTTTGGAAACAGAATCTTGCTGGTTGCCCAGGCTAGAGTGTAGTGGTGTGATCTCGGCTCATTGCAACCTCCGCCTCCTGGGTTCAAGTGATTCTTCTGCCTTAGCCTCCCTAGTAGCTGAGACTACAGGCATGCACCACCACGTCCAGCCAATTTTTGTATTTTTTGTAGAGATGGGGTTTCGCCATGTTGGCCAGGCTGGTCTTGAACTTCTGGCCTCAAGTGATCTGCCTGCCTCGGCCTCCCAAAGTGCTGAGATTACAGGTGTGAGCCACCACACCCGGCCTAATGCCTTTATATATATATAAAATTATTATAAAAGCTACATATAGGTGGGAATACACTATAATAAAAATTAGCTATTTTGTATCCACTTGTAATGTGGTGTGGGCTTTTTTTTTTCTTTCTTTTTTTGAGACAGAGCCTTGCTCTGTCACCCAGGCTGGAGTGCAGTGGCACGATCTTGGCTCACTGTAAACTCCGCCTCCCAGATTCAAGCGATTCTCCTGCCTCAGCCTCCCGAGTAGCTGGGATTGCAGGCATGCACCACCATGCCCAGCTAATTTTTGTAATTTTAGTAGAGACAGGGTTTCACCATGTTGGTCAGGCTGGTCTCGAACTCCTGACCTCGTGATCCGCCCGCCTTGGCCTCCCAAAGTGCTGGGATTACAGATGTGAGCCACTGCGCCTGAACAGTGTGGGCCTTTTTTCTAGATTTTAAATTGTTTTTTAAAAAAATACCTGAAGAATATACATGGTATAAGAACTACAAAGTGTATAGAGTACAAAGTAAGTCTCCCTCTTCCTGTCCTTCGAATTCCTTCTGCAGAGGCACCACTGTTGCCAATCCCTTCTATATGCCTCCAAAAATAATCTACAAACATGTAAACGTATTTAGTCTTTTCTTTCGGCATGAATGGGAGCATACTATGTGCACCATTCTGTATCTTGCTTTTTTTCATTTAATGCCTTATTTTAGAAAGCATTCCATACCAGTTCGTATAGAGCGGCTTTAATGCTAACTCAGATTGTTGGACTCTTCCTCTTGGACGGGTTCTTAGAAATGACCTAGTTCAAGCTTTTATTGTGAACATGGGAACAGTGTGGCCCATAGAGGGCATATGCGTTACTCAAAGTTTCATGTCACTTGCATTTCAATGAGCTTTCCATGTTACTATGCTGTGTATGAGTATAGGTGTGTGCACATGCACAAATGTGTAAACATATTGGGCCAGTGAGTTAGCTAATATTTATTTAGTGCTTATAATGTGCTGTATTTCATTTAGGAGTCATAACAAGGGTTAGATACAAATGAGGAGAATGAGGCTTGAGTAGTTAAGTAATTTGCCCAGGGTTTCTTGTTCTCCCTGACTCCAAATCCCATGCCTTTATATACTGTATTTTACTTCTTGTCTTCCTCTAGGAGGGAACAGGATTGGGAAAGTGGGGAAAAAGGATGAGGAGTGCTGAAAAATAGGCAGGTGTCAAGTAAAATATTTCCAATAAAACAAATGACACTGTTGTCTGTCTTGATGGAAAGGCATATTGTGTTGTGTTGGGAGGGGTACGGGTAGCTGGAAGATTGGTCATTAGGGGTTGTGGGTCAAAGCTGCCTGCAAGTGTGGTGAGAACATACAGCTTTGTGATGCAGGCCCAGTCATGAAGGTGTTTCCAGTGTAACATTGCTAACTGGCTTTATTTCTGTAAGGACCAAATTTGCCAGCCAATTTAGACGGCATCCCACTTCCTCCTTTTAAACTATGGAACATGCCACCCAGTTTCATTGCGAATTCTCAGCTTGTTGTGAAACCTTCCTACTTTCTCCAGGAAAGCATTCCCTTATCTGGCCTTGGAGGACAAAGTCACTTGAACTGTCTTCACTGTGTGACAGTTCTGATCTGGGGAAAATATCACTGTGTTTCTCATCTATATTTATAAGGAGGGCTGGTTGTGATGGAGGCACTCATATCTTACCTCTTGAACTGGAGACATTGTCAGACAACTTTATAAGTGTGACAGTGATTGATGGCCTTTCTCCAGGAGAGTATTTGGGAATGAGAACAAGCATGAAGCGGCCTTAGGCCATCAGGTGCCATCATGGCCCAGACCAGGGCAGAAGGAGAGCCTTTCTGTGGTTGAGGTTGAAGGAGTCTCTTCCCCTTTGCCTTTCACAGTCCAAGGATCTTGCTGTTTTCCTCCTGCATCTGTTTAGAAAAGGGTATATTTTGGCAGGGTCCCTGTCTCTTTTGACTTGTGAATTACAGAGAACATTCACAAGTCAGGGAAACACATTCACCTGTGCTTCCCTCTAGGTAGTCTGAAGGCAGCGTGAAGAACCTCTATAAAGTTGGCTCAATGCTTCTTTTCATTTGTTGTAATGAGCACAGACAAGAGCTGTGCACATCCCCAAGAAGGGGAATAGTTATCTTAGGGCGTATCTTGGCACAGGCGGAGTCACCCAGCCAGGCCTGTATAATTTGGAAAAGCATTGGGAAGGTCAAACTCATCCTCAACTTTTCCTTTTTCCCTAACTAATTTCTGAACTTCTACTTCCAGTTTTGGTACAAAGTAAGTATCCCTATAGACTCTGTACCACATTCTGTATTTTTCAAGACAGCGTTTTGTACTGGACACAATACATTAAAGGGGAACACTGGCCAAACGAGCATATGCAGAGAAAAAGTACATCTATGGCAAGGACCTGGAAGTCTTGTTGCAAGAGAGCAAGAACGTAACAACAGTCTTCTCATTATCTGAAGACTTTCTCTGGAAGCAGAATTACCCTTTCTCTCTATAGTGTCACAGAATAGAATTTACAGGGATGGGCAGAAGTTCCAAGGAACCTCAGTCTTACGAAGATCTTTCTGACTTTGACTCTATACAAAAGGAGAATGGACAGGCCAAAGTGAATTGGCATGGGTGCATGCTGGGCTGGGATTCTTGCTCTGGGAGTGAAGTCAGTCCTTAAACCTTGCCAATCCTCACAATTGCTTAAGAAACTCTTGAAAACTTATATCCCTGGGATTCACCCTGAAGATTCTGATGCAGTGGAACAGAGGCCTGGGATACCATGTTTCTAAAAAGACCCCCAGATGATTCTGGTAGGCCTCTCAGTCACTTATACCATAGATTGCAGTGAAGGAAGGTACTGAGACAGAACACTGAGGGAAGGTGAGGAAAGGAGGCTGAGAGCCAGAACACCCTGGGATGTGGAGACGATGCCATCAACATGAGAAAAGAGGTCCCAAATATTGACCTTGAGTCTTCCCCTGAGCTGAGGAAAGACTTACATCAGCATTGCAGCTCAGGAAGCAAACTCTTCTCAAGATGAAGAGGAGACTTGGACTCTTTATGAAAGAATTCAAGAGCCCGGATAACCTGGTAGCAACACAAAGACTCCCTGTGTTGTACTGCATACTATATCCAGGTTAGTCCTCATGTTGCAATGATGATGCCATTCCTACTCCAACGAAAAATTCTTCTCTATGGAAGAATACGCATTACATATGGGCTAATGCAATGTCAGAACTGGAATGAACCTTAGATATGTCACATGGTTCAAACCACACTCTCAAGGTCACAGAACTGATTAAGAATAGAGTTAGAGTTAAACCTAAGTTTCCTGTTTTCCAAACTGATTTCTTTTTCACTTCATGATATTAGGAGATACTTGCATATTATAACAACATCGTACCAAAGCAATTCACAGCCAAGTCCAAAGTTGTGGGTTGGGGACAGTCCTCCAATGGAGGTGAGAATGGGGAAGGAGGAGGAAGTGAATATCTAGTAAAGAGTGATCTAATCTACAACCGTTGGATACAGCAAATCAATGTAAGATGTTGAATGCTTAAAGTTAAGTTGCTTCTTGTTCTATATACTATGCTTAATGCTCCACCCCATAATTATTCCCAGGTCTTTAAAAGAGACATACATCAGCCTGTATAAGTAGTGCTTGGGCTGGAATAGAAAAGAGGGGTGGTTTTCCATCCTGTGTTCATATGGATTTAAATAAGTCAAGAACCACAATTCACAGCCAAAAATCAGTAGAAAAGCAGGTGAAGTTGGAAAATGTAATCCCCATTCCACCTGTTAGTCCCCCTGGACTCCTTAGATTAGAAATGTTTAGACTTTTAGGTATATAAAAATCACCTGGTGTTTGTGTTTATAATAATGTTTAGGCTATTGCTCCCTGAGATTCTGATTCAGTAGGTCTGGACAGGGCTCAGGTATCTGCATTTTGAACAAGTAACTTTGATGATTCTGACATAGATGCATGCAGACCACACTCTGAGAAAATGAGGAGACCTAATTAGGAGTCTGGTTGAAAGTGTTCTGATGAAACTCCACGAGGAGTTTTTCAAAGCAGTGATAGAATTTATTGAGAATAAATTCAAATAGAACTTGTTCCACCAGTTAATATTAAGGTTTGTATTCAACATGCAGTCTACCTTCATCCTAAATTCCACTTGTTTTCATGGAAGAAAGATTGTATGTACGTAACAGAAAAATTGGTATGTAACAGATTATTATGCCACACACCTCATAAAATACAAATGATACTGAAATGAAAATATATCATTATGCAACACAATTATTGATTCCTTGTTTTGTACTTAAGATTCGATTAATATATCAGAGATATGTTAGGAAATCAATAAATATATATTGAGATCTACCATGTAGATGACATTAGCTTAGACAGTATGGAATATAGAGAGAAATGTATACATGGACACAGGAGGCATGCATAAGATGCCTTTTGCGGCATTATTCACAAAAGCAAAATAATTGAGAAAGAATTCACATATCCATAAATAATAAATAGATAAATAAAATATAGTTTACCTGAACTATGAGATACTGTGTGAACTTTTAAAAAATCAACTTTGACATTATATGTGCAAATATGAAAAGATATCATTGAGTAAAAATAATGTAGACCAAGACATACATTAGGATATATAGATAAAAAGAAAAAAACTACACCCACATAATGCTATGTATTTGCTAGGGTACATATAGATATGGATGTAAAAGCACATAAATAGGTCTCCCTAACCTGATAGTAGTTACCTCATCTCAGTCAGGAGGAAAATGAGCAAAGCAGTAAATGGGAATTTTAACATTGACTGTAATATATCATTTTATTATAAAATATTAGCATATTATTTCTGAAATTTAAAACTAACATTTCTTTTAAAAATATAGATGCAATTTTGAACCAAATCAAAAGATAAAATTTAAATAATAATATCTATTTCTAGGAACCAATAAGTTATAGATAAGACATAAAATATAGAATATTAACCATAAAATTTCTTAAACACTTCTGTACAACTAGAGATAAGATGTGAGGCAAAATATGATTAACAGCCAAATAAATGCTGCAGACAATAAGTAGTAGAGAAATTGAGAGAACAGAGATGATAGAATAATAGACTATTTAAACAGACATCCTCCACCTAAGTTCTAGGGTAAGACTTGGTACAGTGTAGGTAATCAGTATGTTGTTTTGTTTATTTAATTTTTTTGGAACGTGTAATATATTTCCATGGTTCACACTGCAAAGCCTATGAAATTGTACATAATGAAAATTCGCCTTCCTACGCATCTCCCTTGGCCACCCAGTTCACCTCCCCAGGATTATCAGTGTATTCTTCCAGAGGAATTTTAAGTATATACATAAAATACATATAGATATTCTTCTTCGTCCTTTTTCATAAACATTGTAGCAAATGATTCTCCTGCCTACATACTGTTTTTTCATTTAACAATATATGTTTGAGAAGATTCATATTATTATGTAGAGTACATTCTTTTTCTTGTATTTGCAAGTTCTATGGTTTATTTAAATTGTCTACTATTGATGGAAGTGTAGAGTGTTGGCATTATTTTGCTGGATAATCAATACATTCCCCAATAAATGGATCTATCCCTAATTGCTGGTGTCCTCATGTTTCATACTGGGAATCAATATTACATGTTTATTTGATCATTGGCTTCTTTAGGATTAGAGATGTAGACAGGTTCAACAGAGGTTCTTGATTAGCGAGTGTCTCTATTGAGTATCGCAAAGATGGTGAGATGGAATGAGTTTCTTGATTAGCTAAACTGAAAAAAAATAGTGTCTTTCTGAAATAATAAGGCAGGCTATTAGATGCTACCTGACACTTACCCAGCCTGTGGGTAAAACTATAATGACAGAAAACATAGCAGTGGTTGCTAGGGGCCAAGGTGGGGTAGGGGAGCTGATTGGCTACAAAGGAACACAAAGAAATTTTGGGGGTGATGAAATTGTATATTATGATTGTGATAGGGGCTATAAAACTGTATACATTTGCCGGGGGCTGCAGGGAGGGGGAAATGGAGAGGTATTAGTCAAGGGGTACAAAGTTTCATTTATATAAGATGAATAAGTCCTAGAGATCTATGGTACAGCATAATGCCTATAGTTAATAATATTGTATTGTATATTTAAAATATACAATAAAAACTTGCTGAGAGGATAATATTTTCTTGTGTTTTTATCACAAAAATATAATAATTAATAAGAAAGCAGGAGGAAAATCTTGGAGGTGATGGATAAATTCATGGCATAGATAGTTTCATGGATATACACTTATCCACAAACTTAACAATTTGTACATATTAAATACGTACAGCCTTTTGTAGGTCAATAATATCCCACTAAAATGGTTTTCTAAAGATCATATTAAAATTATATGTTGAATTGTACACTTAAAATTAGTGAGTTTTATTGTATATAAATTATACCTCAAAACTACCTGATTTTTTTTTAATTGAAAGGAGGGTTGTTACCTTCCCATTGGGCCAAATTAAAGTCATATTTTTCAGGAGTAACAGGTCACTGCTGCTGCCCTCTGCTCCCCGCATCCCCTACCCAAAAGTAAGAAATGTGTGGTTAAACATCTTGGGAAAAAACTCTGACTGGTCAGGCTTGGGTAGAGGGTCATCCTTGGACCAGTTAACCTTGGTCAGTAAGATGCAGGCACAAGGCGTAGATAAGGTTACTGGAGACCAAGGGGAAAAAAAAAAAGCCAGTTAGACTCTTATTTGGTGCCTACCACAGTGTGCTGGTTCTAATTATCTCTGGGTGCCCAGGCATTTTTTGCATTTCTTAAAAACCCTGCACACCTGATCTGATATGCTTCTGTGCTGATCTTCTAGGTGCAGAAACCTGGAGGAACTCTGTGATACACCTGGAGACTGTATATAAACCTCAGACCCAGGAAAAAAAAATTCTCTTGGCCGGAAAAGAAAGTTGTGGGAAAGATGCAGAGAAATTTCTGGTGCCATGTATCCCAAAAGGAACACACATTTCTTAGAGCCAGGGATGAATATGAGCACTTTGGCATTTTCTGCTTCCAATGAAGTGGCATGTTAAGCCACTGACTCACTCATTTCCCTTACTGCTCTTCAAAGAAACTCATTCCATCTCACCATCTTTGCGATACTCAACAGAGACACTCGCTGAGTTTTATATCACAAATAACTTGTTCTTTTGGATGGAAGTGTTTGCTGAAGCTGCAGATTCCCCTGATTGATTCTTTATTTGTGCATTAAAATATAATAGATCTGAAGTTTTAATCCTAGACCAGAAAAGAACATAAAAGGCGTTTGATCTCTGGTTCATGATGGAGCTCTTCAGGTCTTAGACGATTTCTAAATAGGTGCCCTTCGCCAAGAATTCCAGCAAGTATTCCAGGGTCAAAGATAAACTATGTATCCAGAGATGAAAGGACAGTTGTTTCCCTACAAAGCCTCATATCAGTTTCAGTATCATTCCTGTTTTTTTTTTTGTTTTGTTTTTTTTCTTTTTCTTTTTTTCTTGGCACCACAAAATTGGGGCTGTTTGATGCATTTAACTAAAAATATTCGTATAGGGAAGGGCCCTTCTTTTTTTTTTTTTTTTGTTTGTGTGTGTGATGAAAAGTGTTATCTCAAAAAAGAGCTGATAAACTGAGAGTCAAAGCGAAATGAGCATCCACTCAGCATCGGGCTGAGAATCCAACATCTGATTGTACTTAGCGGGGAAGGAAACTTAAAAAAAAAATGCAACCCAACTTTCATTTCTTGTTCTTTTATCCTTAAGCTCGGCAATAAACTAGCACTCTTCGGTTAAAAAGTCAAGGGAGCAGATGTATAATTCTGGTGCTTCAGCATCTATATTTTAAATGGAGCATGTAAATTGTGGGAACGCCTCTGGGCGCTCGGTGGGGAGAGACTCCAGGAGCATGCGCGGGGCTGCTGTCAGTCATCCTGCATTCCGCCCACCTTGGGAAAGAGCTGCCTCCAGGCTGGCGGGCTCAGTTGCATGGAGAATGGTACAAAGGCATCGTCCTGAGGAGGCTGTTCATTTCACAGAGGAAAGTAAGTGGCTGAACTGCGCAAAGCTGTACCACTGAGACCTGCCACAGGGACAAACCTGAGACTGTTAAAAAAGGCAAAGACAGTGTAAGGTCTGGAGTTGTGTCCCAGAAGACCTGAGTTGTGTTCCATTCCGCCTCTTGCTAGTTATGTGGCCTTAGGGAAGGTACTTGAGAAGTTTCTGCTCTAAAAACTGGGACTCTTAAGTGCCGACTTTAGAGGACTATGAGGAGCATGAATAAGAAAAATGTGTGTAAAATGCTTAGCTCAATGCTTCGATGTAGGTGTCTACTTTAAAAAACAGAACTCATTACATACAAGAAAGGTGGCAAAGTATTTATTAAAGTGTCATTCAAAATTTCATATTCAGGCTGGGCATGGTGGCTGACGCCTGTAATCCCAGTCTGGGAGGCTGAGGCTGGAGGATTGCTTGAACCCAGGTGTTGAAGACCAGCCTGGGCAACATAGCAAGACCCTTGTCTCTAACCCCCTCCCCCACCAAAAAAAAATTGCTGAGCGTGTTGGCGTGTGCCTGTAGTCCCTGCTCTTCATGAGACTGAGTCAAAAGGATTGCTTGAGCCCAAGAGTTCGAGGCTGCAGTGAGCTATGATCACACCATTGCACTCCAGCCTGGATGACAGAGTGAGACCCTGTCTCTAAATAAATAAATAAATAAATTCAAATTCAAACAATGGAAAGGACCTTTGAGGCCATCTGGTCTGACATCCTCATTTTGAGATAGGCATGGGTTGGGGAACAGGAGATGATGGGCAAAGTAGCCTGGAATGTCTGGATGTCCAGTCTTTTTTTTTTTGTTTTTGAGATGGAGTCTCGCTCTTTCGCCCAGTCTGGAGTGCAGTGGTGTGATCTCGGCTCACTAAAACCTCCACCTCCCGGGTTCAAGCGATTCTCCTGCCTCAGCCTCCTGAGTAGCTGGAATACAGGTGCACGCCACCACGCCCGGCTAATTTTTGTATTTTTAGTAGAGACGGGGTTTCACCATATTGATCAGGCTGGTCTTGAACTCCTGACCTCGTGATCTGCCTGCCTCAGCCTCCCAAAGTGCTGGGATTACAGGCGTGAGTCACTGCATCCGGCCTGGATGTCCAGTCTTAATCCAGCGTTCCTTCTTCAAAACCACACTACCAGAACCCAGTGTCACCGGAATGGGGCCCACGAGGGCATCGTCATCACCTGCTACAGTGCCTGGCTCTCAATGAAGATTTGTTTCATTGGCAAATGAAACTCAGGGATGCTAGGATGTCACCAGAAGAGATAGTTTTTCACTAAGAACTGTTTCAGCTTCCAAGTCTTTCTGAGGAGTCGATGAGCATGACATTGTGAAGTGCTTGATGCACGACACAAGTTATTGAACAATTTAATATGTGAACTGAGCCAAAAAGTTTTGGAATACTTTAAGGAAAATTGCTAACTGATGTATGAGAATACTGTTGGAAGCCTAATCATTATCTGGTAATCTGAAAAAGCTTTTAAAATGCTTATTTTACTCCTCAGATGAAGCGGTGTTAAATGAGTTAACAAAGGTTAAAGAATTATGAGTTGCCTAACATCCCACAGAGATATGCTCAGAAAAACAAACAAACAAACAAACAAATAAACAAACACTTCTCTTGATATCCCAAAATGCCTCTGGAAATTAGTAGTGGCTTATCTCCTTTTCCTAAGACTTAGGATCAAATAAAGACACTTGTCCCTCTTATCAAAAATAGGAACAACCTGGGTTTTACCCACAGCCATGCTAGCTTTGTTCCTTTGCAAGTGGAATCCATAGAGTACCCCTTGACTGCCACGCACCGCTTCCACCTCTTTCTGCCACTTAAAGTAGGATGGCCAGCAGAAGGGCACAGTTAGACTCCAAAGGCCTGCCCCAGGATGGGAGTGAGAGTTGGGCTTCAGCGTTCTCAAATAGAGCAACTTCTGTGATTCTGTCCTTTTTCTTTTTGAAGCAGAGCCAGACATAAATAGGTGGCTCCCCGGGTAACCTAATAACTTAGTGCCTTGATAGTTTTAAAATATGCATCCCATGTTTATCCAGGCTGTGTAGAAGAAGGATGGGGAAGAAAGACCACTGGCAGTGGCGCTCAGCATCTCCTCACTTTTCCCAATCAATGCAACTCCAATACCAAACATGATTATCCAGGGTGGAAAGCAAAAGCCCTGCACTCTGATTGAGTAGGATATTTGTTCACTCAAATGGTTTAATCACCCTCCTAAGGAGGCACTTTAAACAGGGTCACCATGAACAGTTTGCAGGTCATATGTAAATGACATCTGGAGTTGTGCACTACTCTACATTGTGGCCTTGTGACCCTGAGTTTAAACAACCCTTATTATTATTCATGTATTTTCCTGGAAGAGGGGCCACACGCAGCCCCACCCCACACAATTTATAACTGGATTCTTGTTAACCTCGCAAAGTACTCTCTGTCACAAGAGTGCTAGGAAAATAATTTTTTCCATCTTGCTATAATTCCAGTGATATTTTTAGCACCTCTTAAATACTAGCACCCCAGGCGACTCCTGTCTGACTCACCCTTAATCTGGCTGTGCCTGGAACAGGTATAAAAAGGAGGAAAGAAAAAAATTGTAGTAATGAGGGATCACTGGAGATATATAAAAGCTCATAAAATACAGATGAACTTCCAATGTGTGATGCGTAGCCAATGTATAAATCACTATTTCTTAGAATGCACTGAAGATCCAAAAATTTAGAAATGAAATCTATTTTGGTTCATTTCATGCTTCCTCAAATAAAGGAAATAACGAACTATAAACTGTAAAACTTTATATCCTTTCAAAGGTTTTCATGTATATGATATCATTTCTTTTTAACTGAAGGTATAAACTTCTCAGTTCATAATACCTTATTGTCATTTATCACTGGCCTATGTAACACCCTTCTTATTCTAGTATTTTCCCCCTAATCTCCATTCCTAGTCTCCTCCCTGCAATGTTTCCAAACTAATGTGTTGATAATGAATCTTTAAAGCTGATCTTTACTATGATCTTTAAGATCATAGGAAAATATTGAGTGCTGTTTGGAACATGTTTCTGTTTTTAATTTATCATTCAATCCTGTTTTTGAGATTGATGTTGCTATAACTATAGTTCCCTCGTTTTTAACTCCGTTAAGGTATTACATAATATGCATTCACTCTCTTTTAAAAACCTTTTAAAATTGTAAAATCTACATGATAAAAATTTAAAAATTTACTTCATTTTTATGTGTACAGTTCTGTGGCATTAGATCCATTCCCATTGTTCTACACTCATCACCACTATACATCTCCAGAACTTTTTCATCTTCCCAAGCTGTACCTCTGACTATCTAACACTAACTCCTCATTCCTCCTTAAGCCCAGTCCTTAGCAGTCACTATTGCATCCACTGTATTTTACTATTCTCCTACTGTGGGTCACCAAGTTTGTCTTTAGATCCACTACCACAAACCACATCACAACCTCATACAGTCCTCCTTATGAAGTTGTGCAATAATTTCTCTAACATATAGACCCAGGAGGGGATTTGGGGGCCAAACAGGATACATTGCTTTCTAGAATGACTATATCAGTTTACAGTTTTCTTAACAGTACAGTAGATTTCCTGTCTTGTTACATCTTGCCATCTCTGGAATTATCTAATTTTTAATTTTTTTTTAATTTTAATAATCTTATTTTCATTTAAATTTCTTTGTTTAATAAAGAGTTAGAGCATTTCTGAATATATTTTAGTTACTTGCACTCCCCTTTCTGAGAATTGACTATTTAATACTTTGCTCCTTTAAAAATTGGGTTTCACATCCTGTTTCCTGTTGATTTTCTGGAGTTGTTTGTATATTATAGGTGTTAAGGTCTTGGTGGTTTTGTATGTCATAAATATTTTCCCCCAGACTCATTCACTTGTTCCTTTGTTTATGGTGTTCTTTATTTTGATAGAATCAAATACATCAATTAAAAAAAAATCTTTTGAGTTTGAGATTTTAGGCTCTTGTTCCAGAAGTCTTTACCTCACTCTTATATAAAAAACATACTGTTCTACATTTTCTTTAAAATTTCTTTTATATTTTCTTTATATTCCTTCTTTCTTTTCCTTTTCTTTTTTTCTTTTTTGAGACAAGGTCTTGTTCTGTCACCCAGACTGAAGCGCAGTGGTGCAATTAAGGCTTGCTGCAGCCTTGAATTCCTGGGCTCAAGTGATCCTCCCACTTCAGCCTCCCAAGTAACTGGAACTATAGGCAAGCGCCACTATGCCCGGCTAACTTTTGAATTATTTGTCGAGACTGGGTCTCCCTGTGTTGCCCAGGCTGGTCTCCATCTCCTGGGCTCAGGCGGTTCTGCCTCAGCCTCTCAAAGTGTTGAGATTACAGGTGTGATCCCTGCGCCTGGCCTCTTCTCTATTTTATTTTTTTAAAAATAATTTTACCTCTTACACTTATGTCTTTAATCCATTCAAAGCACACTTTTTCATTGTTTCATGTAAGTTATAAGGTCTAACATTATTTTGCCTTATCATAGTAATTTACTTTCTGGTCGCAATTTACAAACGATCCATCCTTTCTGCAGGTTTTGTGGTTCCACCTTTATCTTTATGAAGTTCCCATGTACATGTAGTACTACTTCTAAGACCTCTGTTCTTCTCCAATGGTTCAGATTCAGCACCATGCTATTGTTATGGCTCCATCATGTCTCAATGTCCGATGAAGTGAGTATTCCTCTCCTTGCTTATCTATTTTAGCTATTTTTGAAATTTTACTTTTCCACACAAATTTTAGAGTGAATTTGTGGAGTTCCTCAAAAAATCCTTTTGCAAATTTGATGGAATTGCTTTGAATGTACAGATTAATTTGGGGAGCACTGACACCTTTACTTTGACATGTCATCTTTTACATTTCAAAGAGTTGATGTCTTCCCATTTATTCAGAATTTTCTTTAGTTTTATTCTATAAAAATCAAAGATTTTTTTGTTGATTTCTAGACTGTTTATAATCTGTCACTATTGCAAATGGTGTCTTATTGTTGAGGTCATCATTGCTAGTACAGAGGAATATTATTGTGTTTTGTAAATTTTATCCTATAATATAACAACCTTGCCAAACTCTTATTAATTCTAATAGTTTGTTAATTCTGTTGAATCTTCTGTGTGGATAATACTTTTGTCTGAAAATAATAAGTTTACTTTCCCCATCTAATCCTTACACATCTAATGTCTTTTTGTTGCCTACAGCATTGGTTAGTTCTTTTTGTACTATGTTAAGTGGAGAAATGATAACAGGAATTCTTGTCTTGTATCCAATATTATTGGGAATACATTTCTCTGTTACATGTGATGCTTAGTGTAGGTTTATGATATGTAGCCTATTTAAAGCCAAGGAAATAACCTAAGATTCATAACTCTCTGGGGTCTTTGAACTTCATCAAATGCTTTGTCTGCATATTTTTATATAATCAAGTGATTTTTGTCTTCCACACCATATTGCTTCTCATTCTAAATAACAAACGGAAGAGGCAAGGAAGGGGGATTATTAAGCATGTGTCCTACGCCAAGAAATCCTGATGGGCTGAAGTGAGAATTAGACATTATGGGCAAATTTCAGTGAACAATTCCAGGGTTTCATAGGAAGCAATGGAAGGGGTAGGGAGAGAAGTAATCACATTAAGATTTTAAAGTGCTGTAACTAAAAGAGGAAAAAGTAACTTAAATTTACTGAGTACTTTCTATGTGTCAGGCTCTGAGGCCATTTAAAGCTTAAATCTCATAACAACACTGTGAGGTGGTCATTATTTTGCCTGCTTTAAAGAGGAAGAAACGAAGGCTTAATGAAGTTGGGTAACTTGCCCAGGTTCTTGCAGCTAGCAAGTGCTAATGCCAGTGTTCAAACTCAGGTCTCGTTCCAAAGCTCAGATCTTTTCCACATGCTGTAGTATGTTCCTTAAAAGATTTCTAATGATGATACAAAAGAGGTATGAAAATGAAACTAGTCAGTCATCAAAAACACTGAAATAGTTCTATCTCAATATATACAAATTTGTGAAAAAAGAAAATGAACCAGAGCTCCTTTGAGAAATGAGTGATTCCAACTAGAACAGAGAAAGTAAAAGATAAGCTTGGAACATGTTATTATGCCAGAAAGTAGAAAAGTCCTCATAAAAAGTAATGAGGACCTGTCAAAAGGTTATAGGAATCAGCTTGAAGGGGTTCTAGCTGGCCAAATTTAGAAATATTTGAGCATCAAAAGAAATAAGAACAGTAATTAACGGAAATCCATTGAAAAAAATAATTCACAAGTTTATACTGATAATAAATAATAGATAAATAAATAAAAATAGGGGAGAAAGGAAGCTTTTACTTGAGGTAGAATAGTAACCTATAAATATGGAGGGAGTGGTATGGTTGGAAAAAATCACTGTTTTGCAATAATCATAGCAAAGATTAATTTAGGCTTGAATCATCAGTGGATACTATATCTAGGGTGTAAATTTTGATGCAGATCATGATATTTTCGTGATCTTAAAATGTCTACTCATAGATTACCTATTAGATGCAAGGGAGGAATGTAGTAAATGTATAGTGGAGAAAGTAGACAACACTTTTACCTAGTAGTAAAAATTAATATCACCAGTGACGGACTTGTGTGCCTCCAGATGTGATATTTTGAGGACACAACACCACCTCATGTGGTGTTCTGTAGTATATTGTAGTAATATGTGTACTATATGCAATTTGAATTTAATCACAAGGAAACATCAGCCAACCTCAAACTGAGGAACATTCTATAGAATAGTTGACCCCTGCTGAAAGCCTGAGGAACTAACTGTTCCAGATTTAAAGAGATTGAAAAGATGTAACATATAAAATCCGATATGTGATTCTTGATAGTATCCTGTACAGGAGAGAAAAATGTTCTAAAAGACTTTATTGGTATGATTGACAAAACTGGATTATGGGTGGTAGATTAGATAAAACTATTATTATCTATTTTGGATTTCCTGAATTGTATAACTAGTGTAGCATTGTAAAAGAATACCCTTGCTCTTAAGAAACACATACTAAAGTATTGAGAAAAGGAGTGTTCACAGATGGTTAATAAAAGAAACCGATGATAAAGTGAATATTGGCAGAATAAAAAGAAAATATGGCAATATGACAAAAATTAGTGCAACTGACTAAAGGTATATGAAAGTTCTCTGTGTGATTTTTACATATTCTTAGTAAGAATGTAATTATTTCCGAATTGAAAAATATTGGAGAAAAATTTAGTACATGTGGTCATTTGTCAAAAATACTGATGAGCCTGGGCAACATAGTGGGACCTCATATCTACAAAAAATACAAAAATGAGCCAGGTGTGGAGACACACACCTGTGGTCTCAGCTACTTGGGAGGCTGAGGCAGGAGGATTGCTTGAGCTCAGGAGGTCGAGGCTGCAGTAAGCTATGATCGTGCCACTGCACTGGAGCCTGGGTGACAGAGTGAGACCCTGTATCAAAAAAAAAAAAAAAAAAAAAAAAAAAAAAAGAAAAAGAAAAAACAACAAAAACTTCTGATGAGTTTTGGCAACCAACATTTGACCCACAACATCTGTATTTCCCTAGGAGAATGAATTAATAGCATTCCCGAAGGGCATATTGGTTCCTAAGACTGACTCATCAGGAGCAAAGACTTCCTACTTGTTGACTTAACTGCCTTTTGCTTGTAGGTTTAGTAACAGAATTATAAAAAGAGGAGCCATTCATTGGGGAATACAGGGTTTCGTTTGTTTCCTTACTCAAAATAGAATATGCCAAACCTAACAATTTCAATTTTGCTAAAACTTTAACATCTCAATTCCCCAACATGATATGTTTATAATAATATTCCTCAAGAAATCACCCCTCTATAATACCCTGAACTGGTGGAGATTGAAAAACATTTACTCTTTAGTTTAATTTCCAACTGTGTTCCAAAATTCTGTATGGAGTTCAGGATTACTTTTGGGATATGTTTGAGTGGTAGCAAGGAAGTCACCCTGATTGTATTATCTCTAATATCTTGCCTATCAGAAGTGAGTAGGAATGTTACAAGTTGGGTTGGGTTTCTTTTCTTTGTTGTTTAAAATACATTTGAAAAATTGTGGTAAAATATATATAAAATAAAATTTACCAGTTTAACTTTTTCAAATTATCCAGTTTACCCTTGAACAACACAGGTTTGAACTACACAGATCCACTTACATGTGGATTTGTTTTCCAGTAAATACATTAGACAATTTTTTGGAGATTTGTGACAATTTGAAAAAACTTGCAAATGAATCCCTATAGACTAGAAATATTGAAAAAATTAAGAAAAAAGTATACCATGAATGCATAAAATATACGTAGATATCGGTCTGTTTTATCATGCACTACCATAAAATATATACAAATCTATTATAAAAAGTTAAAATTTATCAAAACTCACACATACAAACACAGACCATATATGGTACCATTTATAGTCTAGAGAAATGTAAACAAACATAAAGATGCAGTATTAAATCATAGCTGCATAAAATTAACTGTAGTACATACTGTACTATTATAACAATTTCGTAGCCACCTCCTGTTGCTCAAATATTGCAAGTATCTGCTTAAAGTACCATGTGATGCTAATCATCTCCGTGTGAGCATTTTGCCTCTCCAGTAAATTTCATATAGCAGTAAAAAGTGATCTTTCTTGGTTCTTGTGTAACTTTCATTGTGCCAACTTAAAACCATAAGATCTATAAATTTAGAGAAAGGAGAACTTATTTATTTATTTATTTATTATTAGACGGAGTCTCGCTCTGTTGCCAGGCTGGAGTATAGTGGCACGATCTTGGCTCACTGCAACCTCCACCTCCTGGGTTTAAGCGATTCTCCTGCCTCAGCCTCCTGAGTAACTGGGACTACAGGCACACACTATCAAGCTCAGCTAATGTTTGTATTTTTAGTAGAGACAAGGTTTCACTGTATTGGCCAGGATGGTCTTGAACTCCTGACCTCATGCTCCTCCCACCTCGGCCTCCCAAAGTGCTGGGATTACAGGCGTGAGCCACCGCACCCAGCCAACTTTATTTCTTATAAAGGGTTACAACCTGCAGATGGGAAAGAGGAGTCTCTGGCCAAAACCAAAAGCAGGCACTTCAGAGACAAAAGGGAGAGATGCTGAGATTTATGCCTAATAAGATTAGCTATACATATATTCAGTAGGTTATAGGAGCATCTTGTTAATATTTATGAGGGAGTCTAACATATGCATAGTGAAACACATATATTGCATACAGCCCATGTTCACTTTAAGGTGGAGACTTAACATTCAAATACAGTAAAATTAGGCTCTATACACCAAAAGGTGAAACACAGGGCATAAAGGCACTTAGTGTGCAGTTTCTGTAAACTGGTCAGAATCTGTCTGTGGTTGGTGGACAGTTATTAGGATGGAACACTTTGCAAGGCTGGCCAGGTGTAAGGGTGAAACTTTGATACAGGCAGGAGGGAGGTGGACCACAATGTCAGATAGTCTGTCGAGGTTGCAGGAGAAGTCTTCCAGATATAGTTTTTTATATCTTCCAGATATAGTTTTTTAGGAACCAGTTTTTCTTTAATTGTGGGAAAGTCTTGAGGTGGTTAATGAGATAAGTGAACGTTGAGGCATGACTGACCTCTTGTCTTGCCATAGCTGTAGAATATAGCTTAAAACGTTTTCTGGGGTCTCTTGCCACAGGTAGTCCATTTCATTCTGCCTGAGGGCCTAAGAGCTTTATTTTCATTTTATAATGACAATACTGTAAACCTTGAACAACGCCATGGGACCCATGCAAAGTGCTACTGGTGATGCCTGAAATGCTCCCAAGAAGCAGAGAAAAGTCATGACTTTATAAGAAAATGCTGAACTGCTTGATGTGTACTATAGATTGAGGTCTGCAGTTGTGGTTTCCTGCTGTGTCAGATCTTGTAAACAGATAACATAGAGTATTGGTAAACACAGTACAGTACTGTAAATGTATTTTCTCTTCCTGATGATTTTCTTTTTTTTTTTTTTTTTTAGTATACTTTAAGTTCTAGGGTATATGTGCACAACGTGCAGGTTTGTTACATATGTACACATGTGCCATGTTGGTGTGCTGCACTCATTAACTCATCATTTACATTAGGTATATCTCCCAATGCTATCCCTCCACCCTTCCTCCACCCGACAACAGGCTCTGGTGTGTCATATTCCCTTTCCTGTGTCCAAGTGTTCCCATTGTTCAGTTCCTACCTATGAGTGAGAACATGCAGTGTTTGGTTTTTTGTGCTTGCGATAGTTTGCTGAGAATGATGGTTTCCAGCTTCATCCATGTCCCTACAAAGGACATGAACTCATCCTTTTTTATGGCTGCATAGTATTCCATGGTGTATGCCAGTAATGGGATGGCTGGGTCAAATGGTATTTCTAGTTCTAGATCCTTGAGGAATTGCCACACTGTCTTACACAATGGTTTAACTAGTTTACAGTTCCACTAACAGTGTAAAAGTGTTCCTATTTCTCCACATCCTCTCCAGCACCTGTTGTTTCCTGACTTTTTAATGATCGCCATTCTAACTGGTGTGAGATGGTATCTCATTGTGGTTTTGATTTGCATTTTTCTGATGGCCAGTGATGATGAGCATTTTTTCTGTGTCTGTTGGCTGCATAAATGTCTTCTTTTGAGAAGTGTCTGTTCACATCCTTTGCCCACTTTTCGTTTGTTTTTCTCGTAAATGTGTTTGAGCTCTTTGTAGATTCTGGATGTTAGCCCTTTGTCAGATAAGTAGATTGCAAAAATTTTCTCCCATCTTGTAGGTTGCCTGTTCACTCTGATGGTAGTTTCTTTTGCTGTGCAGAAGCTCTTTAGTTTAATTAGATCCCATTTGCCAATTTTGGCTTTTGTCGCCATTGCTTTTGGTGTTTTAGACATGAAGTCCTTGCCCATGCCTATGTCCTGAATGGTATTGCTTAGGTTTTCTTCTAGGGTTTTTGTGGTTTTAGGTCTAACATTTAAGTCTTTAATCCATCTTGAACTAATTTTTGTATAAGGTGTAAGGAAGGGATCCAGTTTCAGCTTTCTATATGTGGCTAGCCAATTTTCCCAGCACCATTTATTAAATAGGGAATCCTTTCCCCATTTCTTGTTTTTGTTAGGTTTGTCAAAGATCAGATGGTTGTAGATGTGTGGTATTATTTCTGAGTGCTCTGTTCTGTTCCATTGGTCTATATCTCTGTTTTGGTACCAGTACCATGCTGTTTTGGTTACTGTAGCCTTGTATAGTTTGAAGTCAGGTAGTATGATGCCTCTAGTTTTGTTCTTTTGGCTTAGGATTGCCTTGGCAATGTGGGCTCTTTTTTGGTTCTATATGAACTTTAAAGTAGTTTTTCCCAAGTCTGTGAAGAAAGTCATTGGTAGCTTGATGGGGATGGCATTGAATCTATAAATTACCTTGGGCAGTATGGCCATTTTCACGATATTGATTCTTCCTATCCACGAGCATGGAATGTTCTTCCATTTGTTTGTGTCCTCTTTTATTTCATTTAGCAGTTGTTTGTAGTTCTCCTTGAACAGGTCCTTCACATCCCTTGTAAGTTGTATTCCTAGGTATTTTGTTCTCTTTGAAGCAATTGTGAATGGGAGTTCATTCGTGATTTGGCTCTCTGTTTGTCTGTTATTGGTGTATAGGAATGCTTGTGATTTTTGCGAATTGATTTTGTATCCTGAGACTTTGCTGAAGTTGTTTATCAGCTTAAGGAGATTTTGGGCTGAGATGATGGGGTTTTCTAAATATACAATCATGTCATCTGCAAACAGGGACAATTTGACTTCCTCATTTCCTGATTGAATACACTTTATTTCTTTCTCCTGCCTGATTGCCGTGGCCAGAACTTCCAACACTATGTTGAACAGGAGTGGTGAGAGAGGACATCCCTGTTTTGTGCCAGTTTTCAAAGGGAATGCTTCCAGGTTTTGCCCATTCAGGATGATATTGGCTGTGGGTTTGTCATAAATAGCTCTTACTATTTTGAGATACGTCCCATCATTACTGGATTTATTGAGAGTTCTTAGCATGAAGGGCTGTTGAATTTTGTTAAAGGCCTTTTCTGCATCTATTGAGATGATCATGTGGTTTTTGTCTTTGGTTCTGTTTATATGCTGGATTACATTTATTGATTTGTGTATGTTGAACCAGCCTTGCGTTCCAGGGATGAAGCCCACTTGATCATGGTGGATAAGCTTTTTGATGTGCTGCTGGATTTGGTTTGCCAGTATTTTATTGAGGATTTTTGCATCCAATGTTCATCAGGGATATTGGTCTAAAATTCTGCTGTGTGTCTCTGCCAGGCTTTGGTATCAGAGTGATACTGGCTCATAAATGAGATTGAGGAGGATTCCCTCTTTTTTCTATTGATTGGAATAGTTTCAGAAGGAGCGAGCAAGCTCTCCTTGTACCTCTGGTAGGAATTCAGTTGTGAATCTGGTCCTGGACTTTTTTTGGTTAGTAGGCTATTAATTATTGCCTCAATTTCCGAGCCTGTTATTGGTCTATTCAGGGATTCAACTTCTTCCTCGTTTAGTCTTGGGAGGGTGTATGTGTCCAGGAATTTATCCATTTCTTCTAGATTTTCTAGTTTATTTGCTAGATGTGTTTATAGTATTCTCTGATGGTAGTTTGTATTTCTGTGGGATCAGTGGTGATATCCCCTGTATCATTTTTTATTGCATCTATTTGGTTCTTCTCTCTTTTCTTCTTTATTAGTCTTGCAAGTGGTCTATCAATTTTGTTGATGTTTTCAAGAAACCACCTCCTGGATTCATTGATTTTTTTTAAGGTTTTTTTGTGTCTCTATCTTCTTCAGTTCTGCTCTGATCTTAGTTATTTCTTGCCTTCTACTAGCTTTTGAACATGTTTGCTCTTGCTTCTCTAGTTCTTTTAATTGTGATGTTAGGATGTCAATTTTAGATCTTTCCAGCTTTCTCTTGTGGTCATTTAGTACTATAAATCTCCCTCTATGCACTGCTTTAAATGTGTCCCACAGATCCTGGTATGTTGTGTCTTTGTTATCATTGGTTTCAAAGAATATTTTTATTTCTGTCTTCATTTCATTATGTACCCAGTAGTCATTCAGGAGCAGGTTGTTCAGTTTCCATGTAGTTGAGCAGTTTTCAGTGAGTTTCTTAATCCTGAGTTCTAGTTTGATTGCACTGTGGTCTGAGAGACAGTTTGTTATAATTTCTGTTCTTTTACATTTGCTGTGGAGTGCTTTACTTCCAACTATGTGTTCAATTTTTGAATAAGTGTGATGTGGTGCTGAGAAGAATGTATATTCTGTTGATTTAGGGTGGAGAGTTCTGCAGATATCTATTAGGTCTGCTTGGTGCAGAGCTGAGTTCAATTCCTGGATATCCTTGTTAATTTTCTGTCTCTTTGATCTGTCTAATGTTGACAGCAGGGTGTTAAAGCCTCCCATTATTATTGTGTTGGAGTCTCAGTCTCTTTGTAAGTCTCTAAGGACTTGCTTTATGAATCTGGGTGCTCCTGTATTGGGTATATATATATTTAGGATAGTTAGCACTTCTTGTTGAATTGATTCCTTTACCATTATGTAATGGCCTTCTTTGTCTGTTTTGATCTTTGTTGGTTTAAAGTCTGTTTTATCAGAGAGTCAGATTGCAACCCCTGCCTTTTTTTGTTTTCCATTTGCTTGGTAGATCTTCCTCCATCCCTTTATTTTGTGTGTCTCTATGTGTGTCTGCATGTTAGATGGGTCTCCTGAATACAGCACACTGATGGGTCTTGACTCTTTATCCAATTTGCCAGTCTGTGTCTTTTAATTGGAGCATTTAGCCCATTTACATTTAAGGTTAATATTGTTATGTGTGAATTTGACCCTGTCATTATGATGCTAGCTGGTTATTTTGCTCACTAGTTGATGCAGTTTCTTCCTAGCATCAATGGTCTTTACAGTTTGGCATGTTTTTGCAGTGGCTGGTACCGGTTGTTCCTTTCCATGTTTAGTGCTTCCTTCAGGATCTCTGTAGGGTAGGCCTGGTGGTGACAAAATCTCTCATCATTTGCTTGTCTGTAAATGATTTTATTTCTCCTTCAGTTATGAAGCTTAGTTTGGCTGGAGATGAAATTCTAGGTGAAAATTGTTTTCTTTAAGAATGTTGAATATTGGCCACCACTCTCTTCTGGCTTGTAGAGTTTCTGCTGAGAGATCCACTGTTAGTCTGATGGGCTTCCCTTTGTGGGTAGCTCGACCTTTCTCTCTGGCTGCCCTTAACATTTTTTCCTTCTTTTCAACTTTGGTGAATCTGACAATTATGTGTCTTGGAGTTGCTCTTCTCGAGGAGTATCCTTGTGGTGTTCTCTGTATTTCCTGAATTTGAATGTTGGCCTACCTTGCTAGGTTGGGGAAGTTCGTCTCGATAATGTCCTGCAGAGTGTTTTCCAACTTGGTTCCATTCTCCCCATCATTTTCAGGTACACCAGTCAGATGTAGATTTGGTCTTTTTCACATAGTCCCATATTTCTTGGAGGCTTTGTTCATTTCTTTTTACTCTTTTTTTCTCTAAACTTCTCTTCTCGCTTCATTTAATTCATTTGATCTTCAATCAGTGATACCCTTTCTTCCAGTTGATCAAATCGGCTATGAAGCTCGTACATTCATCATGAAGTTCTTGTGCCATGGTTTTTAGCTCCATCCGGTCATTTTAGGACTTCTCTACATTGGTTATTCTAGTTAGCCATTTGTTTAATCTTTTTTCAAGGTTTTTAGCTCCTTTGCGATGGTTCAAACTTCCTCCTTTAGCTTGGAGAAGTTTCATTGCCTGAAGCCTTTTTCTCTCAACTCGTCAAAGTCATTCTCCATCCAGCTTTGTTCCATTGCTGGTGAGGAGGTGTGTTCCTTTGGATGGGGAGAGAGGCTCTGATTTTTAGAATTTTCAGCTTTTCTGCTCTGTTTTTTCCCCGTCTTTGTGGTTTTATCTACCTTTGGTCTTTGATGATGGTGACTTACAGATGGGATTTTGGTGTTGATGTCCTTTCTGTTTGTTAGTTTTCTTTCTAACAGTCAGGACCCTCAGCTGTAGGTCTGTTGGAGTTTGCTGGAGGTCCATCCAAACCCTCTTTGCCTGGGTATCAGCAGTGGAGGCTGCAGAAGAGTGAATATTGCTGAACAGCAAATGTTGCTGCCTGATCGTTCCTCTGGAAACTTTGTCTCAGAGGGGTACCATGTCAAAGTGAGGTGTCAGTCTGCCCCTACTGGGGGGTGCATCCTAGTTAAGCTACTCGGGGGTCAGGGACCCACTTTAGGAGGCAGTCTGTCTGTTCTAACTCCATGCTGGGAGAACCACTACTCTCTTCAAAGCTGTCAGACAGGGACATTTAAGTCTGCAGAGGTTTCTGCTGCCTTTTGTTCAGCTATTCCCTGCCCCCAGAGGTGGAGTCTACAGAGGCAGGAAAGGTGGGCTCCACCCAGTTCAAATCACCACCCCCCCGCTTTGTTTACCTACTCAAGCCTCAGCAATGGTGGGTACCCCTTTCCCAGCCTCACTGCCGCCTTGCAGTTTGATCTCAGACTGCTGTGCTAGCAATGAGCAAGGCTCCATGGGCGTGGGACCCACTGACCCAGGCGCAGGATATAATCTCCTGGTGTGCCATTTGCTAAGACCATTGGAAAAGCACAGTATTAGGGTGGGAGTGACCTGATTTTCCAGGTGCCTTCTGTCACTGCTTCCCTTGGCTAGGAAAGGGAATTCCCTGACCCCTTGTGCTTCCCGGGTGAGGTGATGCCTCACCCTGCTTCAGCTCATGCTTGGTGGACTGCACCCACTGTCCTGCCCCCACTGTCTGACACGCCCCAGTGAGATGAACCCGGTACCTCAGTTGGAAATGCAGAAATCACCCATCTTCTACATCGCTTATGCTGGGAGCTGTAGACTGGAGCTGTTCCTATTCAGTCATCTTGGAAGCACCCTCCCTGATGATTTTCTTAATGACGTTTTCTTTTCTCTAGCTTTCTTTATTGTAAGAATACAGTATATAATACATATGACATACAAAATATATGTTAATAGACTTTATGTTATTGGTAAGGCTTCTAGTCAACAATAGTCTATTTGTAGTGAAGTTTGGGGGTAGTCAAAAATTATACTTGAATTTTCGACTGTATGGGGACAAGTCAGTACTGTAAACTCCATACTCTTCATGGGCCACTTGTCCAATTCATTGGCATTAAGTACATTAACATTGTTGTGCTGCCATCACCACTGTTTATTTACAAAACTTTTCATCTTTCAAAACTGGAACTCTGTATCCATTAAACAATAACTCTCCAATTCCCCCTCCCCAAGACCCTGTCAACCACCATTCTATTTTCTGTCTCTATGGATTTGACTGCTCTAGGGACAGGACCTCACGTAAGTGAAATCATACAATGTGTATCCTTTTGTTACTGGTTTATTTCACCTTTGCACAATGTCCTCAAGATTCACCTATGCTGTAGCATGTGTCTGAATTTTCTTTCTTCTTAAGCCTAAATAATATTCCATTATATGTGTATACCACAATATGTTTATCTATTTATCTTCATTTTCTGGTGGACATGTGGGTTATGTCTACCTGCTGGTTATTGTGAATAATGCTGCTATGAACATTGGTGTACAAATATTTGTGTTCCTGTTTTCAATGCTTTTGAGTGTATGTCCAGAAGTGGAACTGCTAGATGGTAATTCTCTTTGTAAGTTTTGAGGAACTGCCATAGTACTTTCTATAGCAGCTGTTCCATTTTATATTCATACTACCAGCAGTATACAAGAATCCTAATTTCTCCACATCTTTACCAACACTTGTTATTTTATATTTTCTTTTTTTGGAAGCAGCCATCTTAATAGGTATGAAGTGACATCTCGTGGTTTGTATTTATTTTAAGTGCAAATTCCCTTAAGGAAAAACAAAATATTATCAGTTACTAATATTCTAGAGTCAATGAGTTTGTAAGAATTTTTTTTTCTCAAAATGACAGCTCTCTCTAGAATGAGACAATCAACAGGTATGACTGGATGGAAAGTATTCATGTATGGTAAAAATAGCCCTGAGCTTGGAGTCAGAGGACTATCTCTACCACCTCACTATGGATCAATACAATCCTCAAGTGCTTCAGTTTCTTTATGTGAAAGATGTACATAGTACCATACAGCAGTGGCTCGCAAACTTTAGTGCATGTCTGAGTCACCTGTAGAGCCTGTTAAAGCACATATTGCTGCACCCTCCCTCAGTTTCTGATTCAAAGGGTATTGGGTGGGCCCTGAGAATTGCATTTCTGCAGGTTATGCTGATGTTGCCAGGCCAAGGACCACACTTTGAAAATTACCATTCTACAGACTTGTTTTAGCAATGAGATAATATGTTAAATAATTTCACACAGTTATTAAGCACTGTGAAATGTTGGAGGCTAATTTAATCATATGAAGGTAGAGAAGCCTCCTGAGATAGGCCATGGAATCCAGGGATGCACTACTTTTCAGGACTGCACTAAAATTTCTGGGACTTGGGCATCCTGAGAAGTGAGTCAATGAGGAGGAAATATTAAGCAGGAGAGGGACACTGCACGTTCTCACTCATAGGTGGGAACTGAACAATGAGAACACTTGGACACAGGACGGGGAACATCACACACCAGGGGCCTGTTGTGGGGTGGGGGAAGGGGGGAGGGATAGCATTAAGAGAAATACCTAATGTAAATGGCAAATTAATGGGTGCAGCACACCAACATGGCACATGTACACATATGTAAGAAACCTGCACATTGTGAACATGTACCCTAGAATTTAAAGTATAATAAAAAAAGAAAAAGGAGAGGGACTTTGAGAGTTAAGTTGGGAAGGTGTCAAAGACTCATTTTACCGAAAGCACAAATTTGTCCAGAAACAGTTCTAACTTCTCTTTGAGGCTTCAGAAAAGATTTCGGTTTGGCTGCAAGAAAGAGAAAACCCAATGAACAGACATAATCATGTTTGCTTAAACAGTTGAAGTCTTGCTTTTTATTTCATGCAACAAGAGTCTTACAGAGATAAAGTTACTGCTATTGACTCAGTGGCTCAAGGATTTCAATACTGAGGTCTGCGATTTCCTTGACCTTTCACGTGTGTAACATGGCTGCTGCAAGTCCAGCCATTACATCTGCTTCTCTTGAAGGTGTACGGAGAAAAAGACAAGGAGCAAAGGTCAGGGTCTCTGTTGGGAAAGGAAATTTCCCCAGATATTCTCAGCAATTTTCTGTTTATGCTTCCATGTCTAGAGCTGTCTCTAGTTCCTGGAAGTTCCTAGCTTCAAGCATAGTCTAAGAAAGACTTCATTTGAGTTCCTTGCTACCTTATAGTCTTCCCCAGTTTAATAATTTTTTCTGTACCTAAGGAGTTCAGAGTAAGATGGTGAGGCAATCATGGGCAAAATTATTAGTCTTTCTGAATTCTCTTATTCCTTTTATATCATTGAATGTTCTTTTGTGTGGCTATTGTTATGACTAGTGTTTCAATGTGTATGGCAGATTGAAGCTTCGGAGTGCTTTCACTCCTGTTCAGTTGTTTCTCTGAGTTGCCCTGAGAGAGGTAGTTTCAGTCCTACTTTGTAGGTATGGTAATAGTGATTCTCTTTTCCTTTGTGTCTCTTTTGAATCCTACCATTTTATCCCCTATGTTTCTGTAGCCTGTCTTCATATTTGGTCCCTCTCAGGATGTGGCATATGCTTTTCGTATTTCCCAGTCAAAATCCCAGCCTTTCTGATGTCCTCTTGTCTCTAACCAGTATGTGGTGATTATGCAAATCAGATGGACTGATTCACGACAAAAACACATGGAGAGGTTCAACTTGAAAATAACCCTTGGCTGCTGCCGCATGGAAAATTTTTTTCAGTCGTGTTCTCAACCAGGGGTTAATGATTCTCTTAATCTTCTTGCCACAAGGTAGAGGCATTAATGAAGCAGGCTCCTTGGAAACATGCTGTGACAAGAGAAAACAGTATATTTATTTGTGGTTTATCTTTTTCATTTTTTGTGTCAGCTTGAGGAAAAAGAAATGATGTCTTAACAGGAAAGTAACATTCAAAGTCTTTTTGAAAAAGTGACTATTCAGGAAGACTTGAAGGAAGGCAGGGTGGTAGCTGGGCCAACAGGTGGCAGGCAGGTGGCCTCAGGCATAGGGGAAGACAGAGGAAAGAAGGGAGTGAAAGAGGGAAATATATGTAGTGGTTAGTGGACAAGTCTGGGCAGATGAGGTGGGAGTGGGAGGAAATGAGAGCTGACACTAATAGTCTTGCTAAATATAGAATTGACAGGTGTGAATGGCAGGCAGGAGAAGGGAGCCAGTGTTGGGTGCTGTGGCTCAGAGGGGAAAATGGAAAAGTAGACAGTGACGGGGAAAGAGACTGACTTGCAGAAAGCACCGAGTGCCTAGAAAGGAGATGACATTCCTAAGAACACAGGAATCTGGGGAGAAGTAAACCACTGTAGATCAGTTTAGCCCATTTGAATCCAATTCAGCAAACATTTATTAAGTGTCATAGAGAGAATAATGATCCCCCTGACCCTACCAAGATGCCTGTGCCCTATTTCTTGGAACCCGCCCCTTACATGACAAAGGGGACTGTGAGGACGTGATTAAACTAGTGATCCTGAGATGGACCACTAAGCATGTGGTAATTTGTCACAGCAGCAATGAGGAACTAATACATTGAAAAAGTGCCAAATGGTACAATGCATTAGGAAACATAAAAATGAATAAAGTGTTGATTCTAGCCTTTGTATGATGACCAGCTCAGTGGTCCAAGTCAGTGATCTTAAAACTTTAAATGTGCATATGAATTATATGGAGGACCTTGCTAACATAACGATTCTGACTAACTAGGTCCAGAGTGGCCCTCAGATCCTACATTTCTAACCAGCTCCTGGGTGACATGATGCTGTTGGTCTTGAACTAGGTTTTGTTTAGCAACGGCCTAGGGTGTAGGTCTGTTCTAGCAGCTGTGCAACCAAGAACAGCAAAGTTTTTAGTTGTTGTAATGGAGAAAGTGGTTCTGGTCTTAGGTGCAAAAATTGGTTGGAATGATCATCTGACTTTAAAGTTCAAAGATCTGAAACTTACAAGTAGAGGGAACCTGGGGATCCAAGTGCTTTTAAAGGATTGTGGAGATAATCAAACAAGAGAATGTATGTGAAAGCACTGGGTAATTTATTATAAAGCACTATGTGCAAATGTTATTCTTTTAGATGTTGGATGAGAGCAGATTTGGCAAGAAAGCACAAATGTCATTCAGTAGTCATCCTTTCTTGTTAAATTGAAGTAAAGGAAGAGCTATTTGTGTGAAAATTCTGATGTCATTTATCTTGTATTTCTTTTAAGTTCTCTGTTCTTTTATGATTATAATACATGTATGGAATGGAACATTTGGAATACAAAACAAACCAAAAGCCTACAGAGAAGAAAAGAATAGTCACCTGTAATCCCGTATTTCAAAGATAACTGGGAACTAGAGCTTTTCCAGGAGTGCGGGTTCATTTGATGTCCTTTGAGGGCCTTTGCATATTTCTGTCTCCTTGGAGTATTGCAGTCAACTCCATGCTCATTTGTTGGGTACCATTATTGATACTCTGTATAATGATAGTGTTCCTAATCCAACCACAATAGGGAACAGTTTACCATAAGGCAGTAGTTCTCAACTAGGGGACATTTTGCAATGTCTGAAGATATCTTTATTGTAACAGCTCAGGGGTGGGTTGCTACTGGCATCTAGGGGATAGAGGCCAAGGATGCTGCCAAACATCCTACAGTGCACAGGACAACACCCACAACGATAATTATCTGGCCCCCAATGTCAATAGTGTCAAGGTTGAGAAACTGCTGTAGAACATTGGGTTTTAAAGTTTAGTGGTCATCAGAATCATCTAGAAGGCTTGGTAAAACACAGATTGCTCACCCCTCCTCCCTTTGCCCCAAATTTCTGGTTTAGTAGGTCTGGGAGGAGGTTGAGAATTTTTGCCTTTTAAGCAAGCTCTCAGTTGATGCTGATGCTGCTGGTCCGGGGGCTACACTTTGAGAACAGTTGCCATTGGGGTTAATAGCTGTACAAGTATAATTGGTCTCATGTAAAGTACCAGCTCCTTACTTTGTGCTGTCACTCATATTTAAGCTGATCACATGTCTCTGGTATGTTGCAAACATCTCTTGGGCATAGGCCAGGTCTCCTCCTTCCCTTGCTCTATCCTGCAGTGCTGAGAACAGACCTCTTTCATTACTATGAACCAGATGGTTTCATTTGACCATGTGGACTTGGCACCATATAAATGGCTCCAAGGACACATAAGTGAATTTTTTTGCTGGAGGAGATTGATGGAGAGAGGGGAGAGATGGGGCAAGTGAATGTGGAGAGAAAAGAAACAGCCATTTTTGTGTTCCTTAAGACATCCCCCCACAGTGTCCTGAAAACTCAACACACCTGTGCAGAGTGCATAGCTTTGCACTCTTTAACAAATGGACAGTGTTTTAGTCTCATATGGTAGACTCCCAGTGTAACCTGCTGTCTTATTGGTGTTGGAGTCAGGTTAACTTTCACTGTCACCATACTAGCAGGCCCCAAGGAGGGGAGATTTGTCTCCTATGTCCCTGACTTCATAATCTTTCTTTTCTCTCCAAGGATCCTTTCTCCCACCCTGTCCTCTGTTGTCTACTGTCCCTTCAGTATGAGGGCAGAGCTTGGGCACCTCTGAGTCATATCTCATTGAGACCCTGGACAGAGGCAGTGCCTGGATTCAGTATGGGGAGAACTTAGGCAAGGTTGGGAATGAAAGGCTGGAGGCTAGACCCAGAAGTAGGTTGGGCCCGGAAGTACTCAGAAGCCATCCATTAGAAAGCAAAGAACACACAACCCTTGTGCTTAAAATGAGGCACTGGGTCAGAAACCAGGCAAAAGGTTAGAAAAACACTAGGGGACAAGGTGTCCAGGAATGGGAGAGCTCAAAACTGAAGCAAGGTCTGTCTTTGAAACCTCTTCTGTGACTTCTGCTGGGCCAAGGAATAAAACAGGTACCTCTCCTTAAAGTGCTAACCAGCTAGTCTGGCTGACTGGGAAGACTTCAGACCATAAGAAGAAGAGCTAATAGCTATGAGGAGGGGCGATGGGGATAGGCACACATGACATTTTGAAAGTACCACTGGTATTCTTTTCCTCATGCTGTTAAGACAACTATTTCTTTTATGTCTATTTTAATGTTTATAATAGATAACATATTCTGTAATATTCGATATTTAACAAAAAATATAAAAGATAGCATTAATTGAGCACCTACTATTCCCATTAACATTGCTGCAAGATAGATTTTTCTCCTCATTTTAGAAATAAGGAAATTGAAGCTAAGAGAGGGAAAGTCATTTTCCCAAGTAAGCATACAGCTGGAACTTGAACTCAGTTCCACCTGTCTTCAAGGCCTGTACTCTTTTCAGTAAAGTGTGAGGCACTTTGGGCCACAGCTTGTTTTCTAGGTTTCCTACTGATCTATTCTAGAATTCTCTCTATGCAGGGAGCCACCCTGTCTCCCAATAATAGGTTCTCATAACTCTAATTTTTTAGCTTGCTAACATTCAACCACCTCTTTTGGAAAGTTTTTAAAAAGTTGTTTTTCTTTCGAGTATTAAAACAAATTCTCAGACCATGAAGACGTCAGTTCACTTCCATTGTAAGCTCCAAGTTTGAGGGAGGGAGAGTAGAATTTTGCAAGCACGGAAAATTAAATGTGTGTGTATGATATGCCATCCTTATATTCAACATGACTATCCCCAGTGACACAGCTGCAGTGCACACAGTAAAACATCCTGATTCATCAGGCTGGCATCTAACTGTGTTTAAGTCCTCTCTTTACCTTTGCAAGTGAGAGCTGTCCCAGAGTTTCATATAAAACAGTGCTGTATCACCCAAGAAAGTTCTGCCCTCTTTCACATGACTTGAGTGGAGTCTGAGTGGTACTGTAAAGCTGAGTTTATAGCACCAGTGAGTCAGGAGAAGGAGTGGTCTGGACGTCAGCTGGAGCCAGCATCAGAACCAAAGAGAAAGGCAGAAGGTGGAGACCACGGTTTAGGGGTCACAGGGGTTTAGGAGTCATGAATTACTACCCACATCAGGGCACCCCGGGGGAATCACAGCATTCTAAGAAAGTCAAGAACAAAGCCGACAACCCAATCTGGCTGTCTTTTACAGGACAAACACTGATATAAAGCCAGGGCTGCATCATTTGGCTAGAGCCAGACCAGAGATGTGTGTCTTTACTTTGATAGTTCTGCCTCTGAAATCCAAAAGTCAGGGTATGATAAACTTCTCAGATTTTGCTTTTAAATGTAGTATTTTAAGCAAGTGCCTTTTTAAAGGTACTTTTTCTCTTCCCAGCTTACATTAGAGTAACTCAGCGCCATTTGATTAGATTCCCCAGCCTCCCTTTGTGGCCGGAATAGCCTATCCTCCCTGCCCCGTGATGTTTTTGCTGCAAAACGAGGTCTCAGCAGTTGCAGCTGGGGCCCTGGAAGTCAGGCGTGCGGTGAATGCCTCCCCCGGCCACTTCCCTTTCAGCAGTGCCCACTAGGTGACGCCTGTGAATGGGACAGGCTCTCCAGAGTACTAGCCTTCCACTCTCCCTCCCTTCCCATGCTCACACATTGGCTAGAAGATGCTTAAGTGGGCAAGGTACTGAAGAAATTCTTTTGTGCCTATGTTCAGACAGAGGACACGTGATGATCTCAGTCAGTTTCCTTTCATTTCATGGGAGCCGCTGATGTCTCTGTGTAGTGTATATGATGGTTAAATTATAAAAACAGGAAAAGACCCCAAACCCTGCATAACCTGCACAGCTTTAGCTGTCTGGGTAGGTTCATAACTGCTTTAGAAATGCAAACACAATCCCCCGAACTAAGATGACTTCTGATGGTTCTGGTAAACTGAATGTGACCTTTCCAGAAAGAAGACTACAAACAGGTGTGATTATCTTTCACTACAGGAGCAGTTCCCAAACTTGAGTGTGAATTAGAATCACCTAAAGGGATAGTTAAACCACTGATTTCTGGGTTCCACCAAGAGTTTCTGATTTCAGAGGTTTGGGGAAGGGCCTGAGAATCTGTATTTCTAATAAGTTCCAACGTGATGCTATTGTCGCTTTTGGGGGTCCTAACTGAGAGAACCATGGCACCATGGCATTCTGATAGAAGTATGTGGGGGATAGAAAATGATGTGGAGAGAGGGATAGGGGTTAAGAGGGGCGGGGAACATACTGTGAATTGGTGTAAACAGAGATTCCCTGTTAGCTACAGCAAAAGTCACTTTCCCGTTTGCCCCATCATCCTCCTATCATTTTTCCAGTGTTCTCCTTACTCCAAAGAATGTCAACAACACATTGTGCTTTTGTTAGATAAATCTACAGGTGGGGATAAGTTAAATCTAATGGCAAGTCAGGGACAAATAACCAGGCAGCTGGGCCATTGCTGGAGGTACATTGAGGTGATTTATTTAAATTTGCTTGATTGCCTTTCTAGTAGGGAAATGAAACGTTTTCTTTGTACTGCAGGTGTTCAAGTGCTTTTTTTAATGGCTAAATATTTAAAGTGACAGTCAAGTCAAGTTTAAAAAGGTTATATGAGAGTACATTCATAGCCACTGATTTGGGAACATTCTAAATATAGCTCATTTGGCTCTTAATAAAGGGTGAGAGAGTGGATGAGTATGTGTGTATGAAAATATCGTTGCTCCCATGACTCCCCAAATTACTCTTAGGTATATATTAGTATTGCTGAGAGCTTCCACATATGACACAGCATCTTTCTATAGGTTTTTGGGTGTTTATGACTTTTTTCCTTTTTAAACAATTCTATACAGCACAGGAGAGGTTGATTTGATGATATGCATTCTACAAGTGAGGACTGTGGTCTAGGGAGACTGACCGACAGACCAGAAGTTACCTGATTTAGCATCCAAACTGGAAACAAGAAGTCCTTGGACTTAGTTTCTGTTCTCTCTTGATTTTTCAGCCCTGTCTGTCTACTTTGATTTTCTCTGCTAAAATAACTTTTGGGCAAATTTCCACTGTTTGCTATAGTTGTGTCTTATCTTTAGTTATACTTGGAGTCCCCTTTAAGAGATGGTGTTCCCCCCCCCATACCGAAAAATTCATCCCTCAGGTTGATAGCACAGCAGGCAGGCAGGCATTTTCCTTTCTGTCTTTCATGTAATGACCGTGAAATCCCTTCCATAAGAACATAGAGGTTTTGTTCTGTTCTGTTTCTAATTTCAGAACAATAAGTCTCCAATGCACCACCACCCACCGGAAAAAGAGCACACAGTGACTGACAAGGTGAGGTCTTTGTTTGGTTGTATTTCAAATCTTTTGCTTTCTGAAATCCCTAACACTTTGGCTATAAATCACTAAAAGGTAGATGTTCTCTAAAATGAATTTTGCATGAAATGTCAGCCAGAGTCGAGGGGACAGCTGTAATATTTATGACTGGTGGTATTTCTTAAGGGAGGTGAAAGAAAATGAAGCCAATATAGTTCAGTTTTGTACTGAGGGCAGGGAAGATAGAGAGCAAATCTTTTTCTTTCACCCAGTTATTTCGCTTCTGCCATTGTTAGTACCGAAACAAAACAAAAACAAAAACAAAAACAAAACCCAAAACAAAACAAAACAAAAAACCCTGCGATTCTCAAAGCAAAGGGTTCAGGAGTGTTTATCCACATTGGTAAAGTATGGGTTAGAAGAATGTGGGCAGCTGTCTGAGAGGGAAATAAACCTGAAACTACTATGGGAATGTACTTGTTAATAGATTGTTTTACTAAGTCCTCTTTTTCTGAAAGACGATTTGATACTAGTCGCAACTCCTCACAGTTTTCCTTGGAAAGCAAACTGCTGTGTTTATTTAGGGGAGGAAATGTTGCAGAGATAATGTAATATCCACTTGTCCTTCTGTCATTGACAGGAAAACACACAGAACATCTCTGCCTGCCAACTGAGGGCGTCCAAACCTGACACTAACTTATATATACACACATGCTCACACGCGCGCGTGCGCACACACACACTCGTGTGTGTATTTGACGTAACTTTTAAGTTCAGGGGTACATGTGCAGGTTTGTTATATAGGTAAACTTGTGTCTTGGGGTTTTGTTGTACAGATTATTTCATCACCCGGGTATTAAGCCTAGTACCCATTGATTATTTTTCCTGATTCTTTCCCTCCTCCCACCCTCCATTCTCCCATAGGCCCCAGTGTGTGGTGTTCTCTTCTATGTGTCCATGTGTTCTTATCATTTAGCTGTCACTTATAAGTGAGAACATGTGGTATTTGGTTTTCAGTTCCTGAGTTAGTTTGCTAAGGATAATGGTCTCCAGCTCCTTGCATGTTTCTGCAAAGAACATGATCTTGTTCTTTTTTATGGCTGCATAGTATTCCGTGGTGTATATGTACTACATTTGCACATTTGCTTTATCCAGTCTACCATTGATGGGCATTTAGGTTGATTCCATTTCTTTGTTATTAATAGGGCTACAATGAACACATGTGTACATGTGTCTTTATGACACAATGATTTATATTCCTTTGGGTATATACCCAGTAATGGGATTGCTGGGTCGAATGGTATTTCTGCTTTTAGATCTTTGAGGATTCACCATGCTGTCTTCCACAATGATTGAACTAATTTACACTCTCACCAATGGTATGTAAGTGTTCCTTTTTCTCTGCAACCTCACCAGCATTTGTTCTTTTTTATATTTTTCAACAATAGCTGTTCTGACTGGTGTGAGATGGTATCTCATTGCGGTTTTGATTTGCATTTCTCTAATGATCAATGATGTTGGGTTTTTTTTTCATACGATTGTTGGTCGCATGCATGTCTTCTTTTGAATCCCTGAACAGAACAATTTCAAAAACAGGTGGCTCATGCCTGTAATCCCGGCCCTTTTGAAGGCTGAGGTGGGCGGATCATCTGAGGTCAGGAGTTCTAAACCAGCCTTGCCAACATGGTGAAACTCCTTTTCTACTAAACATACAAAAATTAGCAGGGCGTGGTAGCGGGTACCTGTAATCCCAGCTACGTGGGAGGCTGAGGCAGGAGAATCGCTTGAACCCGGGAGGTAGAGGTTGCAGTGAGCTGAGATAGTGCCACTGTACTCCAGCCTGGGGAACAAGAGTGAGATTCCGTCTCAAAAAAAGAAAAAAAAAAAACCCAAAAACATCAAATGTGGACAAAGAATATGAACAGACACTTCTCGAAAGAAGACATTTTTGCAGCCAAAAAACATATGAAAAAAATCTCGTCGTCACTGGTCATTAGAGAAATGCAAATCAAAACCACAATGAGATACCATCTCGCACCAGTCAGAATAGCGATTATTAGAAAGTCAGGAAACAACGGATGCTGGAGAGGATGTGGAGAAATAGGAGAGCTTTTATGCTGTTGGTGGGAGTATAAATTAGTTCGACCATTGTGGAAGACAGTGTGGCAATTCCTCAAGGATCTATAGTTAGAAATGCGATTTGACCCAACAATCCCATTACTGGATACATACCCAAAGAACTATAAATCATTCTACTATGAAGACATATGCACAGTTTGTCATATTATTTTCTTCTTCCTCCTCCTCCTTATTCTTCTCCTGTTCTGATTCTTTTCATTTCATCTCTTTCTCTGAATTCAAATTACCGTCTGGTGTCATTTCCTTGTTACAGTAGAACTTTGGTGACACTCACCTCCTTCATGCTATTATTATCTTCATCAGGAATTTTCAGACTTTCAAATTTCAAACAATGATAAGATTTCAAATTTATTTTGGTAGTTGGCCAAGGATTGCCAACTTTTACTTTGTAATTATGGGCATCAAAAAGATATCCAACCAACTATTCTTTACTATCATCATCATTTTATAAAGGAATGGATATTTTTATCACCACTTGTCTGACCAAATAGAAAGGCTATAATCCAAGAGAAAGAACAATCATTCCTAATAAAAGACAGCTGGAATTGTTACACTAACAGTTTTCCAGTGGACTGATGAAAACTTCATCACCAATCAGCATTTGGGAACTTTGAGTTTATGTAAATATAATCACCATCTTCTTCAGCAAAAATAATTTTTTGTGCATATTATGTGTGAGTTAGGCATTGTGCTAAGTGCTCTAAATTAACTCAATTACTATGAAGATGGCCCAGGAGGTGGATACATTTATTGTCATCAGTTTATAGGCAAGGAAACTGAGGAACAAATATGTTGGATAACATATCCAAACAAATATGTCGGATAACTTTCTCATGGTGGCAGAGCCAGGATTCAAACCTCAGAGTTCCAGCTCTAGTATCTGTACCATAAACTGCTGCAGTGTTCTATGACAGGTTGGTTAAATGTGGTCCCAGACTGTGATGGGTTAATAGAAGTGACTCTTACTCAGACATTGGTTTTATTAGGGACAGTAGAAAATGAAGTTCACTGGTGTGTCCCAGAGAGGGATAATTGGACCTTGACTATGTGAGCAATAGGTTGAATCAGATGTTAGTGATGGTCTCCTTATGTGTGTTGAACCAGAGAGCATACTGATTGTATAGAAATAGTAATAGAACAAGGCAGGTTTGCTATGTAACCAGCTGCTAAAGACAAAAGTTTGGGAATAGTTTTTGACTTTCTCTTATTCTCATGTCCTCTCAATCGCTGAGTCTTGTTAACTCAACCTCCTAAATATTTTTCATATTCATCCCCTTGTCCTCATTTTCTTTGGCTCCATCCTATATCCTATGCACTAATATGGCTGGCCTAGATCATTTTAGCAGTCTTCTAACTGGTGTCGCTTCTCCACTCTTGTTTTTCTCCAGTTCATTCATTCTGCACATGGACTGAGTGAATTTTCTGAAACACAGATCTAATGATGCCACACCATTTCTTTCTTTCTTTCTTTCTTTCTTTCTTTCTTTCTTTCTTTCTTTCTTTTCTTTCTTTCTTTCTTTCTTTCTTTCTTTCTTTCTTTCTTTCTTTCTCTCTCTCTTTCTTTCTTTTCTTTCCTTTCTTTCTTTCTTTCTTTCTTTCTTTCTTTCTTTCTTTCTTTCTTTCTTTCTTTCTTTTCTTTCTTTCTTTCTTTCTGTCTCCCCTCCTCCCTCCTTTCTCTCTCTCTTTCTCTCTTTCTTTCTTTTCTTCCTCCTCCCTCCTCCTTTCTCTCTCTTTCTTTCATTTTGCTTCTGTTGCTCAGGCTGGAGTGCAGTGGCATGATCTCAGCTCACTGCTACATCTGCCTCCCGGGTTCAAGCGGTTCTCCTGCCTCCGCCTCCCAAGTGGCTGAGATTACAGGTGTGTGTCACTATGCCTGGCTAATTTTTTTTTTTTTTTTTTTTTGAGTAGAGACAGGGTTTCACTATGTTGGTCAGGCTGGTCTCGAATTCCTGACCTCAAGTGATCCACCCACTTTAGCCTTCCAAAGTGCTGGGATTACAGATGTGAGCCACTGCGCCCGGCCTGCCACACCCCTTCTTACACACTTTAAATGGTTTTCTTCTGCCCTCAAAATACTTTTTATTTTAAAAGAAGACTAGGTCTCACTCTGTTGCCCAGGCTGGAGTACAATGGTGTGATCATGGCTCACTGCAGTCTCAAACTCTTGGGCTCAAGTGATGCTCACACATCAGCAACCCCAAGTAGCTGAGACAACAGGTATACACCACCACTCTTGGCTGATTTTTAAATTGTTTCTTTAGAATGGGGTCTTACTATGTTGCCCAGGCTGGTCTTGAATTCCTGGGCTCAAGCAATCCTCCCACACTGGCCTCCCAAAGTTTTGGAATTACAGGTGTGAGCCACGGCGCCTGGCCCAGAACACATAATAGACACTACATTGACTTCCACTCTTCATCTTTCTCTGCTTATTCTCTCTTTCTTGTTCTCATATTTAGCTATAAAAAAATTTGGTTTTCTCAAAATACTTTCTTAATGGCTTTTTATTGAAAACAACCCCAAATTCATGTTTACACAGGTTTAAAAAATGTAATCATGAAAGTTATAACAGTTTTCTAGGGCTGCCATAACAAAGTATCACAAACTGGGTGGCTAAGAACAAGATCATCTGGGTCTTCAGCTTGCACATGGCATATCATGGGAATTCTCGGCTTCCATAATCATGACAACCACTCTCCATAATGAATCTTCTCTTGTATATCTATATCTGCATATTCTATTTGTTCTGTTTCTCTGGAGAATCCTGACTAATACGTCACCTTTGTATGGTTCTCTCTCTTTGAATCTGGGGTGGACCCGTGATTCCCTTATAGGCAAATTTGAGCTATAGAAAAATTTAAAGCTAGGTATTACTCAATTAGATCAAAACCTAAGGGATTATTTTTTGGTCAAGATGTTGGTAGCCAAGGGAAGTCTCTTCTCTAGCTGGAATAAGGAGATACATTTTTTTTTTTTATTTTATCTGGTCAGAAGTTTGTAAAATGACCCACATCTGCTCTTTTAGGAGCCACAGTTCAACCTCTAAAGCTCTGAGTGATTAAGGAGCTTCATGGAACAACATAACCAATTTCTGTTGGTACAGGTACATATTTTACAGGCTCTTTGTGAAAGTGAGACTATGAAGAACATGAATGAAAGTATCAAATATTCTAAATCACATGTGGATTAAGTTGGTGAAAGGTGAAATTTCTTTCCATCATGAGTTAATAATATCTTCTGTTTAAAAATTAGAAACTTTACCTGGAGGTTTTTGAATACTTAAAAAGCATCCACATACATATGGTCAAAGTGATAAAAGACATGTTTTCTTATCTGAGTGCAATGACATCTTAAAAGGCTTCTTTTGTTATATTTAAACTTGCATGACAAAAACTTATTCTCTGCATGCAATTTATTCTCTACTTATTCAATGTTACTATACAGTGATGTTGACATAGAATGAGACAGCACACTTTTAAGTTCTAAACTACAATTGTTGGATAAGAATCTTGACAGTGCCGACTAATCTCTTCTGATTGGTGCCGTGTTGATATCGGCTGACAACATAAACCCATGTTGCAATATTCTAATCCATCACCTGGCATAAGAGGCATTTTATCTTGGGCTTCATGGGAAGAGAATCCATTTACATCTGTGTTTCAAAGTGAGATTTCCCAGGAGTGTGACAGTCTCAACCTGCCACCCATCTCTTTATAAGGAGGAATCACAACAGGCAATCTCAAAATTAAAGAGATGGCAACATGTTTCTGTTGAGGTGTCTGCACTTTTACTCAGAGCCTTTACCCTTGTTATCTTTCAAATCTTTCTTTGGAATTATGTGATCTCCATCATGTGAAAAAATCTGGGTCTAGATGAAGATCCTCATAAAATGGTCCTCACCAGAATAATAGAGTTTTCCTCCTAAATAGTAATTTGTTTCTTGGTGGAAATGGGAGCAATCACACATCATGGAGGAGACATAAATCATCTCGCCTGTGCTCTATCAGAGCTCCTGACCCACAGAATCCAATCCATGAACATAATAAAATGGTGGTGGTTTCATGCCACTAAGTGCGGGGAGGTTTGTTATGCAGGAAGTGAGAACTAGAACAGATATTATGATTGGTACCTGGACAATCTTGAATGAGGTATTTAACATTATTGCAGCTGCTGAGGTGCAATGATGCGATCTTGGCTCATTGCAACCTCTGCCTCCCAGGTTCAAGCAATTCTCCTGCCTCAGCCTCCCAAATAGCTGGGATTACAGGCGCCTGCCACCACACCTGGCTAATTTTGTATATATATATATTTTTAGGTAGATATGGGATTTCACCATCTTGGTCGGGCTGATCTCGAACTCCTGAACTCAGGTGATCCACCTGCTTTGGCCTCCCAAAGTGCTGGGATTATATGCATGAGCCACCATGCCCAGCCTCTTCATCTTTAAATGAGGTTAATGACAGTAATATTGATCATCTGTTGACTGCCTATTACTTAAGTATATATACTCACACACACACACACACGTGGACATACCCACACACTTAGATGTATGTTATACATATGCATGCGTGTATAACATACTTACATATATGTTATATATACATACACATAAATGTATGTATGATTGATTGTTGTTGTTCACAGTAGTTATATTCTATAAAGTTGCTAGGAACACTGAATTAGCAAATACTGAAGCATTGTTCCTAGGGAAAATACCAGGGTTAAGCTCCCGTGTGTCTCTAGTCACAATATTTTCATCAGCCAAGCAATGCGTAGCCTTGTTTTGTGTATTTCTGTTTGAAGACACCTTATTTAATATATATTGTTTATTCATTAACATTGAACTCACAGTCAACAGTGCCATAACTTATATTTTCTCTGGAAGGCACATCACAGCCTTCTTGCACTTGAGAATAGTAGGCAGCATGTTAGCACACTGCTTAGGGACATTTGAAATAGCAAAACCACCAACAAAAGGTGCAAAAAAATGAGAAAAGCATGATGCTAACTATCCCACGAAAATGACTCTTGTTTTTAATATGAGAGCTGAAACAAGAAGCCAGAGGGTAGCTTTGTTTAACCTGAGCTAGGGTTGTATACTTTGGGTGACTCTCATTTTTACCACTTTGACATGCTCATGAATGGCTATGGATGTGCCAGAGTATTGATTTAAGGGTTATGAAAAAATTTAAGTGAGCAAGTGAGTTTGCAAATATGGAATCTGCCAGTGGGTATTGACTGTGCTTATACAATCTCATTTGGTTCTTATAATAGCTCTGTTATGTGAGATTAGATGCCTGTGTTCTTGACCATTCCATTATGCCATCCTACCATTGCCTTTTAATGTTTTGAATATTAAATAAGATAATGTGGGTAACAGAATACTATTTGAAAATCTCATTTTCTCTGTTGCACAGCTTTGGGTGTGACTTCCATCTATTCTGCCAGAGATATCTATTTGCTTCAGAGAGGACTGAGAAGTTACAGCAGGGTTGCTATGACAAAGAGGGGGCGAGCAATCATTGCCAGCCCTTTATAGTGCATGCTAGTGGCCAGATCCTGGTCTCTGTTCTTTGTATATGCTAATTCAATCCTCAGCAGAGCCACACAAAGTCCTACCTTGTAGTTATACCATAAGCCCAGGCAGTCTGGCCATGGAATCTGCTGTTTACCTTTACTCATTAGGGAACCCCTCAACAGTCAGCTTTTGACACACAAAGTAAGAGTTTATACCTAGAGCAAAACAATGTCCTTAAATAGGCATTGTTAGAGAAGGAATTTCTCAATTTCCTTGTTCACATATCAAGATCTAAGTTTGGAGACTGGAGATTTCCTTTGTATGACTGCGCCTTTACCCTTAAGGCTTAGCGTCTTCATGAAGAAATAGGAGGCATGCAGGGGGAGTCCAGTCAGATTGGAAGAAATAAAAAGCTAGTCCTTGGCTCCATGGTGGCCCGTGGGAAGGAGAAGGGAAACAGAGGGAGGTGAAAGCAGAAAAGTATTTAGTCACTTGGATTATGGTGCTACACTAACTCCCCTGTTGCCAATCAAGGTCAAAATCCTGAAGAAGGGAAATATTAGATACACAGAGAGGAAAGTGGAAGGAAGATGTTTTGCAGGAAACAGACTTTAAGGATGCCCTGTGTATCCGAGAAATTTGTCACTGTGGTGACATTAGGCAGAGGAAGCCCTGAGTAAGGGTTGCTGCATACAGCTATGCAGATTGTGCACTGCGCAACTCCACGGGTCACCCCTCACATAGACATTTCCAGGAGTGCTCTGTCCCCTTGAGTTGTGCTTTGTGGTGGTCTTGGCTTGAGTTGGCTTTCTGGAGTCTGTTTTGGCTCCTGTGTCATATGGAAGTATCCAGAAAGTCCCCTGTGCTTTTGAAGGTACATGAGTGGCATGGTGTTGATATGCCTAGCAGTCAGCACTATCAGAAAAGTTGTCCCATAATTGGCAAAGCTGAAATGAAGGGCTGCAGGACAGCTCCTGGAACCAGAAATCAAATGGGAGTTGTATGAAGACCTCAGATGGATATGCTGTGCTAGGGATGCTGAAAGAGGGCCAATTCAGTTAAAAGGACTTACCAGGCCTGATGGAGCCGAGAGAGGGGATCACAAGCTCTTTGGCCACAGACTTCATCAGCAGATGCCTACAGGCTAAGCAGTGACCAAGTCAATCCAGGATCTTTTTGTTGCAAAGGCTAGAAAGTACTAAAACCTGAATACCTATGATGCTTTGGGGATATAAAAATGAATATCTTATAGGCTTATGGGAAAGACAGACTGAAATAAATAAATGTAAATAAAGTTTAATAATAAGATATTTAGAAGTTTGCCAAGATAATGCATGGGATACAAGGGAGAGTGCAATCAGAGCCCAGGGAAGAGCAGGCAGGAAAGACTTTACAGGAGAGGTAATGCCTTAATGGGTTTTGAAGGATGATTAGGAGTTTATCAGGCTGATGAGGTGGGAAGGGACATTATGGAAGGCAGAGGGACCATGTGCATGGGCATGGGCATGTGAGAGAATCTGGGCTTCAGGCTCTACATGCAGCAGCAGGATCAGTCTGTGGAGCTTATAGCAAATGAAGGACCCCATGCTTGAGGTTTGATGCTCTGTTGTCATAGTCTGGAAATTCTTAATTTTACTTTTGAATTTATGTTTGTAAGTGCAGTTGATGGGACAGTGGAGCCTGTGCTAAGGTGTTGAATCCTTGGCTCACCTATGGTCCTGTCTCCCCCAAAGTGAATCTTGGCTACCTGCTCCCTGCCTCTTGGAGGCCCAGGCACTACCCAGTCTCCCCGTGTCTTTCCCTCTTCCTTCCTCTAGCTGGTAACTGCTGCTGCCCTCTGCCCCAGTGGGATCCTGGGTATGAGTGAGTGCCAGGGAGGTTGGGGTAAGGTGCATGGGCTATATGGCATCTTGGGGCCAGGCATAGCATTGGCCATTCCTGCCTGGGGCTGGCAGCACCATAGTGCATTCCACAGGTGACTTGGCGAGGCCTAGCCTCTTGCATCCTGGTGCAGAAGTTGCAATATCCTTAGAGGTTGCTCATGTATCATGTATTGGGGTAGCAGTTCCTGGCTTGATTTTCCTGTCTTGGGCTGGAGGAAGGAGAAACTGGCAGCCAGGGGGCCATACATGTGCCAAGTCGCCCTCAAACCTGTGAGGGTTTGAACTCTCCCTGCAGGTATCCCAGTGCCTGAGGCAGCATGACTTTAAATAGCACGTAAAGAAACACCACGACAGGTCAAGAGAAAGACTGTGTAAAACAGGAAAACGTTTTCTTTCAGAAATTTTAATGGCCCTTTCTCTCTTTCTTTTCTTTTTTTGAATAAGGAGTCTGGCGTTTTCATTTTGCACTGGGTTCCAAAAATTATGTAGCCAGTCCTGAGCATGGGGGAAAGAATGAATATATGAATGAATGAATTAACATTAATGGGATGGGATAGCTCTGAGTATAGATCCAAGTCACCACATATTCCTATTCCTGTTTGGGTGTTGAGTAGTTTTTCATTACTTCACAGGGGTTCCTAGTCAGTTCTTGCTTTACAAATGAATAAGGCTCAGAATTAGGATTCCAGTTCACTTGGAACTGGTGAGAGGTCCCAGCTCTAGGTTTCGCCCTGCTGTTAACCCTCAAGGCACCTGTTCTTTTGTAATCCTCCATGGCCAGAGTGATGTAAAAAACGCAAGGCTAATGCAAAGGGAAAGGAGGACTGCTGATTTATTGCATCAGGAATGTGTTAAATTGTACCCCAGCGGCTTAAGAGAGCTAATGCATCTTCCAAAGCAGGTAATTTACTGGCCAGAGAGAAAATAATACGGGATCTTAAGACAACAGGGCAGGGGAGGGAGAGGGTGTCCTTAATGATTGTGTAGCCCAGTTGTTAACTTAGGCTCAGGAGGTGAAGTGACTCACCCAAAGTCACGCAGCTACTTGCTTTCAGAGCTGGGCTTGACCCAGTTCTCTGACCTCAAGGCTAATGCTTGTCTAGCTCTCCTGCCTCTGAGTCCAATAACTAAGAAAATGACGTAAATCTTGTGGCAAATAATTCACTTGACATTTGCATAGCACTTTGTATGTGTAACATCACAGTGATGTTTGAGGTTTTATTTCCCTTTGGCAAGAAACGTCATTGGCCTAATATTGATGCCAAGCAATGGTTTTTGAGGATGAAATTCGGTATGAAGCGTAGAAAACTAGCCCCCATCAGTAGGGTTTCCTAACCTGGGTCTGAAAACAACCAATAGGAAATCCAGCCTCATTATCTTTAAAAAAAGATGTATGTATGTGTGTACATACATATATATATATTTGTATTTTTAGAGATAGAGTCTCTCTGTTGCCTATGTTGGAGTACAGTGGTTCAATCTAAATCACTGTAACCTCAAACTCCTGGGCTCAAGCAATATCCTGGCTCAGCTTCCCAAATAGCTAGAACTACAGGCATCTGGACCATGACTGGCTAGTTTTTAAAGTTTTTGAAGAGACAGAGTCTTGTTATGTTCTCAAACTCCCAGCCTCAGCAATTCTTTAGCCTTGGCCTCCCAAAGTGCTGGGGTTATAGGTGTGAGTCACCGTGGCAGGTCAAATTTTGTATTTAATTGATGCCTAATAATTATACATATTTCTGAGGGTATACAGTGTGATGTTTTGGTACATGGATACATTGCATGATGGCCAAATCAGGGTATTTAGCATATTCATCGTTTCACACATTTATCATTTCTTTGTAGTGAGAACATTCAAAATTCTCTCTTTTAGCTAATTTGAAATACTCAATATTGTTAATTAAAGTCATTGTACTGTGCAGGAGAACACCAGACTTATTCCTCCTACCTAACTATGATTTTGTACCCATTGACCAATCTCTTCCCATACCGTCTTGCTCCTAGCCTCTGGTAACCACCATTCTGCTCTCTACTTCTATGAGATCAACTTTTTTTGATTCCACCTATGAGTGAGGTCATGCAGTGTTTGTCTTTCTGTGCCTGGCGTTTCACTTAACATGATGTACTCCAGGTTCACCCATATTGCTGCAAATGGCAGGATTTCATTCTTTTCTGTGGCTGAGTAGTACTCCATCATGTGTAAGAACCACGTTTTCTTTATCCATTCATCCATTGGTGGACACTTAGGTTGATTCCACATCTTGGCTACTGTGAATAGTCCAGCCTCCTCATTTTGAGGTGTGACTGTCTCACTCTTGCAGAGTCGGCAGCACATTGACACAATGAGCTTTGTTGTTTGGTTGCTTGAAGTTGGATGTAAAGGACTTGTTGGTATGGGCAATGTGAGAGCTGACAAAATCACATGACTTCCTGGAATAATAATGCAAAGAAGAAAATGTTCTGGTAAAGGATCCCCTTCCAAAATGGTAGATTTATTATAACCCAGGGTAGTTTTGCCTGATGCTTAGGAACAGTGTTTCTTCTGATTTCATCAAAGTAAATCTTTGAAACTGTAGAAACAGCCTCAAAAATCCAACTAAAAGAAGTAGATGGGATGTGGGAGCTCAGCACACTTGGCTAGGTGCAGAAATGAGAAGTAGAGTGGATTTTTTTTTCCAAAAGAGTAATCTCCTTACGAAACTGTGTCAGTTAATAAGGACCTAGTTACTTCTGTGATCCTGCATGGCAGTAGAGATATTTGGTTAGTCTTAAGAATATTCTTCCATTATTGAATTCACTTCTGGGATGAGACTTGGAAAGAATTACGTGTCATCCTCTGAGTGCCCAAGCTTGGAGCATCAGAGTTGGCTAGTTTTATTCTCAGCCCTACTCCACACTCCCCTTATTCCTCCTCCTTATCTGGTGCCTTGTGCTGATTGTATGTACTGCACCCTAAGCAGCATCTTAGAATGTTATATCTCAGAGGAGACTTTGGCTCCTGTTGATCAAGCTCTGCATTGTTGTACCATGGGAAAACTGGGAGTCAGAGAAGATTAGTCACTTATTTTAGGCAACCCAGTTTGTTAGCGGCAGATCTGGGATTAGAACCCATGTTTCTTTCCACTATGCCATGCTACCTGGAAACATGCCTGTAACATAAATTATAAAAATGTCAGGAGAAACTCTTGAAATAGTAAGCTGAGCTTTCAGGAATAGGATTTCAAATAATGTCTTTTGAAAGCTGTTTCCAATCATTTCACATGAACTCTGGTACCTGATACAATACCCTTTGGATCCATGTCATGATTGCTGTGGATGTGAAATGGACAGGTGGTTTGGCTTGTCAAGTTTTCAGTTAACAGGAAGAAGAAATATCTTCTCAAGGGCAGGGCCTTATCTTATTCATTAGTAACATCCCCGTGCTTAATATAGTACCCTGCATAAAGTAGCTACTCAGAGGTTTCATGGATTTCTGAGGTACATCAGCAGAAACTCTTGCTGGTGCCCTCCAAAGGGGTTCCAAATTATTTTATCCATCGTGTTTTCACTTTACTTGTTGATCAGAGGACTTCAGAATAAAGGGAACATCAGAGAAAAGATAACATTGCTGCTTTTTGAGCTAAAGAAGCATCTTACTCTTCATTCATCGAACTCTTTTGAGCTTGAGTTTGCTCATTTGTAAAACAAGGAAGTCAAACTAGATCACTGTTTCCTTTATGTGCTAATATTACATGATCTCCCCCAAAACAGTGGAATTTTCAACAATAAAAATTTTGATTGAGACATTGCGTGCTTGAGTTTGGCTTGCTCTATAGTCATAATATATGGAAAGATGGTTTTATAGTTCTGGAAATCAGATGAATACGGTTTAAATGACTCTAATGGAATATGGGCTGATATTTCCTCTTGGCCAATTAGACAACAGTCTCCACAACCACCATAAAAAAAATCAAAAGTTTTCTTAGTGGTTTATAGAGGAAAAAAACAAAAAAACTAACCCCCAATGAAATTAAAATGAAATTTATGTATGTTATTTGTTTAGTTTGAAAGGCATGTTGCACATATTTATTTGGAGACTCCACAACTTATTCCTCTGTCTGTCATAAACCACCATACCGTGACAACAAAGACACCATATTGCTTATTTTGTTAAAGCCGAAGATACCGTAACTCACATTCAAGGTTGGCTCAGGAATTGGGCTCTGGCTCCAGGAACTGATTTATAACTTTAGGTGAAACCATGAAACCACATGGACTGTTGTCTGAGAATAAGTATGACCAATTGCACCTGTATTCCTCAAAACAAATGCTACTAAAATCTCAACTCAGCATACTTTTACTCTCAATAGTATTGAAAAGATATTAATCATACACTGCTCCATAGAAATAATTTACTTAAGGGGAATTGACATACTTTTATATATTTCTCCAAAGTTCAAGCAATAGGGGGGCTTGGAATCAGAGACTCTTGAGAGTGAAAGGAGACCATCTAATTCAACCTCCTTGTTTTATAGATAAGAAAATTGAGAAACAGGGAAGGTAAGGGACTTGCTTATGGGCACATAGCTAGTTGAAAACATTCAGGCATAAAAACCTATGTGTCTTTATTTCCCAGTCCACTACTCTGTTCTGTACTTCCCTGAAATCCCTAGTGTAACTGTTACTTAAACGCTAAGTTTTGCCTATCACTTATTGTTTTCTATGTAATGAGCATTTTACATGCTTCAAGTCATTCAATCCTCAAAATAACTCATTTTACCATTAAGGAATCTGAACTTAGAGTAATTCCTAACATGTTGGGGTCACACACCTACTAAGAGGTGGGGCCAGGCCAGAAATAAAGGCAAGTTAACTTGGAGCCCAAGCTAAGGTATATGGGGCACTCAGCTAAATTTGAATTTTAGATAAGGAACATACAATTTTTTTTACAGTATAGGTATATGTCAAATTTGGCATGGGACAATTCAAATTTAAGGGAGCATCCTTTATTTTTATTTGCTGAAGATGGCAACTTTAACCTAAGCTATCCCAGCATTGTCTATCCCATGGTGTCTCATCTCTTTGGCTTTAAGAAGAAGTGTGTGGCCAGGCATGGTGGCTCATGTCTATAATCCTAGAACTTTGGGAGATTGAGACAGGAGGACTGCTTGAGGCCAGGGGTTCAAGACCAACCTGGGCAACAGAGTAAGACCTTGTCTCTACAAAAAAATTTAAAAAATTAGCTGAGTATGGTGGTGCATGCCTATATTTCCAGCTATTTGGGAGGCTGAGGTGGGAGGCTCTCTTGGTCCTGGGAGGTCAAGGCTGTAGTGAGCTGTGATCACACCATTACACTCTAGCCTGGGCAACAGAGTGAGACCCTGTCTCAAAAAAAAAAAAGTATGCTAGGATTATTTTTCTGCTGACATTTCTCTGATCCCATCACATTTTGAAATTAAAAGCATCCTTGAATGAGAATTTACTTAATGGGCATAATGATGTTATTTGGGTGATGGTTACACTAAAAACTAGACTTCACTGCTACACAATATATCTATGTAATAGCTGCATTTGTACCCTTGGAATTTTTACAAAAAAAGAAAAAAGCATCCTTTATTACTAGTTTACATTTTGATTTCTTACAGTTCAAATTTGATCTAAGTCCACTGGGAGTTTGGTTCTGAGAAGGGATCTGATTGGGAGTAAAATGGGGTAGAATGTTTCTGGGTATAGGATTTCACAGGTGCTAGTCACAGTACTGAAGACAACTGTGCAAGCAGTGTTGTAATTGGGTGGTTTCTTTCCTTGGATATGATTTCTGTTGGTATAAGTTTTCCTCTGGCTTTACCATTTCCCATTTTCCCTTAGATAACACTAATGGTAAACGAGGCCCATGAATTATGTTCTTCAGTGTTACTGCAGGACATGGAGCTGGGAGAATCACTATAGCTTAAGTAAGCTAATTGAAGACTGTGTCCTTTATCATGTCCTGAGGAGTGTGTTTTCCTAAGCAGGGGGAGAAGAATTTTCTCCAGGTTTCCTTTCTTTTCAAGTTCACCCTGCACTGACATCTGCACTGAGTCAGAAGCCAGTGCAAACACATCCCAGGAATGTAAGAAGGTTTCACTATTAGAAAACCTCTTGATGTAATTCACTGTGTTTTCTCCCATGAGATCATTCCAATGGACATAAAATGAGCATTTGGTAAAATCCAACTCCCATTCCCATTGAAACAAACACTCAGTAATCTAAGAGTAGAAGACAAGTTTCTTAACTTGGAAAAAGGACTATATAAGAAACCTATAATTGGTTATACACTTAATAATGAAATATTAGAAGCATTCCTATTCAAGTTCAGAATGAGGCAAGAATTCAACGTTTTTCTAACCAATGCAATGAATGGAAAAATAAAGTAATAAGAAAGAGAGAAAACTATAATTACTTATATATGAGCTAATTGTGTAGCTAAGAAAACTCCAGACTATCAATTGAAAATTATTAGGATTAATAAAGGGAATTCAGGAAGGTGTCTAGATATGAGAATAATACATATAAACTGATGATACTCTTATATTTTAACAGTAATTAAATGAGTGGAGAAAAACATGCTCAAAACAGCAAAAACATCCTAAAAATATCTTAAAATAATATTAAAATATAACTGGAGAGGGAATATATAAGGCTTATATGAAGAAAATGATACAACTTTCTATCAGGACAAAAAATCAGACACAAATAAAAGAAGAGACATACACTTTTAGATGAGAACGCCACATAGATACATATTCTGTACAAAGTTAGCTTTAAAAGCTCAACAAAAATCTCCAGAGGATTCTTGTTGTGATACAATGAACTGACATAATAACTCTTACAAACTAATGACTCAGGAGAGATGTAAATTAGAAGCAGCAATCGGGTGTCTATCAAATGTCTATCAGATGTTGACAGTTTGGGGGAAATAGCAATCTCATATATAGTTTATAGAACTGTAAACTGGTACATAGCCTTTTTGGAGTTCAAGTAGATCAGGCCTATTAAGATTTAAAATCCACTTAACAAACTTATCCTACAGAACAACTCATACACTGACCCCCACATACATATGTGGACAAAAATAAATATAGATGAGTATTCATTTTAAATGGCTTACAGAAGATTATTCATATGAATAAAATATTAGAAACAGCCAAAATGGTTAAATTGTAGTACATACTTCCTTTGGATTACAATATAGAGATGAAAAGAATGTGGTTCTATATGTATTAAAGTAGAAAAATCTGTAAGACATATTATTAAATGGAAAAGGCAAGTTCCAGTATGATCCAATTTATGTTGAAAATGCCTAGGAATACGCAAAAAAGACTGAAGGATACCCCTCAAACTATTAACAGTAGTTACTTCTGAGGGGCATGGGAAAGACGGTTGAAGGAAAATAGTTTCTTTTTATTTCATATACTTCTTCATTAGAAATTTTCATGAATGTTCATATATGTTTTATCTTTTGTTTTAGTTCTTCAAAACAATATTTTACAAGGATTTTAAAAAGGAAGTCTAGGTGGTCTAAAGTCTGACTTAGTGAGTAGTTGATGTGGGAGAGGAAAAAGAATGATATAGATGTGAGTATAATAGCATTTGAAAAATGTGCATATGATTGTACAGTATATGAAAATGTAATATACACAGAAGTAAATATGTAGAAAAAATTTGGAGGGATGCATTCTAACTGTGAATAGTGATTATTCTTAGAGTGTAGGAACTGACGGTGATGGGTCCTGGGTTTTCTTCTTATATAATTCTATACTGCTTGAATTTTTTTGTCATAAAAATATTAAAAAGGAGTAGAACTCAGAATGAAGTTGTTTTCTTTTAACATTCATGGTTTCAAGGTTTGGAGTGAGGATGAAGTAGGGGAACAGAGTCGACTTGGGGCTAGGTTCTTTCAAAATACATTTTAGGTCTTTGAACAATGACAGAGGTATGAAGAATGAACGTGTTTTTAAGCAATGGCTATCCATTTGTTACCATATTTTCCTCTTTAGTGATGACTCCCTGTCAGAGCCTGGTAAACAAACATGGCTTTCATAGATTCTTCTAGAAGCAGAGAAGAGAGATCAAAGTTTCCCACAAACTCTTGGTGAACCTTGTAAAATACTGGCTGTTGTGTAGGTTGAAGAAGATGTGACTTCCATTTGTCTTTCATATTCTAAATATTTTCTGTGATTTAAAGCATTCATTGCTTCCTTTTGCTGTCAAGGAATTGAAGGAAACACATTTCAGTAGCACTTTCCTGAATGCACTTATCTTTAGTTACTGCTATAAATATGTAGTGATCAGATTCTAGCAGTGCCCAATAAATCAAGATTTTTGGCCAGAACTTCACTTGTGTCTTATGAAGAAATAGTCTTCTCCCAAGTTATATTGTGAATTCTACAGTAACTTCCTTCCCCAGGGATAGAAAGTAACCAAAGGTAAATGTGGGTTTAAATAATGCTAATTTCATGGTTTGATTTACAACAGACTGTGGAACATCTGTGTGAACTGGTGACTGGCGGGTGCAATTAGGTTTGAGAGTCACTTACTGAGCACCAGTTATGAGCCAGGCACTGTTTTTGGTGCAAAGGTTCAAAGAAAAACAAGTCCTGGTTGCTGTTCTCAGAAGCTCAAAGTCTTGAGAGAAAGTAGCCATATTTGGGTCAAAGTTAGAGGCATAGCAATGAATAGGCTTAAAAGGAGAAACCCCCCTGATTAAGAATACAGGAATCTGATTTTAAATTTTTGAATATATCATGGGTTTCCTGAATTAAGATGTGAGAATGGCATTTTTACTGTTGGTGTTTTGTTTATTTTGTGGGATTTTATTGATTTGAGCTCTAGGCACCATAGGTGGTCTTTGAATACTGACAGAGTAATGAGTTTGTTATAGACTTTCTAGAACACAAGGCATAGTAACTCTGTCTCTACCTCCATCCCTAGGATTTCCCTAGACAATCCCTTACTGTGGTCTGAATGTTTGTGTCCCCCTCCAATTCATGTGTTGAAATCCTAACTTCCAAGGTCATAGAACCCTCACTAGTGGGATTAGTGCCCTTATAAAAGAGGCCCCTGAGAGCTCGTTCACTCCTTCTCCTTCTTCCATGTGAGGTGAGAGCAAAAATGAGCTAGGAAGCTGACCCTTAGCAGACGCTGAATATGCTGGAGCCTTGATCTTGGACTTTCCAGCCTCCAGAACTGTAAGAAAAAAGTTTCTGTTGTTTATAAGCCATCCAATTTATGATATTTTGTTACAGCAGCTGAACAGGCTGACTTTCCTCTTAGAGTGAATACAGGAAGTCCGTTAAAAAACAAAGTTCCCAGGTATTGTGGGATAAGAGTGCAAGTGTAAATATCCTTAGTATATGACCTAAGCACACTTTAGGCAAAGTTCTCAAACTTTAGCATGCATCAGAATCACCTGGAGTGTTGTTAAAGCACAGATGGCTGGGCCCCATTCTCAGCGTTTCTAACTCAGTAGGTCTAGGGTCGAGTGAAGAGTGTGCATTTCTAACAGGTTCTTTGACAGGATACTGATGTTGTTGGTCTGGGGATGACACATTAAGAACCACAACCTTACAGCAAACCGTCTCAAAGAGAAAGCTGGTTAGTCTCAGAGAAGCTGATAGCCTGCTGCTAATCAATCAGTTTTCAATTATGTGCTGTGTGTTTGGTGAATTTGCAAATGAAAAGCACACTTGCAGGCAAGTTGCTTGTTGTCTCTAGGAATTAGCTAACCCTGAGAGGATAGTCCCTGCCCAGGCAGCCAGGCACCAGATGCCATCAAGAATACAGAAAATAAGAAAATAGAATTAATACCAAGAGGAAATGTCAAAGGCTATTTGAGATAAGGCTGGTTGTGAGTATCCCTCCCTGGCTGGGTGACCTGCATACCTGCTCACTAATGTCTCAGGATCCACTTATTGTGTTCTCCATTGTTACAAAGTCCCATATGCCCTGGAGTACTGGGAAAATTCAAATTCACTGGAAACTGATTATGTTAATTTACTAAGGTCCGTGATGAAAGAGAGAGTGTGTGTCTTTCCGTCCCTCTACTCTAGGATTACCCAATAAAATACAGGACACTCAGTTAACTTTGAATGCAGATACACAATAAAAAATTTTAGTGTATGTTCAAAATACTAAAAAAAATTCCTTCTTTATCTGAAATTCAAGTTTAATTAGGCATCCTGTATTTTTATTTGCTGTATCTGGGAACTTGACTCTATTCTGTCAGTTACTCAGAGCTTGCAATATTTGTTGAATTAATAAACGAGTCCATACATACCATTTTGGATTGAATGATTTTGTTTCAATTCCATTCTCATGGAAAATTGATCAGCAGTGATGCCAGTTTTTATGTGTGCTCTTCTAAGCCTGTTCACTTGCATAGTTCCTTGTTTTTTCTGTCTTCTCTCATGTTTGAGGAGACACCCTTTGCCCTACCCCAAGATCTGGTACCAAATCTGAGCTTAGTTAGGATTGGAGCTTAGTTGGACTGCACAGAGGTCTTGGTATCAAGTCAAACTTGCAGCCCAGGTATGGTCATTAAGAAGATCTCTGGCTAACCTTCCCAGCACTCCAGATCCTTTAAAGCCAGGACTGAAACTCTGCCTGAGTTACCAACAACTACCATATTTCCAAATCCAGTAACCATTTCTCCATTCTCATCTTATTTAACTTTTATTTTATTTTATTTTATTTTATTTTATTTTTACCTTTTAGAGACAAGATCTCAGCCTCTTGCCCAGATTGAAGTACAGTGGTGTGATCATAGCTCACTGCAGTCTTGACCGTTTGGGCTCAAGCAATCCTCATACTTCAGCCTCCCAAGTAGCTGGGACTATAGACATGCACCACTCCCAGCTAATTAAAAAAAATATTGAGCCTGGGCAACATGATGAAACCCTGTCTCTACAAAAAAATACAAAAATTAGCCGGGCATGGTGGTGCATGCCTGTAGCCCCAGCCACCTGGGAGGCTGAGGCATAAGGATGGCTTGAACCTGGGGAGGTTGAGGCTGCAGTGTTCCATGATCATGTCACTGCACTCCAGCCTGGGAGACAGAGTGAGACTCTGTCTCCTTTCTCTCTCCCTCCCTCCCTCCCTCCCTCCCTCCCTCCTTTCCTTCCTTCCTTCCTTCCTTCCTTCCTTCCTTCCTTCCTTCCTTCCTTCCTTCCTTCCTTCCTTCCTTCCTTTTCTCTGTCTCTCTCTCTCTTTCTTTCTTGCTTTCTTTCTTTCTTTCAGATGGAGTCTTGCTATGTTCCTCAGACTAGTCTGGAATTCCTGGCCTCAAGCAATCCTCCTGCCTTGGCCTCCCAAATTGTTGGGATTATAGGTGTGAGCCACTGCACCTGGCCTCTTATTTAACTTCTGAGGAGAATTTGACACAGTGGGGCCTTCTCCTTCTTGACACACTCTCTTGTTTCTGTGATCCCCTCAATGCATGCTCATTCCCCTTATAAGGTTGTTCTTTCTAGTTGTCCTTTGCTGGAATCTCCTCATTTACTAAACCTCTATGTTGTCTGCATATTACAATCACCTAGTATATTAAAAAAGCCCTACCAATAGCCCAGACCTCTCATCTGAGTTCCAGATCCACAGATGCGTCTACTTGGTATCTCTACTTGAACATCTAAGAGATGTCTCAGACCTACTGCTAGAACCTACCTGCTTTCCTGCCTATTTACATAGATCTTTGCAGAGTGAGGACAGTGGTTCCTATTCTATGTTTAACCCACTCATCATCGCTCACCTGTCAGATTGACAGGTTACTATACTCCACTTACCATGCTAACTGTCTGAACTAGGTCTCCTTGCATTACCTGGATGCTTGTCCTGTAAAATTTTTTTTCTTTTTTGTCCTGGGCTGCTGCAATAACCTCCTCATGCCTAACTAAGTCATAGGAACTAACATAGATTCCTTTATTTTCCTAATGCATTTGAAATTCATCTTCAAATAGCCATGGCTGTAGGTAATTATCATCCTTGTTTTCTAGCTGGGCAACTGATCGTGATGGAGTAGAGCCTCAAGTCCCTAATTTTGGGGATGCTTAACTGTATTTCTCTTAAATAGACTTTAAAAAGTTATAAATTGACAATTTATAATTATGTACATTTATGGGATACAAAGTGATGTTATGAGATATGTACACAATGTAAAATAATTAAATCAAGCTAGTTAATATATCCATCACCTCAAATATTTAACAGTTTTTTAGGGTGAGAACAATTGAAATTTACTTTCTTAGCAATTTTAAAATGTGTGATACTCTATTATTAACTATATTCACCATGCTGCACAACAGAACTAAAAAAAATTCCTCATGTCTAACTGAGATTTTGTACTCTTTGGCCATCATCTACCCATTCCCCCATGCCCTTGCATTTGTAATCACATTCTACTCTCTGCTTCTATGAGTTCAATGTTTTGGAGTCCACATATAAGTGAGAACATGCATTATTTGTCTTTCTCTGCCCACTTATTTCACTTAGCATACTGCTCTCCATTTCAATTTATGTTGTTGTAAATGACAAAATTTCCTTTTCAAGGCTGAATAATATTCAATTGTGTAAACATGCCACATTTTCTTTATTAGTTCATCTGTTGATGGACACTTAAGTTGATTCCATAACTTACCTATTGTGAATAGTGCTGCAGTGAGAATGTGAGTGCAGACATCTCCTTTACAAACCAATTTCAAATCTTTTGGGTAAATACCTGAAAGTGGGATTGCCAGATCATATGGTAATCCTACTTTTAGTTTTCTGAGGAAACTCTATACAGTTTTCCATAATGGCTATACAGTAGTCCCCTGCCTTGTCTAAAGGAGATACAAGACACTCAATGGATGCCTGAAATCACAGGTAATACTGAATCCTATATGGGTTTTCTAGTGTTTTTTCCCTCCCTAAAAATACTACGTTTTTCCCTATACATATATACTTATGATAAAGTTTAGTTTACAAGTTAAGCAAAGTAAGAAATTAACAACAAATGATAAAATAGAACAATTACGATGATGTACTATAATAAAAGTTATATGAGTGTGGTCTTTCTCAACATATCATACTGTACAGCATATAAGTTAGAGTATGGAGAGTGAAACTATGGATAAGGGAGGACTGCTGTACTAATTTACATTCCCTTTAACAGTGTACGGTATTTTCTACATCCTTGCTAGCACTTGTTATCTTTTGTCTTTTTTTGACAATAGCCATTCTAACAGGTGTGAGATGATATTTCATTACAGTTTAAATTTGCATTTCTCTAATGAATGATGATGTTGAGCATTAAAAAATATATAGCTGATGGCCATTTATATGTCTTGTTTTGAGAAATGTCTATTCAGATCTCTTGCCCATTTTTAAATTGCGTTTTTTGTTTTCTTGCTAGTGAGTTGTCCGAGTTCCTTACATATTTTGGATATTAACCCCTTATTGGATATATGACTTGCAAATATTTTTTGCCCAATCTTTAGGTTGCCTCTGTAGGAAACAATTGTTAATTGTTTCCATTGCTGTGCAGAAGCTTTTTAGCTGGATACAAACCCATTTGCCTATTTTTGTTTTTGTTATCTGTGCTTTTGAGGTTAAATTAAAAAAATCATTGCCCTGACCAATGTTGTATAGTTTCCCCATACTTCTACAGTTTCTGTTCTTGTTAAGTTGTTAGTTCATTTCAAGTTGATTTTTTGTATATGGCATGGGATAAAGGGCTATTTTCATTCTTCTGCATGTGAATACCCAGTTTTTCCAGCATCATATGTTGAAGAGACTATCCTTTTTCCATTGTGTATTCTTGGCAGCTTTATTGAAAATCAATTAGCCACACATGTGTGGTTGATATCTGGGTTCCCTATTCTGTTCTATTGGATGATGTGTCTTCCCCCCGGCCCAATATTATGCTGGTTTAGTTACTACAGCTTTGTAGCATAGTTTGAAATGAAGTGGTGTGATAGTTCAACTTTATTATTTTTGCTCATAAGTGTCTTAGATATTCAGATATTTTTGTGGTTCCATATGAATTTTAAAGTTGTTTTTCTATTTCTATGAAAAATAATAATAGAATTTCATAGGAACTGCATTGAATCTGTAGATCTTTTTGGGTAGTATGAATATTTTTAACAATATTAATTATTCTAATCTATGAACACAGGATGTCTTTCAATTTATTTGTGTTTTCTGCAATTTATTTCATCAACATTTTATAGTTTTCAGTGTATAGATCTTTCATACCCTTGGTTAAATTTACTCCTAAGTATTTTATTTGTTTATTTATTTTTGGAGCTATTATAAATGAGATTGTCCACTTAATTTCCTTTTTATAAATTTTGTTGTTATTGTATCGAAATACTATTGATTTTTGCATGTTGATTTTGTATCCTGAAACTTTACTGTATTCATTTATTAGTTCTAACAGTTTTTTGGTGGAGTCTATAGGGTTTTCTATGTGTAAGATCATGTCATAAGCACACAGTGCTAATTTCACTTATTTCTTTCCTATTTAGATGACTTTTATTTCTTTCTCTTAACTAGTTGCTCTGGTAGGACTTTTACTACTAAATTGAATGGAAGTTTTGAGAGTAGACGTCCTTGTCTTGTTTCAGATCTTAGAGGAAAGACTTTTAATTTTTTACTATTGAGTATAATGTTAGTTGTGGGCTTCTCATATATGGCCTTTATTATGTTGAGGTATTGTTCTTCTATACCTAATTTGGTGAAAGTTTTTAATCATGGAAAGATGTTGAATTTTGTCAAATACTTTTTGCTGCATCTAATGGGATGATCACATGGTTTTTGTTCATTGTTAATGTGATGTATCACTTTTATTGATTTGCATATGTTAATTCTTATATCCTGGGGATAAATCCCACTTGATCATGGTGAATAATCCTTTTAATGTATTTCTGAGTTTAGTTTGGTATTATTTTATCTAGGATTTTTACATCTATATTCATAAAGGATATTGGCCTATAATTTTCTTGTCTCCTAAAGTCTTTGCCTGGCTTTGGTAAGGTCAGGGTAATGCTGTCCTTGTAAAAAGAGTTTGGAACTATTCCCCTCTCTTCAATTTTTAAAAGAAGAGCTTGAGAAAGATTGGTATTGTTCTTCTTTAAATGTATGATAGAATTCAGCAGTGAAGGCATCAGGTCCTGGTCTTTTGTTTGGTGGGAGAACTTTTATTACTGATCCAGTCTCTACTCATTATGATCCATTCAGGTTTTCTGTTTCTGGATTCAGTCTTGTGGGGGTTGTATGTGGCTAGGAATTTATCAATTTCTTCTAGGTTATCCAATTTGTTGCCCTATAATTGTTCATAGTAATCTCTTATGATCCTTTGTATTTCTATGATATCACTTGTAATGTCTCCTTTTTCATTTCTAATTTTATGTGAGTCTTCTCTCTTTTTTCTTAGTCTAGATAAAGGCTTGTCCATTTTGTTTATCTTGTCAAAAATCCAACTCTTAGGGTTGTTGATGATGTCTATTGTTTTTATACTCTCTATTTCATTTATTTCTGCTCTGATCTTTATTTCCTCCCTTCTGCTGACTTTGGGCTTAATTTGTTCTTCTTTTTCTAGTTTCTTGAGGGGTATAATTAGGTTACTTATTTAAGATCTTTCTTATTTTTCAGTGAAGACTTTTTTTGCTAAAAATTTCCCTTTTAGAACTGCTGTTGCTGCATCCTATAAGTTTTGGTATGTTATATTTTCATTTTCATTTGTCTGAAGACTTTTTCTTTTCAGTATGCATGAGCACTGTTCTTTTCTTACTGAACCATCATGTTATCTCACTCCTAGCCCCCTCAGATAAATTAATTTCAGGTGCCGTCTTCCCAAGCTGCTCCTACTACCATTTTAACAGATGCCTATCCCATCCCTTCCCTCTTCTTCCCTGCAGTTCTGGAAAAGGATAATGTCTTTACCCCAGAAACACTGACCTCTTTATATACTTGAGTTGTGAACCTCTTCCCTTCTCCCTAAAGGGAGATTTGCTTCAGTCCTGTATCCTTTCTCTGGCAGCAACTTTTCCAGTTCTTTCTCCTTGGATCTAGAGCATACACTTATGTCAAGACATTTTTAAAATTTCCCTTTTGAATTCTTCTTTGACCCTTTGATTATTCAGGGTAATGTTTAATTTTCATGTATTTGCCAATTTTCCAAAATTTCTCCTGTTCTTGATTTCTAGTTTCGTATCATTGTGAACAGAAAAGATACTTAATATGATTTTAGTCCTTTTAAATTTGTTCAGACTTGTTTTGTGACATGTAATCTGTCCTGGAAAATATTTCATGTGCACTTGAGAAAAATGTGTATTCTGTTGCTGTTAGATGGAATATTGTGTATATATGTCTGTTAGGTTCATGTGGACTAAAGTATAGTTCCAGTACAATGTTTCTTTATTGATTTTTCTGTTTGGAAGATTTGTTCATTGTCAAAAGTAGAGTACTAAAGTTCTCTGCTTTTATTGTGTTGGAATCTATTTCTTCCTTCAGATCTTTTAATGTTTGCTTTATATATTTAAGTGCTCCAATGTTGGGTGCAAATATATTTACAATTTTTTATATTCTTTTGGTGAATCGACCACTAAATAATTATATAATGACCTTCTTTATCTCCTTTTACAGTTTTTGGCTTACTGTCTGTTTTGTCTGATATCTCTATAGCCAAGTTGGCTCTCTTTTGGTTTCCATTTGCATGGACTATCTTTTTCCATTTCTTCACTTTTAGTTATGTGTGTTCTAAAAACAGAGGTGAGTCTCTTTTAGAAAGCACATAATTGGGTCTTTAAGTAAATTCATTCAGGCACTCTATATCTTTTTATTGGAAAATTTGATCCACTTATATTCAGAGTAATTATTGATAGCTAAGGGATTACTACTGCCATTTTGTAATTTGTTTTCTGGTTGTTTGTAGATAATTTGTTTCTTTCTTCCTCTCTGGCTGTCTTTTGTTGTCATTTGGCAATTTTCTGTAGTGGTATGCTTTGAATTATTTCTATTTATGTTTTTTAACATGTACTATATATCTTTGCCTTGTGGTTACCATGAAGCTTACTGAAAACATCTTACACTTGTAACAGGCTATTTCAAGCAGATAACAAGTTAATTTTGAGCCTACAAAACAATGCACTTTTACTCCCTCCCCATGTTTTATATATGATATCAAAATTTACATCATTTTGTAATTTTTATCCCTTAACAATTTATTTTAGCTATAGTTGTTTTTTAATAGCTTTGTTTCTTAACCCTCATACTAGAGTTAAAATTGCTATATACACCACAATTACAGCCCTAGCGTATTCTGAATATGTCTCTGTATTACTTATATCATTGAGTTTTGTGCTTTCTATGTTTTATGTTATTAATTAGTGTGACTTCTCATTTCAATGTAAAGAATTCCCTTAAGCATTTTCTGTAAGGTGGGCCTGGTGGTTATGAACTCCCTTAACTTTTGTTTGTTTGGGAAAGTTTTTATTTCTCCCTTATTTCTGAAGGACAGCTTTGCCTGGTAAAGAGTTCTTGGTTGGCAGTGTTATTTTTTCCTTCAGTACTTTAAATATATTATTTCACTTCCTCCTGGCCTGCAGGATTTCTCCTGAGAAATCTGCTGATAGTTGTATTAGAATTCCCTTATATGTAAATGTGCTTGTCTTGCTGTTGTCAGGATTTTTCTTTGTCTTTTAATTTTGATAGTTTGATTATTATGTATCTTTGTGAACTCCCCTTTGGGTTGAATTTTTTTTTTTTTTTTGAGATGGAATCTTGCTTTGTTGCCTGGGCTGGAGTGAAGTGCATAAGCTTGGCTCACTGCAACCTCTACCTCCTGAGTTCAAGTGATTCCCATGCCTCAACCGCTCAAGTAGCTGAGACCACAGGCATGCACCACCACACCCAGCTAATTTTTGTATTTTTAGTAGAGATGGGGTTTCCCCATGTTGGCCACGATGATCTCAAACTCCTGGCCCCAAGAGATCCACCCACCTCGGCCTCCCAAAGTGCTGGGATTATAGGCATGAACCACAGTGCCCAGCCCTCTTTGGGTTGAATTTGATTGGAGAGCTCTGAACTTCCTGTACCTGAATGTTGGTATCTATCCCCAAATATGAGCTGCTTTCAGCCATTATTTTCTTAAATTTGATTTCTTCCCCCTTTCCTCTCTCTTTTTCTGCCTTAACTTTTATTATGTGATTCTTAGTTTTCCTGATGGTGTCTTATAATTCCCGTAGGCTTTCTTCATTCTTTTAAATTCTTTTTTTCTTTTTGTTCCTCTGACTGGACACTTTTAGATGTTCTTTCTTTGAGCTCACTGATTCTTTCTTCTGATTAAGTCTGTGATCGAAGCCTTTTATTAAATTTTTCAGTCATTGTATTCTTCATCTTTAGAATTTCTCTTTTATAAAGCTGTTTTTATTTCTTTATAAAAGTTCTCATTTTGTTTGTATATTGTTTTAAAATTTCATTTAATTTTCTATCCATATATTTTCATAGGTCACTGAATTTCTTTAAGAGGATTATTCTGAATTCTTTGACAGTCATTTCATAGATCTTCATTTCTTTAGGGTCCATTATTGGAGTTCTCAGTTTCTTTTGATGATGTCATAATTCCCCAGTTCTTTTTTTTTTTTTTTTTTTTTTTTTTTAAAGACAGAGTCTCGCTCTGTTGCCCAGGCTGGAGTGCAATGGTGTGATCTCAGCTCACTGAAACTTCTGCCTCCCAGGTTCAGGTGATTCTCCTGTCTCAGCCTCCCAAGTAGCTGGAATTACAGGCATCCACGACCACGCCCAGCTTTTTTTTTGCATTATTAGTAGAGATGAGGTTTCACTGTGTTGGACAGGCTGGTTTTGAACTCCTGACCTCAAGTGATCCACCTGCCTCGGCCTTCCAAAGTGCTAGGCGTGAGCCACTGCACCCAGGCAATTCCCTGGTTCTTTATAATTCTTGTGTCCTTGTGTTGGCATCTGCACTTTTAAGGAGACTACTATTTATTCTGGCCTTTGTCAGTGTTCCTTGGCAAGGATAGGCCTTTACTATTTAGTCCAACTTGTGATTCTAGATAGGCCAGCTGGTAATGACCTTGGTTAGACGGAAGTTACTGTTAGGTTCTCTAGTTGGCTGGGCTGCCACTTTCACTCTGAGTTCAGGTGGGGCAGCTGACTGGGCTCCACTGTCTGACAAGACCACTAGGTAGGCTCTGCAATCAGGTGGGACTGTTGACTGGACACTGTGATTACCTCTGATCTGTCTGGGTTGCAGAGTGTGTTCTCAGGCTAGATGGTATCACTATGTGAGTTCTGCAGTTGGGCAAGGCTGTAGACTGAGCTCTGAAGTTAGGCAAGTCATTGCTTGGGACAGATGAGACCAAGCAGGATGCATAGAAATGTATAGTTTAGGCTTGTCTCTATCCTGGGGATTAAGGTAGTCTCTGAGGCTAGTGCAGTCTGCTGCTTGGACTCTTGAGTCAGGCAAGTCCAGCCCTTAAGCTCTGCCAAAATGCACAAAGGTAGGTATCCCCTTGACTGGATGGGGCCTCTGAGGCTGGGCAGAGCTGCTGTTTGAACTCTTGTGTTGGCAGTTCTAACCTGTGCTCTCTGCTATAATGTGTAGTGGTGGGCAAATCCCTGCTGGGCTGGGATCTGTGATTGGGTAGAGTCACTGTTTAAACTCCTGGGTTGAGCAGGTCAGCCGCTAAATTCTGGTGAAATGTGTGGAAGCAGGTAACTTCCTGCCTGGGTCAGGCTGTGGGATGGGCTCTGAGGCTGGGCATGGAAGCTGGCTATTTAGGGACTCAAGCCAGGTTGAACTTTCCTCCATGCTTCTGAGAATGATCGGCTTAGCATCGTGAGTGGACTATGCCGTTGGTTGGTATCTCTGAGTGGGAGACATCATCGTAGAAGCACAGAGTAACCACCAAGATCTGAGTGCTGGTCACTGTGAGTTCTGCCTCCTTTCTTTGTTTTTATCTGACTTCAAGTGGTCTAGCCCTGCCGTTATCCCAAGTGTTTCTGGAGAGGTGAGACTGGAATAAACTTCCTAGGAAGCATTCTGGCATACCAGGGAAGCTGGACGTCTACCTCTGGTTCTCTTTTTCTACTATGGAAACCATGAACCCAGGGGAATTCTTTTTGTGTAGTGCTGTGCCAACTTTGGGGAGGAGAAGGGGTAATATAATCTAAGTCTATTTCTCCTCCTTTTCTAATGTTTTTATTCAGTTTTTGTGGCCCTTGCAGGAGTCTCAGTCTAATTCCCAAATACTGGGGTTTTCACAAAAGTGTTCTTCTCTGTCACTAGTTGCTAGTTGTACTTTCTGTGGAGGAGGGTAGTGAAGCCCGAGGCCTCCTATTCTGCCATCTTGCTGATGTCACTTTGTTTCAGCTTCTTAACTTGACTCCTGAACTCTTTCTGGGCTATTTTCATCCATGGATAGCTGTCTAATTGTGCGTGTTTTCTCTCTCTCTCTCTCTCTCTCTCTGTGTGTGTGTGTGTGTGTAATGAAAAATGAGATCTCCTTCTCTGCCATCTGGCTGACATCACCTTCGCTCCTCTATTTTAAATTGTGGGTAATTATAAGTTTGATTTTGGACCTTTTGATTTTGAAGTGTCACTATGAGATTCAAAAGGAAGTTTCTTCAAGTAGCTCCTTGGATTTATGGATTGGAGCACAGAGGAGAGGTCTGAGTTGGACATAAAAACATATGAGTTATTTGCAAATAGATAAGTTATTTGCTTGGATAAATGGGATCATCTAAGAGTGCAGAGTGTTAAAAAACAGGTCTGTATTTCAACATTTATTTTCTTGGCAGAGAAGACTGAGACAGCAAAATGAGAAAATTATAATATGGAAACAAAGGGAAACAGAATATTTCAGGAAGTGAAAGGAAGGAGATATCAGCAGTGACAAATGTTGCTGAGAAAGGATAAGAAGGCTGAGAAAGATATTGGCTTAGCAAAACGGTGGTCACCGATGACTTCAGCTTTATCTTTTTTGGTGGATATTTGAGGCAAAAGTCGGATTAGAGTGGATTAAGTTGTGACTACATAGAGAAGAAATGGAGATCATAAATATAAAATCTTTCAAAAGATTGGTGTGACTGAGAGATTGAAGCTGAGAGAAAAGCTGAAGAAATATTTTTTAAAAGTCTGTTTAAAGACATTGTAAATCTATAAGAAAGGCATGGAGATACTGCAGGCCAGCATCTCGGAAAGAAGGCTCAGAGCAGTGAGTCCAGCATTTGGGACTGATTTTCCCCTGAAGGCATTTGCTAATTTCATTTGCTGGTAATAAACTGAACAGAGACTTTAACAGACTCATGAGTCTGTCAGGCCAAAAACTGAATTTCAGAGCCCTTCAAAGTGTAGGGGCCCAAATAAACTACAAATTTTGGGTCAAAACACAAATGGTTGCGATAGAGTCACTATATGAATAAGGGTGAATCAAAAATATAGCAGTTCTTACAGATACTGAAGCTTAGCTTTGAATAAACGGAACCCCTGATTGGACTATGATAATCTGGAATTGTTTGTGTTTCAGCCAGGTTGCCTGCCAGAAAAAAGATAAATCCTCTCTAGGAAGCCAACATATCCAATGTTTCAAATAATCTGTTGATTTTTAAAATAATGTTCAAATTTTAAGCCAAAAAAAATCCAAGTATAAAAGTAGAAAAGACTTGTCTATAAATCAGTGGAGATAATATACAATAGAAAAGACTCCTAGGGCATCCAGATGATGGAATTATCAGACACAGACTTGCAAGTAACCATTATTTTAAGGAATTAAAATATAGGATTTAAAATTTCATCAAAAAATGGGTAACTATGATGAAGAACCAAATGGAAATTCTAGGAATACAAATACAATGCTTAAAATTAAGAATGCAATGGGTGAATTTAACAGCAGTTTAAATCAAGCTGAAGAAAAACTTCAGTGAACTGAAAGATAGGTTAAAAAGGTCAACCCAGATAAAACATGGAGAGATAAAAGGATAAAAAATAGGTAAAAGAAATTAAGAATCATACAAAACATCATGAAAAGACACCACATACCCGAAATTAGAAGTCTAGCAGTAGAAGACAGGGAATGCAATAATAGAAACATTTGAAGAGACACATGCTCTAAACTTTGCAAGTCCAATGGAAGATATGAAACCATAGATTCAAGAAATGCTATGAACACTAACAGGATAAATAAAAAGAAAATCATATCTTGGTACATTAGAGAAAACTGCTGAAAACCAAAGAGAAAAAAAATCTTAAAGGGAGGCAAAGGAAAAAAGCTCGTTATCATCAAAGGAACAATGACCTAAAACTTTTTTCTCAACAGGAATGATGAAAATCAGAGGATAATAGAATCATATATTCAAAGTGCTACAGGAAAATAATTGCTAGCTTAAAATTTTGTATCAATTGAAAATGTCTCTCAAAATTGAAAGAAAAATAAAGACAAAATACATGCATATGCTTAATTGGACTATTTTAGATGCCTCATATAAGTGAAATTATATAGCGTTTTCCTTCTGTGACTGGCTTATTTCACTTAGCATAATGTCCTTCAGGTTCATCCGTGTTGTTGCATATAGCAGGATTTTCTTTTTTTAAAAAGCTGACTAATATTCTATTGTTATGTATATACCACATTTTCTTTATCCATTCATCCATTGATGAATATTTAGGTTTTTATTATATCTTGGCTATTTTGAATTATGTTGCTGTAAACATGGAAGTGTACATATCTCTTCTAGATTCTGATTTCAATTCCTTTGAGTAAATACCCAGAAGTGGGATTGCTGGATTATATGGTAGTTCTACTTTTATTTTTTTGAGGAGCCTGTTTTCCATAATGGATGCAACATTTTACATCCTCAACAACAGCATTCAAGGCTTCCAATTTCTCTATGTTGTTACCAACAATTATCTTTCATTTTGTCTATTGTTTTATCACATCCTAACAGGTGTGAGGTGATATCTCATTGTGCTTTTGATTTGAATTTCCCTGACAATTAGTGATGTAGAGCATCTTTTATATACCTGTTGCCTACTTGTATGTCTTTTTTTTTGGTAGGAGTGTGTATTCAAGTTATTTGCCCCCCCCCCTTTTTTTTTAAATGGAGTCTTGCTCTGTCGCCCAGGCTGGGGTGCAGTGGTGCGATCTTGGCTCACTGCAACCTCCACCTCCTGGGCTCAAGCAATTCTCCTGCCTCAGCCTCCTGAGTAGCTGGGACTACAGGTGCCTGCCATCCCGCCTGGCTAATTTTTGTGTTTTTAGTGGAGATGGGGTTTCACCATATTGGCCAGGCTGGTATGGAACTCCTGACCTTGTGATCCACTTACCTTGGCCTCCCAAAGTGCTGGGATTATAGGTGTTAGCCACTGCACCCAGACTTATTTGCCCATTTTAATCCTATTATCATTTTTTATTCTATTGAGTTATAGGAGTTCCTGATATATTTTGGCTATTAACCTCTTATTAGATATATGATTTACAAATATTTTCTCCCATTCTATAAGTTGCCTTTTAATTTTGTTGATTATTTCTGCTGCTGTACAGAAGCTTTTTAGTTTGATAATCCCACTCATCTATTTTTAATTTTGTTGCTTGTGCTTTTGATGTCATATCCAAGAAATCATTGCCTATGCCAATGCCATGAAGCCTCTTTTGTTTTCTTCTATGAGGTTTACAATTTTAGGTCTTAAATATGTAACCCATTTTTAGTTCCTTGTATGTATGGTACAAGTTAAGTGTCCAATTTTAGTCATTTGCATGGTTTATATAATTTCCTTGGTACCAGTTCTTGAAAAGACTATCTTTTCCCCATTGTGTATTCTTAACATGCTTATGAAAGATCAGTTGACTACATATGAATGAATTTTTAGGGGGCTCTCTATACTGTTCCATTCATCAATATATCTATTTTTATGCCAGTATCATACTGTTTTGATTACTATAGCTTTGTAGTGTGTTTTGAAATCAGGAAGTTTAAAGCCTCCAGTTTTATTCATTTTTCTCAAGATTTCTTTTGCTATTCAGGATATTTTTTTGGATTCCATATAAATTTTAGGATTGTTTTTTCTATTTCTATAAAAAATGCTAGTGGGATTTTGATAGGGATTGCATTGATTATTTTTGGTAGTGTGAACCATCCTTGCATCTCAGGGATAAATGCTTCTTGGTCATGATGTATCATCTTTTCAATGCATTGTCATATTGCTAATTGTATTATAGCTTGCTAGTATTTTGTTGAAGAATCTGGACACACACATATATATACATATGCAACAAAATACATGTAAGGTGGGTAGTAAATAGAGTTAAAATGTTTGAAAGTACTTGCATTTGGGAAAGTGGTAAAATATTTTAAGAAGTGAAAGATACATTGTAATTTCTAGCTTAATCACAAAAACAATACCAAAATAATGTATAAAAAGAAAATGGAGAGAAAAAGTGGAATAATAAAATTACTTAATCTTAAAGAAGGCAAGCAAGGATAGAGACTAGAATATTAAATAGAGGGATTAATACAGTACAAATATAAAAAGTTTATTTTGAAGCTAAAAGCATTAGTATGGATACAGAGGAATATTAATAATGATAAAAGTTTTATTCATCAGGAAAATACAACAATCTTAAACTTATATGCATCTAATAACTAGATTCAAAATATATAAAGCAAAAATACAATTTAAAAAAGAAGTAGCTCAATCCACATTATAGCAGGAAGTTTTTAATATACTTTTTCTCAGTTACTGATAGACAAAACTTCAGTACAGCTATAGAAGATTTGAGCAAAACAGTGGAAAACTTAACCTAATAGGCATATGTACTTGCAACCCAAGAGTTGGAAGATATACATGTTTTTCTCAATGCCCATGAAAAACTCATCGAAATTGAAATTTACTTTACCATAAAATAAGTGAGTCTCAACAAATCCAAAAGATTAACATTATATGAACTATGTTATTTAACCCAGGAGAAAGAAACCAGTAAACAAAAGATACATAGAAAATCCACAAATGGATAAAAGTTAAACAGTACAGTTGTAAATAATTCATGAGTTAAAGAAGAAATCACAATGTAAGTTAAAATATTTATGACTAAATAAAATCAAAATATAGCACATCATAACTAGTGGTTTATAGCTAAATATATGCATAGAGGAAATTTATTGCCTTAAATGCATGTATTACAGAAGTAAAATGTAAAAGTAAATGATCTCAGAATATATCTAAAGAAGTTATGAAAAGAGAACAGCAAATTAAACCCAAGGAAAGTAGAAGGAAAAAATAATATTATAGAAGAAACAATGAAATTTTCCTAATGTACAGTAGAGGTTATTCAAGTCCAATATGGTTTCTTTGAAAATAATAATTGGTAATAAATAAACCCATGGACAATACTGAGCAACAAAACAGGAGAGATGTTAGGAATGCAAAATGAGACTTTGCTATGTAGCCTATAGACATTAAACAACATTATAAAATATTATGAACAATTTATGGAAATACATTTAAAATTTAGATGAAATGGACAAATTACTAGGAAAACACAATTTACTGAATTTAGATGAAATAAAAAAACTGTTATAAAAATGCAACACATCAAAATAACTGGAAAGTTTGAAGACTTCTGCAAGGATTAAAAACATCATATTAGTAATTTCAAACTCTCAGTCAATGAAAACTCCTGGCTTAAATGACTTCTTTAATGAGTTTTATCAATTACCTTAGAAAGAAACAATACCATTTTACGCACTCCAATGGGCAGAAAAATAAAACAAAACAGAAAAAACTCTGTCTTTTTTTTAAATCCAGCAAATCAAATATCAGTTCACTTAAAAATTTTAATCCTATCTTATAATTTTAACCTTTTCTGAAAAATTTTAAAATGTAGTCTGGTGTATTTCAAGTATCTAATTTCCTTTTGGTTCTGCCTTCTTTGATTTGCAAAAAGAATTATTTTTCTTCAAGTCGACTAAGAACTCGAAATTTTCCTCTGTCCAACATTAAGTTATTTTCATTGAAAACCATAAAATAATTTACTGATGTGTAAATTACTGTAACCATTTGAGGTGCAATTTCCAATTCAATTAACTGAATGAGAGATGAATGTTTCTTTGATAATAAATGTCTCTTTCTGCTTATAGGTAGGCAGTCATTTATAACAACTAATTTACTTGATTTTTAGATAAGATACCACAATGCTTAAATACACAAGATATTAACACTAGATATATTTTTTCAGTAATAATCTATATAAAATTCTGAGGTCATCTATTTTGAACAAATTTAAAAACACCCTTGATGTATAAATTTAGTACTGCTTCTAGAAGACACCTAAAGGAGCATTACGAATTTAGCAATTCATCTGCATGAATACCCACTTAAATTACACTGTTTGCAATTTTTAAATGATGAACTATAACATTCTGTTGTCTGCACTCTAATAAAGGGTAGTTGTGAGACATTTTTATTGAAGACTCTATTCCTATATTCTCTAGAGATTCTCATTTTGGTTATCTACTGAACATGAGTTCAGTAGTTGATTCATTATTTTTCTCAAATGTAAAAGTTTAGGAAAAGGTCACCAGGAACTTCAGAAGTAACTGCATAAATAAGAGGATATATAAAAGAGGGAATAACTTATCCAAGAAGAATAGGCCGAAGAAACCATAAAGAGTGTCATGAGTATTGCTGTGAGTCCGTGAGGTTAAAATTAAAGAAATACTGTCAACAAGGACACCCCTTTGTTTCCATCCTGTCTTTCACAAAATGATATTCAAAACAGAGTGGAAAGTTTTTAGGCCAACCATTGTCTTTGAGCATGTGAGCTTGTTCAGTAATAAACTTTCATCTCGTAACATTGCTGACTGCTCTCAAAGGCAGGTTGCTATTTCCAACCAAGAGTGATTTTACAGTTTTCACAGCAGATCTTTGCTACAGCAAGCTAACTACAGAGACGGCCTCCCCTCTGCTGGGCCACAGCCTACATTCTCCCAGAATTAAAGTGGCAGTCTTTGTTTTGACTAACACGAAATAACTTGGAGATTTGCTAAATGAGGTTTGCAGTGGATACAGCAGTAAATTCAGTGACAATTTGGCAGATAACCTGGGAAAGTTTTTGAGTTTGTCATTTTTATCATCTCTGCTGGAAGTTTCTTACTCCACTCAGGGCTGGAACATGAAAAAATTGCAACTTTGCTGGATTCTGTGACAAAATAAACCCTGGGATACGAGGGTCAAAACTGTGATTCTGACGGTTGTAAGGCACTTTTCGTACAGATGGGGAGAGAAAATGTCTCCGTGCATGCTCAGCAGTCTATGTACCAGCCAACTCCCTTGCCCACATCCCTAGCCCACAGCACCTATCTGGCCAGGTGCTCACTACTAACAGTTGGCTTGACAGTCGGTTTGCCAGAGGGCTGGGGTGTTGCTCATTCAGGCCCAGGTTGTCAGGCTGTCCTGGCTTGATGACTGTTGGCTTCTGCATAAGGTGTAAAGCATTCTCCTTGCTGCCAACCTAACTGATTTTATAAGGCCTTCATAATCTTGATAACATTGTCCTAATATGGGCATTATAGGAAAGTAAAATTACAGGCTAATGTCATTTATCAGTACAAATTCAAAAATCTGAAATAAGTATTAGAAAGCCTAATCCAGCAATACATAAAAAGAATACTACATCAAGAACATTTTTTTTTTTTGCCAGAAATATAAGGTTGGTTCAACATTCACAATCAACCAATCTAATTCACTGTATGAAAGAATAAAGGAGGCCAGAAGCGGTGGCTTACACCTATAATCCTAGCACTTTGGGAGGCTGAGGTGGGTGAATCACATGAGTCAGGAGTTCAAGAGCAGCCTGGCCAACATGGTGAAACCCTGTCTCTACTAAAAATACAAAAAATTAGCTGGACTTGGTGGTGGGAGGCAGAGGCAGGAGAACTGCCTGAACCTGGGAGGCGGAGGTTGTAGTGAGATGAGATCACACCATTACACTCCAGCCTGGGCAACAAGAGAGAAACTCTGTCTCAAAAAAAAAAAAAAAAAAAAAAAAAAAGGAGAAAAAAGTCATAAGATAATTTCCATAGATGCGAGAAACACATGTAATAAAAATTAACATCTGTTTGTAATAATAAAATATTAGCAAGTTGGAAATAGAAGGAAACTCCTTAATCTGCTAGAATACTCACAGGTAGTCTTTATATTCATGACGAAATACTAAAAACTTCTTTTCCTTTCTGAAATCACATCAGAAACAAGATAAGTATATCTACTATTAACATTTTCTATCTGACATTTTTACTGAAGAGCTTGGCTAGCCATTGCGATTAAAACAAAAACAAATTGCTTATAAAAGAAGAAATAAAAATATAACTCTTATTCATAGAAAATCCAAAATAACATATAGATAAATTATTAAAATGAATAATTGAATATACTGAGATTGTCAAGTACAAGATCAATATACACAATTAATTATACATTGTACCTACCAGTAATAACTAATTAGAAAATAAAAATAAAATATTCAGTTTTCAAAAACACCAACTATCTTGAAATATAGCTAAGAAAAAATTTGTGATCTCTCTTCTCAGAAAAGTAAAAATATTAAGAGAAATTAAAGAAGGTCTAAATAAATGTTTGTTGGAGATTATTTGTGGGCACTCTATCAGATTAAACAGTTTCTTTCTATTTCCTGTTTGCTAACATTTGAAAATTATAAATGGATGTTAGTTTTTATTAAATGCGTTTCCTGCATCTGTGGAGATAATCTTATGACTCTTCTCCTTTGTCAGAGGATGTATTATATTCCTGGATTGAAAGACTCAACGTTGTACAGATGTAATCCCTAGCAATATGTCAGGTTTGTGTTGTCTTTGTGTATGTGTAGAAACTGATTTTAAAAAGTATATGGAAATCAAAGGTCTAAGAATAGGCAAGGCAATCTTCAACAAGAATAAAGTAGGAGGATTAATTCTACCAGATACCAAGGTTTATTACATAGCTACAGTACTAAGGAAGTATGATATGGGTACAATGATAGATATACACCACTAAAACAGAATAGAACATCCAGAAAATACGTAAACGTGGTTATTTGATTTTACAATAAAGGTGGTACTATAGAGCACTAAGGAAAAGATGATCTTTTCAATAATGAGTGATGTTTTTCAAATGAATAAAATGCTGATGCTTACTTCACCCCATATATAAGAATGATTTTTAGGTGGATTAAAAGTCCTAAATAGGAAAGATAACTACTAGAAGTCAACCTAAAGAGAATGTATTCATGACTTTGGAGTAAGCATTGTTTCATTTACCTTATAGGTAAATTGAAAAGAATAAATGGTTCAGATTCTCTATCTTCTTTATTTTTTCTATTCTTTCTTGTTTTCCATTAGATAGAAGGATTTTTTTTTTTTTTTTTGGTCTTAGAAAGCTATATACAGTTGTCCTTGGTACACACAGATGATTGGTTCTAGGACCCTCCACGTATACCCAAATCTGAGCCTACTCAAATCCCACAAGTCAGCCCTGCAGAACCTAAATATTTGAAAAGTCAACCCTCTGTGTACACAGGCTTAATATCCCAGGAATGCTGTAGTTTTGATGTATGTTTGGTTGAAAAAAATCCTTGTATAATTGGACCTGCCCAGTTCAAACCTGTGTCATTTAAGGGTAAGAGGTATCCTGTGTTTGTGCTTTTGGTGGTTGCCTTCTTCAGATTCATGTTTATTTTTCTCTGATTCCTTAAACATATCAATATTTATATACTACTTAAATTTTATATGTATACATATTTATATACTTATTTAACAAGAGAAGCACATTCACCTGTGCTCCTATACTTTTTGTCTTCCCAGCTCTGTCATATTGATATAGTCTAGAATTTCATTTCTAGTTTACTACAGATGTACTTTTTCTTCTCTTTAGTCCTTTAAAGTTGTTTGCACAATGACATCTCTTACCAAGAAATTTGATACTGCATTTCTCCCCACATCTCTTGTACTTCTGAATGTGTTTCCTTATCATTATGTGGAATTTTGGTAGAAAAAGTTTTGAAGCCTGTGTGCCCAAAATGTTTTATTATGTTCTCAGATTTGAATGACAATTTGATTGCTTAGGAAAATCTACTTTTAAATACATCATTTTTCAATACTTTAAAAATCTTTCCCTACTGATTTCTTGTACATAGTATTAGAGCTGAGATGTGTAATTACCACCCAATTCTTGTTTTCTATCAGTGATCTGCTCTGTTTCTCTGGAAGCTTTTAGAATTTTGCTTTGTCTTTGATAGTTTTCACCTCTAGACAGAAGTGTCCTTTTCTTTATATCTTCTGTTTGGCATTTTAGAGGCTTTTTAATTTTCAGGTTTTAAGAAATATTGTTTTATTTCTAGGAAATTTATCTCCATTGTTTGTTCAAGTATTTTCTTGTCTTTATTTTATGTCGTCTTTTTAAATAGTAGCCCAATTATCCAATGTAGGCAGTTATTTCTCCTCCCACATCTCTAAAATGCTCTTTTATACCATCTATCTCTATATTCTTTCCTCCTGCCTCCTGGGAGAGTTGCTCGGTTTATAAGTTACAAATTCATCCAGCAGTTGTTCCTGTATGCTTGTGTTTCCCTGGAGGCATGAGGTACTCTGTCTGATAGTGTGTTTGATAATGTCTATTGGGAAAGAGTAAAGGCAAAGGAGGAGGATGAAGTACAGGGTAGAGAGGCTGGCCACAATAGAACCACTACTTTACACTCTTGTTTGCTCTTCTCTTATCTGGTACCTCTTTGTACCAAAGTTTCACTTTTAAACCCTTGCAGGGGACATAGTACTTGGAGGAAGCAGCCTCTCTTAGTGGTAATTCATAGCTCTGGGTGATTGGAAAGGCTGTGTTTTTCTTCCCTCTCCCAGGTCACCATAGTTACCAAAGAGTATTTCTTTAAAAATACTCCAATAAAATCAAAAAATTAACTACATCAGATGAAACAGAAAACAAATGAAAAGGTATTACACCACTTACAACCTTCGAGATAAAACAAAACAAAAATTTTAACACATACACACACACACACACACACACACACACACACACACACACACACACAGGAGTTTTTCAAACCAATTGCAACATGATAAATCTTTTACCATAGGCTGAATGAGCATAGGTTTGTGCCTAATGCGGGAAAGAAATTATTCAAGATCAGTATATCCTTTAGTATATATTTTCTCGTCATGTTTCCAAGGTCTGTAGCAGAACAATTTGCAGCACTGGGTATGTCTTTAAGTGACTGGGCTTGATCAAATGGGCAGGTTTTGCTATTTAGTAGAATGCAGATATATCCTGAAACTGTTTAGTGTAGTACTTTCTATCCCCACTTCTTGCTTCTCCATAAAAGAAAAACAGAACAAACCTCCCAAACACACACACACTTAGACACACACACACACCCACTCAAACACACACACAGTCTCCAAACTTTGGGACTACTACATGCATAATAGGCATTTAGGACTTTTACAAAAGTAGTTTTCAGTTTCAGTTGGCTTTCTCCACTTTTGAAGATCATCTAGATATTAAATAAGCAGCCACTAGCTTTCTATAACAGCATGATACTTACTAAATAGGCTTAAAAGTCACAAAACCCAGCCAAATCAAACCACAACAATAGTAGCAAGAACAGTAAAAACATCAAACAACAATGCTTAAAGTTCTAAGAACAGAATGTGTAATGGCATGTCTGAGAACACCTGGAGAGATCTCTTCTTCAAGGGTTGGACTACAAGCAAAGGTCCCTGAAGCCCATGGCCCAAGGTTGTGGGTAACAATTTGAAGAGCGCTGGAGGTGTGCGTGTTTCCTACTCCTTGCAGGAAGAGATTTGCAATCAAATGTGGTAGACACTTTCTGTTCATTGTATACTCTGCCCTGTACAGTCCTGGGTGCTTCCTCTGTGTGATGCTCTAGAACTATGATTTGACCTGTCCTTCTCCTGGCCCGCCCAGGGATCCCTAGAGGGTAGACTGACTAGCACGCAGGGAGGCAGTGTGACAGAATGGAAAGAGTCAATATTTGACTAAAGACATTATTTGACTGCCTCTCGGAAATTTTTAAGTGTCATCGCCTTTAGGAAAATTACCAAAATGTGACTTTGTGAAAGCCAGATAATCTCTCTGAGCAGGAATTGGCAAGCTTTCTCTGTAAAGAGCCAGATCACAATATATTCAGCTTTTTGGGCTATGTGGTCTCTGCACAATTACTCAAGTCTGGCATCATAGCAAAATCAGGCATAGACAAAATGTAAATAAATGGATGCAGCTGTGTTCCAGTAAAAATGTATTTACAAAACAGGTGTGGGGCTGAATTTGTCCATGGACCATAGTTTGCCTACTTTCCTCTTAGAACCTTGGAGACCTTGTGGGTAAAATTGGGAGGTGGATAATAGTTTCTGCCTAATGTGTTAGAATCCAGTTAGAAAATAAAGATGAACACTTTATTTTAAAAGATACTATATGTGGAAGTGATTATATGTGGGAGTTTTTCTTTAGCTAGAACTCCAATGTCTTGGGAGATTACGTGGCTTTCAAAACCTTAGGCATCCAATTTGGATCCAATTTTCTGGTTGAAAGTAAAAATCTTCACGTGGACTTTCTGGCTATCCAATAGTTTCAATGGGAAGGGGTTTGTGTGAGTCAGCTGTTATTGAGTATGAGGGTTGCAGGTTAAATTTCCCCAGAAATGCATGAGAAGTAGGAGTGGTAAGAACTGGGAAGTAGGAAGGAGGAAAGCTGTTTGGCCATAGGTACCTGGACTATGCTAAGCCGCCTCTTCTGGAATAAATAATGATTTTGTACTTGGCTTGGGAAATCTCCTTGAGTTACTCTGATCTAAGATGTACACGGTTGCCTTTGGCTAGCTCCCAGGGAGGAAAGCTTAGCTAAGAATTAGTTACTCAGGAAGGCAGAGAGAAGGAGAACCTCGCAGGAGGCCTTATCTGGTAGATGAGTGAACTTCCAGGAAGGGATACTTGGGTTGCAAAAACACTGTGAATTAGGGTGTTTGGGGTGCATGTGAGTAGCACTCACACTAGCTCCTTCCCAAAGAAAAGGAACTGTCAGCCTTTATTGACTGATTGGCCGGTCTTTTGTTGATTTGTGTGATTTAAATTAGTCATCTTTTTTTTAATTGGATGACTGGTCAACTTTCTTCTTTGAAAGTAATCAATAATAGTGCATGGACAGAGGGGCACAAGCAGAGTGCCCAGTGTTTTTATACAACCCACAATCTAATTTTAGCAAGAGAGATCAGAAAGCTGCCTCTGCGTCCCTGTGCTTCACATAGGCCCAGATATTAGCCATGGCTGACATTTTTATATTCTTAAATGCCTCACTCAGAGCAAAGCAAATTGCTCCAACCCCAAAATGCAGGAACTAGGGGCCTTTGAGATTCGTTTAGGGGATGTGAGACCATTTCTTTCTCTTTTTCCATCACTTCAAAAGCCCATAACTTAACAGATGATAGGACAGAGAAATTTATTTCATTTACAGACCAGTTAACAGATACATCTCATTGGTCCTGAGAGTAAGTGTGAAAAATCTGTGTGGCTCTGAATGAGGAGGGCATGACTGACATGTGTGTGATGTCTATAGAACCCATAAGCTCATCCAGACAGGCACAAGCACTGCTGAAGGGAATCACATTTTTTATTTGAATGTATGCCACTTAGAAATATTCTCTACAATTAATAATAGCATGGTTCAGAGAGTTCTAATTTTCTCTTGCTGTCAAAAACAAACAACTCACCAACCAAACAAAAAAGTAGTATCTCTCACATAACAGCCCAGAGTTAGGTGAGTGGGCAAGGCCGGGTGGGCAGTTCTACTCCATGTGATCATTCAGGTTTCCTCTGTGCTGTTGTTCCATCTTCACCATTCTGTGGTTGTATTCCTCATCTGTTTGGCGAGTCTTCTTGTGTGTGTGTGCGCGCATGTATACAACACTGTAAGAATATACATTTATCCTATGGGACTTTATAAAGCCATGTTAATTTTATCATTTACTCATTTATTTATTTATTTATTTTCAGAGATGCAGTGTTACTCTGTTGCCCAGACTGGAGTGCAGTGGTGCGATCATAGTTCACTGCAGCCTTGACCTTCTGGGCTCAGGTAATCCTCCTGCCTTGGCCTTCCAAGTGGCTGGGACTAGAGGCATGCACCACCATGCCCAGTCCCATGTTAATTTTAAATGAAAAAATGTACAGGCAACAAAGATTCTTTCCTGATATATTTTTTTCTAGCAGCAAAGTTGTTCACCTCTGATTTTCATTGTCCTTGTTCAAGGAGTGAATCTTTTGCAGGCCTGTTCTTACTGAGTCCTCATTTCTTCACAGCAGGCTACAAAGCTGGTGTTATGGAAGTTCTAAAGGGCTCAGTAATAAGCCTGAAGTAAGGGGAAGGAGCTGGAAGCCACTAAGAGTAATGAGAAAACCAAACAGGAGGAAGGAACAGTGACAACAGATAGCATTGTCTTGTGTAAATTAGGTTTGTCCAGAATCAACAGAAGCTTGAATAAACTCAAAGTGAAATACCATCTTGAGGCTCATGTTACCTTCAAAAGCAACTGAAAAAGCTAAAAAGTAACCTAAACCACTTTCTAATCAGGAGTGTTCTTTCCAGGTAACGTTGCCAGCAGAAGCGAAATCCTAGGTGACTCCCTTTTTATTTATTTATTTATACTGTCAAATGATAATTGTGAATATTTATGGAGTGCGATGTTTTTGATGGTATTGGTAGGCTTTGTTTCATGGGTGCACACATAAGTTTGCCCACCGCCCCCTTGTTCTTCGGTGACTTGGCTAGAGAAATGATCCACAGTATTTTGCTATTTCTCTGGCAGACCCTATGTACTCTCTGCTTCTCACATCTTTATATAAACATCACACTCTACAATTGACAGCCCTTGCGTTTCACTTCGCACTCAGGAGGCACGGCTCTGTCAGATTTTAAGTGAAAGGATATAGTTTGTTTAAGCCTTTTTCAGGATAAGTTGGAAGGAGAGATGGTCTCTAGGTACTCAGAATGACTTATTTTTCTTTCGATAAACTCTGAGAAGCACTTTGATTGGTTGACATATTTCCTGCCCCCAGCCCCTTCCCACCAAATTAGGTCTAGAGGTAACTAGGCATGAGGGAAGAAGTGTGGTTTTTAGAATCAGGCAGGCTTGGGTTCTAATCTCAGCAATGCCAAACCCCAGCTATTTAATCACAGGAGATAATTGTCCCTAAGGAATCATTTTCCTCTCCTTTTGAAAATGGAGTGGGACACTTGACTGTCTAGGTTGAGACCATGTTTTCCACCCCTTGAATATAGTGTTGACAAGTCACTGAGTTCTCTTAAATGAAACGTGAGTGGATGTGATATATGAAATATCAGTATCACCTCCTTAAAGAAAATTGCTAACCCTTCCCCACTGATCTGTACTTGGTCTTATGGTTGGGAACGCTGATGTGGCACTGGGGAGCTAGCTTCCACCAAGTGGATAAGGACTGAAATGTAGAGGATGGTGGAGCAGCATGGAAGGAACCTGGGTCCCTGAATGATCACATGGAACAGAGCTGCTCACTGTCCTAGCTCACCTGCTTATCTCTATACTGTTAATTAAGAGGCAATAGAATTATGTTATTTTTAAGTCACAGTATTGTTTGGTCTCGTTGTTTTAGAAGTGCAACTTATGTTCTAATTAAAAAGGTGACTTTTAGAAAGTTACTTAACCTTTTGCCCCTAAGTTTTCTCATCTGCAAAATGAGGAAAATATACTGTTCATTTTCTTGATAAGCTTATTGTGAGGATTACACCACGAAATGAATATTAATGTATTTATTGAGTGTTCTATGTCTGCCTAGTTACTATTATTACTCATGCATGTATATAAGTTTACCAGTGAAGTTCAGATTTTCAAGATAGACAAAATGAAGGCCTATAACATATTTGTATTTTCTCTATGTCACAACTAAAGTAACCAACCATCCTGGTTTTCCATGGACTGAAGAGATTTCTGTGAAGTGGGAACTTTCAGTTTTAAAATGGACACAATTCCAGGAAAATTGGGTTAAGTTTCTCACCCTAATTGGAGGCCCAGCTTGTGAGAATTTCAGTGTTAAAATCAAGACTGTTCCAGAGTGGGTCATTCTAGTAATAACACAGCAATTGGACAAGTTCTTTGAAATAAATGATAATTCTGAATTTGATGTAACATGCATGAAAACTCTCTTTCTAAATCTGGTAGAAATTTAACCCACTGATGCCAACCCTACCTTCTATATAATTTCTTTCTCTTTGAAACATTTATTCTTATTATTGTAAGAAATACTTGTTACATACTGCTGCCATTACTAACTAGCTCATTGCCACCCTGAAAAAGTAGATGATGTTCATTTGCAGTCAGGAAATGTAGGCTATAGACATAAGCAAATGGTGGCATAGTCATTGGATCTCTTCGTCTCTTTATGACAAAATCTTGTTGACTACTGGTTGATCCCATTGCTGTTACACACATTGGGAAGATGATTGAAATACTGGGTTGCTTTGCTGGGCAGATTTGATACACTTATTATAAACACAGATTTGTTCAGAAAGGAGAAGCCAAAGTATACCTTACTTATCCTTAAGTACTAAGATTACTGGGGCACCACTGTGCATTGTTGATGCTATATCTGAAACTGGATTTTAAATGTATCTAGTAAAGGGACATGATAAGTTTTGACCTGGTGAGGACTTAGAGGATAAAATTTAGATGAGTTTTTCTTGATACGACTTTCTTCATATCTTACCCATATTCTCCTGAGTATAATGGGAATTACAATTATTTTCTAGATCATGTCTGAGCTCATGCCTCCAAAGATGACTCAATGTTTCCAGCAACAACCTGAGTGTTAAGCATGTGTATCTTACATTCTGGAAGGAGAGTGCACTGGTACGGTGAGGTAGGCCAGGACCATGCATCCTCTGAAATTGCTATTCACCTTTTATTTTGGAATGTTTTTTGTTAGTCTTTCTAACTTTCATAATAACTTGATAGTGAGATTTTACAGGATTTACTGGCACTATCTCTAGAAGTACCTGGAAGAAATCTTCATCATAAGTGAAATCATATGTTAACAATAGCCCTTTGGGCCTTAGTAACAAAAAACACTATAAAATCAACACCAAGTGCAAAGCCAGTGTTATTGTAGGCCAGTGATGGTCACTATGTTGATATAATTGAACTGGTTAATATAAGGGTGCCCTCCACCCCTCAATTTCCTCAAACTTTATGATGGGCCGAAAAGAATGGTATTTCTCAAACATAAGAAAGCTATGCTTTGCCAAGGATATATGTGTTGTAGGTAGGCAGGCAGTCCAATTCAGTTGGGGAAAGGAGTTATCTAGCTTCACAGACAAGATTGGATTTTCATGGCTAAAAGGTATCTCTTTCTTATCAGTTATCTTGGCTATCTTTGCCAAAAAATCAACCTGATGAAGTGTTGCATATTTTTCCAATGTTTCTCTCTAGTGTCATATTGTTATGGCTTCAGTTTGTGCAATATTTATGTGAGGTAAAGTACAGGTCCGTAAACTAACTGTTCTTGTCAACAATAAGAAGGATATTATTAGCTAGAAAAAGAGAATATACTTTCTTATAAACTTGTTTTCTTCCTATTCAATATCAAAGAAAGCTCTTACCATAGTAATGGAGCCTTAAACAACACATACAATATTTGTGAAGATCCTTATATGGCTAGAGACTTATTTTTTCTTATACTTTGTGGCTTAGGAAGTTTCTATAAATTTTCCTGTTTCAGAAAATTTGACATTTCTAGGTGAAACTAATAGCCTTATTTTTTTGTAGTCTGACAATTTTATAAACGTATTGAAAAAAGGAGCTAACAAGTTATAGAGTTCCATAGATTGATTGTCTTTCAGAATCTGAAAGAAAAAAATAGAATTGTTTCTTTTTAAATTCATTGCAAATGTTTATTAACTAGATATCTTACTGGCATTATTTTCTCTTGGGCTTTTGTTTTCTTATCTCATGTATAAAATGGAGATATAATATTGCAAAGGTTTTTTTGTGGGAATTAAATATGTAATGTTTGTAAAGTTCTTGGCATAGTGTCTGAGACATAGCAAGCACTCAATGAATGCTTTCTATTCTATTATTAATATCATTATTATCACTGTACTGTCTAAAAACTGTGGGTGACATAAAGAGCTACCAACACATAATTTATATCTAGTTGGTGAGGTAGGGCTTATGCTTATGAAGTTTCCCATATGATTTGGTGACACCATATGAGCCATATGTGGGCTACATTTCTAGTTCTATGTAAACTGCTAATATTGGACTGGGAAAGTCAGATTTTAGCCTGGTGGGTAGATCAGAGAATGGAGATTTGGAGAATAGGGGCAGAGGTTGAGTACCCAGAAAGTATTCAGATTATTTTGTACTCCGAATAAATAAATGCAACACATAAAATTTGGGGAGCAGTCCATGGGTACAACTAATAAAAAATGAACAGTCAAGTTGGGGAGTAAGACATAAGTTTACTGAAAAATTTAACTGAGATAGGTTTTTCTTTTCTTTTTTTTTGTGCTGTTTTGTTCTTTTCATAGATCTAGAGATTCTCTTCTTGGTCTTTGCCTCAGTCTTTCTATGTCTATTGACAATAGTATACTGATGTAACTGGAAAGGCTTCATGGAGGAAGTAGGACTCTAACTGGACCTTGAAAGGTGGGAATAATTTAGACAGTATAAAGAGGAAACAGAATTGCATATCAGATGGGAGGAAGTGAACACTAAATGCAGGAGGGAAGAACATGTGCCTGGGGCCCAATGAGAAGATTATATAAGGATGTTAGGGATTTACATAAGGAAGTAGTGTGATAGGTGAGTTGGAGCCATATTATGGTCAGTTTAAACGATCAAGTTTGTATGTTATCATTGAGGCAGAAAAAAGTATTACATGTAAAAATGGAATTCCTTCCTTCCTTCCTTCCTTCCTTTTTTCCTTCCTTCCTCCCTCCCTTCCTCCCCAGATTCCACTCTGCTCTGCAGCCATCAAGGGATGGAGCCTGTGCATGTTCCACCCTAGCTGATAGAGTGAGAGGTGTCTGAATGGGCATATTTTGGTCAGTTTAAATGATTAAGTTTGTATTTTATCATTTAGGCAGAAGAAAGTATTACATGTAAAAATCGAATTCCCTCCCTTCCTTCCTTCCTTCCTTCCTTCCTTCCTTCCTTCCTTCCTTCCTTCCTTCCTTATTCCCTCCCTCCCTCTCTCCTTTCTCCCTCCCTCTCTCCTTTCTCCCTCCCTTTTTTCATTCCTTTCTTCCTGCCTTCCTGCCTTTCTCTTTTCTCTTTTAGTTCATGCTTTTTACTAACCATGTACAATTACTTGCATTCTAGTTTGTTGAAATAGTAGATCAGAAAACATTTGCCACAGTAATATCTGTCAAAGTGGCTGGCCATTAAAAACTCTAGCACCACATTCATCTGAAGGGCACTTCCAATGAAGGTGACTAGTTTTTGTCATTCTTATTCACCATACAGTATTTCAAGATAGCCAATGTCACTCTCTTTCTCTTATGCTTATTCTTCTTAAGACTTGTATAAAACTTCTTCTTTAGCACTACCACAAAACTTCAACATAAGACAGAGAGTGCACCCCTTTTGAATTTTGTGGTTAGGCGAAGGATGTCCATCTTCTAGTTATTTGCCACTAAAGATCATTTTTTGCTAGTCAGGAGGCATTTCTTCCTTATCCTGAATCTTGGCCTACTGTATGCAAGAGTTCAGCTTCCAAAGTGACGGTCTTCTCTGTGAGAGTTTTAACAAAAATCTGCATTTTGGTGTCCGATCTGTTACAGTAGATGGCTAGGAAAATTGAAGATTGAAGTTTCAAGAATAACTTGCCCCAAGTCATTATCATTGCTAAGTAGAAAGACAGGGATTGGGTCCCAGATGAGTGTGCCTCCAAAGCCTGTATTTTTTCCCCACCACCTGTGCTGCCAATGGGAATCTTTTGGGTTGACAAAAGTTATACATTAGATCCATTACGCTGGAGGAGAAAGAGTCAAGAAAGACATGTTAGGAAGCCAGTGTGATAAGCCAGATGGGAAATGTCACATTTATAAAAAACTTCCTGACAAATAAATATCACCATGACAGCTGTGTGAACGGAGTTACTAATCTTCATTTTAGAGTTGAAAAAGAATATATGGTTGATTCTCATTATTCTTGGTAGTTATGTTCTATAAAGTTACCACAAGTACTGAATTAGTGAATACTGAATTAATGGGAAATATGTGAGTCTCTGGACATCAACTGATTGATATGTAATCTTGGCTTTATGTGTCTTAGAGTTCTGTTTAAAAATGTATCTACTTAATATTAATATATATTGTTGATTCATTAACATTGAACTCATAGCCATCAGCACTATATCCCAGGCCTAAATGAAGTATATATAGTACCTGTATTTTCTTCGTAATGGACGTGACAGCCTTTTTGTGCTCAGTAACACTAAATAGCACCTCAGTGCCTGTGAGAGCTGAACAGGAAGGCCATGTTTCCTTGTTTGACCTCCACTGAGAATGTGCACACTGGGTCACTCAAATTTTTTGCTATTCTGGGAATGTTGACAAACAACTGGGAAAGCATCATGAATATTAATTTCGAGGTTACAAATTAATTGTATCAAGTATGTGAATTTGCAAGTACAGAATCCACTAATGATGAAGATCGACTGCATAACATTTATTAGGCACTTACTATGAGCCAGGTACTGGGTTAAGAAATTGATCTCATATAAACCTCCTAATAAACTCATTTTACAGATAAGCTGTGGAATAATTGAACTTGTCCAGTGGCACACTGCAGGTGAGTGGCAGACCTGTGATTCTGTATCCACATCTCTGGTTCTAGAATCTGCTTGTAAGCATCATGTTGTATGGAAGAAATGGAGACTAATTCAACTAACTCATTCAAGCTTTCTCAACCAGAAAATGGCAGAGCAAGGACTTGAATTCTTCCTGTCACTCAAATTCATATCCCAGACAGACCATCTCACAGGATAGAGTGGTGTGAATGGAAAGAAAAGAGGAGTTGTGAACATCAGATCAAAGGGCTTATGTTAGCGTTTTGTCCATGGAACTATGAGACATAATTAGACAGTTTTGCGATTCTACTTCTGAGTTTTGCTTTGACAGGACTCTAATATACCAATAAAGATAAAAAAATCCATCTTGTTTTCTTTTTGGATTCAAAATACATATAATTTGAGGTGATGTCAGAAGAAATAGTAAATTAGAATTAGGGATCATCTTTTAAAAGTTTTTTGAAGGAGAAAGAGATTTTGCTCCTCTCTGCCCATTCTATTGTGTCTGTTGTTTTTGACTCCAGAAGAAAAGTTTGGAGATCCTAGGAGGGTTAAATGAATTGGGTGACAGAAAATTGTCTGGATTTGCTTCTTTAACTTGTGAAAAGTGCAAGGGAAATAACAATCTTTCTTGTTGGACTAGGGGAAATGCACACATTTCTTGTGGGAGAGTAAATTTTTGCAAACATTTTGGAGAGTAACTTTGCACTAGGCATCAAATGTATATACTAAGAAATATAGCCCAAGGATCATCAAGGTTATGTGCCAATACTTGGCTCTGAGAAGTTTTCTTGAAGCTAAATATATTGAAGAAATGTTGAAAACAACCACAATATCTAACAATAGGAGACTGGTTAAATACATTATAACCATACAATAAAATGATATGCCATGGTATGATAATAAATGCAAAGTCTTTCTGAATTTACTGAACATATATATATTATCTTATTTAATCCTTACAGCAATCTTTGATAAAGTTTTAATAATATGAAAATATATTCATATTTTTAAGAGAAAAAAGCTGTAAAACATATACATAAACTACTATTTTAATATAAAAATGAATGTCTTTAGAAAAAACTAAAAGGATAAACAAAATATTTAGAAGGCAGTTTTTTTGAAAAGTATGAATATAGATGAATTTTCTTTCTTTTGCTAATATAATGGCTAAGAAATAAAATATTCTTGTTGTGCCTTTTTTTGGTCTGCAAATTTTTGTCTTTTAATTGAAACAAATAGTCTTTTACATTTATTGTTACTACTGATGCATTTGAATTTATATCTAGCATTTTATTTTGTGCTATTAATCTGAGCTTTATCTGTTTATTTTCTTCTTTTTTGAGTTTATTTTTCATTTTATCTTTTTCTTTGCTACACTCCATTTCTAATCTCTTAGTGATTACTTCTGCAATTAGTACATGCATACCTAATTTATCAAAGTCTACAATCAGTATCTTCTTTTCAAACAAAATATTAACTCCATTTGCTCTACTCTTACATTATATGCTATAGTTGTTGTGTATCTTATTTTTGTTTATTCTTAACCTCACAATGACTTTATCATTTTTATTTAATGTGGTTTATATCTGTTTAATTTTACCTATATATTCATCATTTTTTTTTGTTCTTTATTCTTCCTGTATCTCTAATCTGCCATCTGGAATCATTTTCCTTCTTCTTGAAATCCTTTAGAATTTCTTTCTTCTGGTGGCAAACTCTCTTAGTGTTTTGTTTGTCTGAAAATGTCTTTATTTCACCTTGATTCTTGAAGGATATTTTGCTGGGTATGGAATTTGAGGCCAGAAATTTTTTTTTTCAGTGTATTGAAGATATATTACTTTTTTTCCTGGCTTCCATTGTAGCTTTTGGTCAAACAACTACCCCCTTGAATATAATCCGTTTCTTCTCTCTGATTACTTTTAAAATCTTCTCTTAGATATGGGTGTTCTTCAGTATGTAATTATGGTTTCCTTTTTAGTTTTCTTGCTTGGGATTTATTGGCCTTGAAGGATGAACCAAAAATAAACCTTTCTCGGAACCCACTCCCATTCTCATAATCAGGACTGGAAGGAAAATGCTCAGCTGTTGAGAGGTGTAAGACAAATAGTAGTTTTTGAAATATGAAAAATATGAGGGGAGCTGTAACCACAAGCTCCTTTCCTATATTTAGCCTGAAGACAAACTACTTGAATGGCCTGATAAAAACTTAAGAATGTAGTTTAAAGTGGTCCCAGACTAGTAAATTCCTCTCCCCCACCCCCAGCTCCACAAATGCAAACCCATACTGGAGAAAACCGCTTTCACCCCATTCAGGAAAATAAGAAATTTAATGCCATGATTCATCAAACATTTAGAGAAAAAAGATGTTATGAATGAGAATCAACAGAAACAACATATAATAGAAATGGGTCCACAAAGAATCCAGATACTGACACTTTTAGGCATAAAATATAAGAGTGTTTATAATATTTAAAGAAATAAAATGTAAACAATTTGTAGAGGAATATTAAATCAAGAAGAACAGTTAATCAGATTGGGATTTAATCAGAAAAATGAATTATTTGACAAAAATTCTATTAATGTGTTTAACAGGAGATTTGACTACTTTCTGTAAAGTACAGCTGTGTGCAGTATATCTACTTGGATTCTTACTACATGGGGGTGGTGGTGGTAGTAGTCTGAGCATACTTCCGTGAATGCCACCCCAATAAAACTAAACTAGTTGAATGTTACTTGGAGGAGTAGTGCATCATCATTTTACCTGCTTTCCGATATGATTCCAGAAAAGTTTGAGAGTTCTATATGGGCACAGCACTGTGCTATGCTCTTTAAGGGAATGTAAAATAAATATACATGGTTTGTGCTTTCCAGACTTCTCCAAATGATGGAGGAATAAGATAAACATACAAAAAGCTCATATACAAAATAGACTGTGTATATATTGTTACGTAAGAATCAATAGCATGCAGTATACAACACGAGAGTTTGAGAAGGATATAAATTCCGAAGGCAACACAATTGATGAAAATTTTTTTCAAAAGAATTTTATTAAGGATAAATGCTGCAACTTTTTTCAAAAGAAATTTCCTGAAGCATCAATTTGGATGGAAACTGAGATCTCAGGTGTCCTGAATGAATTGCCCTACCTAGGACAAAGCAAGAAATTTGTCATTGTTGGTGGTAGGGGAGAGAGGTAGAGAGAGGCAGAGATAGGGAAAGAGTGGTGGAGGGAGGATGAGAAAGAGCAAAGAAGGCAGGGAGAGAGAGAAAGGAAGTGGGAGCTTGACACAGCCAGGAGAGGAGGCAAGGTTGCATGCTTTTCAGTGTAATTCCTCCCTTTGAAGTGTAAATCTTCAACCATGCCTACAAAGATTATGAAACGCTTAATATAAATTCTTTTTCCTACACTGAGTTGTGTATTCTGGCCCTAGTAAGGCAGAATGGAGATAGTTTGATGGAGGGCACTAGCGACAGAGTGAAACAGGAGGTTACATCTCAGGAACTTGAGGATGTGAAGGGGAGAGCTTCACACTAGACCGGGTTAAGAAACTGGAAACTGGCCAAGCTTAACTACATTTCTGAGGAGAAAGAGATGCCAAATGACATCTAGATGACGCTAAGAAGCTTTTGTGAGAGACAGAATTTGAGCGGGGACCCTGAGATACGGCTTGCACTTTAGCTGCGGGAGAAGATACGGATATTCCGAGGAGGAATGAGCATGAGCACAGGCACCGAGAGAGGAGGGTGCTGGGAGCTGTTGCCAGGCACCAGCCACGGAGCAGGCCTATCGTGTCCTGCACATCAGGCTAGGGAAAAAGTCCCAACTTGAAATGGGCCAGTTAGGACAGAACCTAGGATTCTAGGTCCGAGGCCACCCACCGAATGTGTGGCTGGTTCTCATCTTTCCACGGCCTTTGGACCCTGGATTGGTATGGCCCCCCTCCCTGTTAGGCTGCCCCACTGGCTTGCTTTCTGCCTCCTGCACACGATGTGGGGGCAGACTGAGTTTTGGGAATGAGGTGCCCACAGTGGTCAACTGCACAATGCCACGTCTCCTGGATGTAATTAAGTTGTCGTTTGGCACATTTTTGCTTGGATATGGTTTTCTGGAGCACCTCAGGAGATGTCATACTCCATAACTAAGCCCTGGGACCAAAATATTCACGCACAAGTAAATGAAAGCAGACCCGTCACTGGGGTCTGCCGCCTGAAATATGGCTGCCCACATCTTTGAAAGTTACAAACCCCACTGTCTATCATCCCCCATCGACTCTACGTTTCTGATGCTTGTCAGCTCATATGCAACCTGAATCGCCTGCCACTGGGGAAAAGGTGAAGTCAAAGTGCAATAAAACCCACTATGGACTTGCAGTACACTTGAACGTGATACTCTAGTTCAAAGAATAACGTTTTAAACAGACTAGAGTTTCTGACAAACGTATAACTAATGACCATCGAATGCTTTTGATTAAAAAGAGCATGAATCTAAAGCCATTAAAAAGTGTTTTTTCCCCCCCCAAGGCAAAGAAGTTGCTTGCGTCTTTGAGGGCTATTTAGTGACCATAGAACTTTGGTTCAAGGAGCTGGAAATTTGTTCAATGCTATGTCACATTCTATATTTGATTTGCAAACATAGTTTCTCCTTCACCAAGTGACCACTCAACTAAAGTCAAAAGTTATCTGATTACAGGAAAATAACTTGATCATTCTGATTACTGTAAATATTTTGTAAGGTTGTTCCAACTAAGCACCCTCAGAAAATTTCCATGTTTTCATCTTATTGTGTATATACAACTTGGGTTATATTCCTCTAGTTTTAAAAAGGGCTGCAATTTGAGAAGATGGCTTTGAGGCCCTTCAAAATTACTTGCAATTTTTTTCCACTGTATTAAAGAGTTGTAGGCCATTCCAATATGATCCCAGTCTAATATGATAAATTAGTAATGCATACTGTGTTTAGAGGTAAGATATGGAAAAATTCCTTCATGCTAATTTCCTGCCTATTTGTAACCATTAGGTCTTAAAATTCCCCATACATCTCTGTCAGGTAGATAAAAGACCCCGATTACTTAACTGCTGCTCAGACATTTCACACACCTGGTTTCAGATAAGAGTTCTAGAGCAGGAAGAGAGAAGGGTCTAAGGAAAAACACCAGGAAAATGCTTCCAGTTTGCAACATCAAATTTTATTACATTGGGTCATAAACAACCCCAATTAGCAAAGCATGCTCACAAAGTTGCCTTTCGAAAGGCAGTTGTGTGTACATTTCCCTAGGAGCAGATGGCAATTGTGTGGAATTGCTGCTCCGTCCTTGGTTTTGGAGATTTACAAGGAGGGGTAGGGCCATGTTTACCAAGCCTGCTGCTGTCCCTGCCAAATCAATTTCTTGTCAGGGTACAACCAGACCTCTGGAAAGGGTCAAGTAGGAGTCCAGGGAGACCACTTGACATCTGCTCCACTCACGACTTTTTGATCTTGTTGTTTTTGGCTTTTGAAGAGCAGGCCCACCTTGAAGTGTGTGTGTGTGTGTGTGTGTGTGTGTGTGTGTGTGTGTGTGTGAGTTTGTGTGTTAGAGAGAGGGAGAGAGAGAGGGAGATGGGTGGCATTGGCACGGGAGAGGGAGGGAAAACAAACCCACAATGACAGATCAAACGAAGGCAGCATAAAATTTTTGTTTAAGTTCGGTGGGATTACATGCTTTGACATGACAATAACAGGAACAGGAGGGAGAATGCCAGGGTCTCATGTGTGAAACCCTTTGTGAAAGGAATGTAAACTGTGTGGCTGTTTTGCTGTCATTAACCAACATTTGAACATGGGTGTCAGTGAAAACCACTTTTCCTACTTTACTCTGAGCCACTTCCCCTGGAGCTGACTGACACTGCCGGCATGGAGCTTTCTCTTTCTTTTGCAAAACAAAACAAATGAAATCTTGCCAAGAAGAAGGTGGGGGACACTTGGGCGGAGGTGGCAGATACTAACGCTACTGGCCCAATATTCATCAGGTTTGCCATTTCCATCCCAAACTCTGGCCCTCATCATCCTTGAGGGGGTGTAGGAAGGAAAAATGAGGGGCAGGGACAAGGAGTGGGGACAGGGGAGGAGAAATAGCTTAGGCATCCAAAAGCCTGAAGGGTTCTGAAGCGCCTTGAATAGGCGAGTAGGCAAGAGGTGACAGGACATCATTGGATGACGTTAGTGCAGCAGCCATCTTGACCTTTGCCTCCCTGATTCTGCCATTGGCCTGTTATTCACCCTCCACTTGGTTCTGTGTGGATGAGGAGAGGAAGGCCTGGGTGAAGGTGGCCTGGCTCAGGAGTTTTTAGTATTAATGTGCCACCTGTCTTGACTCTGGGGTTTTGTCCCTGATTATGTTTTGTCCTTGACATTTCTTAAAAAAATGACATAGCAGGACCTACAGAAAGCTATCAGGAAGGCCCTGGTGTCCCTCACAGTGTCCCCTTCTACCTTTGGTTGAAGACTGAAACTATGAATGGGCTTATTTTTTTTGGATGTCAGGCATTTTCTTGGTCTACTACACACATCCTATTCAGCTGTTCTCAGACATGTACAGAATTGGTTTATCTGGGTCTTTCTAAGATAGCACCTCACCAAGTGTGGGAAGCCGAGTTTGGCCATGGGGGGCAGGGACAGCGAAGTCCAGGGTTTGGCAGCAGGAAAGCTTGGAGGGTGGGAAGGATAGGGTGACCCCACAAGGCGGTGTGCCATGTGAAGACATGCAAGACCGTGTGTTTTGCTGGGCTCTGGTTGATGTCGGAATCTCATAACTCCAACTGTACCCTAGGACTCCATATTTATGGAATGTCTGGAGTAAGTAATGACATTTGTGTCCTGGTTTAGAGATCATGAAGTTGACTTGTCTTTGGGCACAGAACTAACAAGTGGTGAAGGTAAGATTTCTGTAAACCTGGGAATAGGTATCCTAAATCCTATTCGCTGTCTAAAGGGAATTGGTGTCTAAGCCATTTCTCAATGTATGCTCATGAGTTTAGGTGCTAGCAGAGAAGATGGCCTGGCTCATTAATGACACTTCCATTCCATCTATACCTAGAGGTGAAATGTTTTGTTTTCCAGTGAATTATTTTTTGGGAATAGTTGTCACATGTAACTGCTGTAGATGGAACCTGCTTAGCCTACCTCTTTGTGAGCCAGCTGCCCTGGATATCCATCCCCAAACCCTGGTTTCTGAGTGCAGCCATATGGAAAGGGGTGCAGGGCTGGGCCCCTGCTGCCCCTCATCTGCCTTTCGTATCACCTGGAGTCTGCTCAGTGAGGTCTACTGTGAGGGCTTAAAACTAATCTCCCATAGTTTATGATCCCAAATCCATTTGCAGTGAGGAAGACCCCGGCTGACCAGCGGCTTAAACAAATGTCCCCTTCTGTGGCGTTCCTATGGCGAGACTCAAGTTCCACATGCATGATGTAAGTGAGAGCAGGGCAGGCCTTTCTCCCACACGTGGCTCAGAAATCATTTACAAAGCAAACAGAAAAGACAGCCCTGGGCAGGAGACTTTTCCTTTTGCTCTGGGCCAGGCTTGCACTCCCAGGCCACTCCTAGAGGGCTCGTCTGATCTGAACATGCAATTGAAAACAGGTGTCCACCCAGTGCCTATAAAATATATACTGGCAATGGGGGAGATCCTTGGAGATTCTTTCAACTGGTAGAAATATGGAGACAATTCCCAAATCTGACTCTGCCTAGATCCTTCCAGACCTCCAGCCCCATCTCTCTTAGAAAAAAGAAAAAAATTCAAACAAATACTTATAGGGAAACTGGGAGCATATGGTTCTACCACTACGAAGAAAGAAATGTGAAAAAGATTAGCGGGACTCTGTCAAAACATCAGAATGGGCCTTGCGCGGCTGGAAAGGGACTTTTGTCTCCTGCCTTACCCCCTCCTCCCCACCTGAGCAACCTAAGTGACCTTGGGCTGTACAAGCAAAGTGGTGACTGTGACTTGGATGCCAGATTTATCCAATTTCTGTTTAGTAAACAAATTGAATGTACTGCTGCTCGTGTTTGGGATAAATACCTGATTAGATGCTCTTAAAATATGATGACTACGGCCCATAAAGGAAAGGAGTTTCAGCTGGGCAACGTCCGGCTGGGGTGCAAGGATTGGGTTTCTTCTTTATTTGTTGTCAGCAAGTGCTCCTGATCTTTCCTACCTTGCCATCTCATTAAGCATATGCTTGAATGTGGGGATACTGACAACGCAGCTGTATTTCATTTGTAGATAATTGATGCAATAAATGTAATAACCAAACGAGATATGTTGACTCATGAGCTAATTTGGGTGTAGATGTTACAGCACTTGTGCAGCTGGAAATGTTTCCATCACACAATCTGTTTCAGATAAATGTTCCTCGTTCCTGTCCTCACTAAGACAGGAAAAAAAACCCCACCAAATCATCCTGTATATCTAAAAGTACATGTTCGTAAGTCACAGTCAGTCTAAGCACTGCCTAAAAGAATACCAATATAAGCAATTTACTATGCAAACAGGTGACATTAACCCCTGACACTCTGGAGGTGCTCAATACAGGTGTTCAACCTGGTTTCTTTAAGCACTTTTGGTCTAGAAACCTGAGGAACCTCAGTTGGAAGGGTGTGGATCCATTGTTTTTCTTCTGCCTTTTTTGTTTCTTACTGCAGTCAGAATTTCTTTCCATGACCCATGTATTTCCAGAGGCTCCTCACCTTTTATCTCCTCTGATATTAGGTTGCTGCAAAAGTAACCGTGGTTTTCGAAAGCCACGGTTACTTTTGCAGCAACCTAATATTTTAGCTCAAGCAATCTGAATAATTGTATGTAGGAGACAAAGTCCTGTGATTTTAAAACAAGGGCTCTTGGAATGGACAGCCGTAACAGAAAAGAGTTTGTAATACATGAGAGAATCACACTTTGAAGAAGCTCTTATAAGCATCTGTTGATAACCTAGGCTAGAGTTGTAAATTATGGCCCACAGACCACATCTAGCCCCCTGCATGTTTTTGTACAGTCCTTGACCAAAATATAGTTTTTACATTTTTAAAGGGCTGCAAAAAATCAAAAGAAGAATAATATTTTGGGATACAGAAAAGTTATGTGAAATTCAAATTTCAGTGTTCATAAAATTTTATTAGAACACAGCCACAGCCAGGCATGGTGGCTCACGTTTATAATCCCAGCACTTTGGGAGGCTGAGGCTGGCAGATTGCTTGAGTCCAGGAGTTCGAGACCAGCCTGGGCAACATGGTGAAACCCCATCTCTACAAAAATACAAAAGTTAGCTGGGCATAGTGGTGTGTGACTGTAGTCTCAGCTGCTTGGGAAGTTGAGACCGGAGGAGGACTGCTTGAGCCAAGAGGTTGAGACTGCAGTGAGCTGTGATCACGCCAGTGCACTCCAGCCTGGGTGATACAGTGAGAAAAAAAGAACACAGCCACACTTTTTCACACTCAGCAACATTTACCATCTAGCCCTTTACCAAGAAGTTTGCCAACCTCTGGCCTAAACTAAAATATTACTAATTTCTGCAAGTGAAGAAAAGCTAGGTTTCATTGCAGTGTATTTTGAAATGAAGTTTTCTTACCCCAATTAAGTACATAAAAAAAAGTAGGTTAACCACCCCTTGTCTGCAGAGGCCCTTGTTAAAGGACCACATAGGACACATTTATCATTAGCGTATCATTAGGTGAGTGGCCTCACCTTTTCTCCTTATGTTGACATATGGTAGCACTGTTTATATTCAAACACTGTTTCTAATCTGTTTGAAAAGTTTGTCTTCCTAATTGGGTAATCTCTTATTTTATAATTTTATTTTTGTACTCAAACTGTTCAACAAATTGTTTTCTCAATACATAGTCTTAAATGTCAGGTTGATTGAGGCATAATTTTGATACATTATAGAGGTTTATAGTTTTAAGAGTTTTGACAAGTGTCCAGTCATGTAACCACTACCACAGTCAAGATCTAAAATAGCTCTATCACCTCCCCGGATTCCCTTGTACCTCTTTGGAATCAGTCATCCTTCCCCCTTCCATAGCTCCTGACTATGATGGATAAGTTTTCCCATAGTTTTGCATTTTCCAGAACGTAGCATACATGGGATCATATGTGAAGTAATGGATATTTTAAAAGTATGCCTCAGTTCCCTCAACTGCAATTTGGAAACCAAGGAACTCTTAATTGATGAGTTTCGACTATACTTGCAATAAACATTATATAATTAAGATTAAGTCTATTTTTCTTGGTTATCTGGAAGGGGAATTAAAAGTTTGTTGTACAGATGCTAAGTTTGTGGGACCAGATTTTGAAGTTAATATGAAATGCTTTTTCTAAAAAGAAAAAAGAAAATGTTGTTATCAATCATACTGAATCTTTCTGGATAAATTTTTTTTTTGGTTATGTAGTCTTAGGCTTTTGATTCAATAGCCCCCAAATAATTTCTAAAATAGGTTTCTTTATGAGTGAAAAGGGAGAATAAATTTCATTTATATAGTCACAATCTGTCAATCTAAACCTTTCTCCTCTTAAATTTTATATATTAAATCTTAAAAGGTGAAAAATATGCAAAAGCATAAAATATCCACTGTGTTATTACTTGTTTCATCAAATATAGGATTATTGTCTCAGAATGGGGATTGGATAAGTCTTGTTCACTATGTGAATAAACAAAAGGTTTATGAAAAGGTGACAGCATACATACGTACTTGTACTAAAACAAGAAAACCTAAAATGTGTATTTCCCATGCATCTATATTGCAGTGATTTTCTAGAACATTGAATTTGTTCTCTAGAAGTAGTTGTTAATATGCTAATTTTCTTTCTAGACAACCCTACAAGAGAGATGTTCTTATATGCTGGCAATGCTATGTTAGTGAGTACAAATGAAATTTAAAAAGTAATTTATATTCAAGGTCATCAGCCCTAATCTAGTTTCCCCTTTCCCCACTTCACCCCTCTCTCCTTGCCTACTTAGTGTCTACTATGGGTAGCACACTCTTTCCTCTTGGTGGCCCTTTTCTTAGTGTCTAGGATAGGGAAATTCCTAAGGACCCCTTCAGTGGAAGTCAAGCATGAGCTTAAGTAACACAGTGGATATTTAAGTACACCAAAAGTCTTGCTCGATCTTAAGTTAGGTTTTCTCCAACATTTTTATGCTTTTGCATTTTTTTCCCAGCTCCCAGAAGAGTGTAAAAAATAGAATCAAAGTGTCTTAAGCATCTTTGTTAGTTGTAGGTTTCAATCCAAGAGCACTAGAATTTTGCTATCTGTCTTCACACAAGTGGGCTTTGGATTAAAACTCAAGGCAGCAAGTTCAGAAATTGGTCTGAAGTTTTTCATTTTATTTCAAACTGAACTCATGTTACCCCTGTTGAAAATTGTACTGACAGGCCTATACATATAATTTATGATATTTCCTACCAAGATGTTTAGCTGAATTAGAAACATTTGTGAACAAGTCCTTCTGCAGCCAGTTAAAAGGCATTTTTCTGCTGGGGAAGGGAGGAGGGTGTGGATTGCAGAGGCACAAAAGAGAACTCGAATACCTTTTATTTCAATGACTGTTTGATCAAGTAATTGACTGTAAACTGGTTACAGCGGTGACCCTTGTTGCAGCCATGGCAGAGGTGTTTATGGATAGACATTAAGCTCTTTCTTAAGTTGCTCACAAAGTGTGCTGTTTACAGAGCAAACTTCCCCAAACATCTTATTTTTCTCTGAAACATTACATAAAGTAGATAACAAGATTGGTTAGACAGCACCAAGAAGGGTGATTATGTTTTGGGAGAATCTGACTTTTTCAACAATAATTCCATTTTCACATTTCAGATCATGGTAAAAGGAAACCTCCAAGTAGGATCCATCAGAGGCATTTAAAAAAATCAAGGAGAAACCCAGCATTTTAGGAAGAGGCTATTGTGTCGTCTTGTTGAATTGCTTAAAGAGAAAAGTGATGTTGACCACATTGGTTTTTATGCTGGATTGAGCAAACTTACTAATGAAGAGAAATACAATACTGGTATCGTGTGGGAGAAAATGTATTTGAAACTACATTTCCAGGGGATTAAGATGTGACACCACCACTTTCAGTTGATTTGCACTGTTGGTGGGAAAGTACTTTAGTCCAAGCATTGTGGAAGACAGTGTGGCAATTCCTCAAAGATCCAGAAACAGAAATACCATTTGACCCAGCAATCCCATTACTAGGTATATACCCAAAGGAATAGAAATCATTCTCTTATAAAGATACATGCATGCCTGTGTTCATTGCAGCACTATTCACAATAGCAAAGACATGAAATCAACCCAGATGTCCATCATGATAGACTGCGTAAGGAAAATGTGGTACATATACACAATGGAATACTATGCAGCCATAAAAAGGAACGAGATCATGTTCTTTGCAGGGACATGGATAGAGCTGGAAGCCATTATCCTCAGCAACTACTAACTAAAGTAATGCAGGAACAGAAAACCAAACATCGCATGTTTTCACTTATAAGTGGGAGCTGAATGATGAGAACACATGGACACATGGGGGAGGGGAACAACACACACTGGGGTCTGTCAGGTGGCAGGGGAAGGGAGAGTATCAGGAAGAATAGCTAATGGACGCTGGGCTTAATACCTAGGTGAGGGGTTGATCTGTGCAGCAAATCACCACATGTAACTAACCTGCACATCCTGCATGTGTACCCTGGAAATTAAAATGGAAGTTAATGAAAAAAAAAAATAGATTTTTGCCAAAGAAACACCAATAGATTTAAAAAATGTTTATATATTGTTTGTAAAATAAAAGAAAAGTTACACTTATTTTTAAAAGAATGCATTTTTGGAAGGTATGATTGTGGAATAATGAACAAATTTCTGGAAGAAATTGGTACGAATAACACTGCCCTATTCACATAAATGTGGCTCCCAGATGCAACGCTTGCTGACCTCACACAGTGTACGTAATAATGCCAATTGGTCAGGTATTTCACGAAGTCCCATATATGTCTGCACTCTGCTGGATACACATAAGAGGTATAAGATTCCTTCTCTCTGGTGAGGTGCAAAGGCATGAACAAGGTGAACAGATAGCTGTCTAATGCAGGCATCATCATGAGCATAATAGAAAGCTTTTGCACCACTCTGGTTGTGAGGGGAAGAGAACACACAGATGGTGGCAGAAGAAAATGAATGAAATGGGTAACCAAGAGGTTTTGGGAATGAAGAGTTGGCAGGACTAGTTTCTGGTCTGGAAGAAAACCCAAGTGACCATGTGTTTCAAGCTAGAGTGAGCAGGAGTGATAGGAGAGTTGCCTTTACCCTCCACCTGCCTTTTTTTTTTTTTTTTTTTTTGGTCTGGAAGGCAGATGTGATGCCTAGCAATGGGGTTAGTCATCTTACCATCAAGAGGGCAAAAGCCACACAGGGTGAAGCAGGAGGAAGGAAGGAGCTTGGGCCCTGGGTAATGTCTTCAAACACCTGCACCAGCCCTGGAGTTCCTGTTGGGCAAGGAAACCAATGACTCTGGGGTTAAGCCACGAGTCACTGGGTTTCTGCTCCAAGTGGCCAAGTCCTAATTGATAGGGCCTTAAGGAGAGGATCCAGGAAAGCAGAAAGGAGAGAGGAGTGCCATTCATGGGAGGCACAGGGAGACTCAGGCACAGAAGTGGAATGCATGTGTCATACCCAGGGAATAAGGAGTAGAAGAGCCTGAGGAGTCATTTATTCTGGCTGAAAATGTCTGGTGAAAAGCAGGAAGGACCAGGCAGGCATCAAACTGATTTACTATTAAAGGGCTGTCCTTTAAAAATTCTAGGAAGACTAAACAAATCTGTTTAGTGCTAATTAGGTTGATCAGGTTTTCACTGATGATAGTTTTATCATGGGAAAAATGATTTAATGATCAATTATTAGAACTTGTCAAATAAGCTTTCATAATGAAGATTCCACTGTCTTATTCAGTAACTGGCTGATGGATTTATGGGGATTGGGATAGCAGATGTTGTGTCATCAGTATATGATATACATTGTGTCTACACAATAGAAAGCAAAGTAGAAACTTTGCTTTCTGCTGGTGATAGTTCTGATTGATTGCATTTTTCTCTCTACGGAGTTAAGCTTTATCATTCAGTTAGAATCATTCAAGCAGAGGTTCGATAAATCCTCCAAGGAGCTCCAAGTAGTGTCCTTCATCTTTCCAGGGGTTCTTAGACTTTAACAGGCATGAAATTCACTGGGGGAACTTGTTCAAGACCCTCAGAGGTTCTGGTACAGCAGGTATGGGTGGGTTGTCAGGAATCTTCATTTTTAACAAGCAACCCTGGTGATTCTGTTGCAGATGGTTTCCGGGTGTCATGTGAGAAGCATTGATCTACAGTCTGTTCCCCTTCCTACTTCCTCTTCTTCTCTTTGCCCATGTTCTGGTGCTATCCAGAAAGAAAAGACTTTCTGAAGGTGAGGGTCTCTTTTTATCTCCTGTGACATTTTGCTAGTAGCTGGGAGGTTTTACTAAAGGGCATGCCGGTTTCAGACTCTTTTCGTACCTCTTAAAAATGTTTGTCTTTTGAATTCCAAAGGAGTTCTTGTTCATTAACTAGAAAACTTGTAAAAACTCAGTAAGGGATAAATAATAAAATATAAATCATCATCATTCCTCTATCTAGACAGAACCACCATTAATGTTGTGGTGTATCTCCTTCTTCTCCCACTTTACATAAAAATTAGAATCAAATATATTTAAAGGCCTATGCTGTTTTCCATACCCCTCATGTCTGATATTCTCAGCTTTATTGGTGTTAGAGTGCTGACTTCACACTGAGGTGAAGGTATTCTATTCTATTTGTAAATCTCCTGTTTAGTATCACCTCGTGAACCTCTTTAGAATATTTATGCAAATACGTTGTCTTATGAAGAAAAGATACATTTAGCAAATGAACAAGGTCTTGCTGGTTTAAAATGAACAGCATAATGTTCATTTTAGGAAACACTTGGAGTAAAGACATTTATTTTTATTATTTTTGGTGAATTTAAGTTATAAACAACTCTCCCTATGCCATTTGCAGCTAAAGCCTTATTAGAACCACATATCTGTGCATTGTCACAGTGGTCATGGTGTAGTGAGGGCTTACATGTTCATTCAGCTCCTTGAATCAGCCAGGAATCTTTGGTTACAAGCAATGGAAACTGACTTTGGCTAACATAACATGGAAACATATGGGTACTGGTCAGATATGGGTAGCTCAAAGAACAGAAAGAAAGGCAGAAGAACTGGGCCTTAGGGAAGATAGAATAGCTCAGAAGATCTAGGTGGCAGGTGCTAAAGGGTGGTCTCTTTTGGACATTGGTCCCAGAATTAATCTGCACCAACTGTTTTCTGTTACTGGCTCCTCCTCTAAAAGAACACCAGTTCCTTCATTCATTCATTACATATTTATTTATTTTTAATAATGTCAGCTTTAATTTTAGATTCAGAGTGTAACTGTGCAAGTTTGTTACATGGGTACATGGCATGATGCTGAGTTTTGAGGTATAAAGGATCCCATCACCCAGAATGTAAGCATAGTACCCAATAGACACTTTTTCAGCCCTTATCCCCGTCTCCTCTCTACCCACTCTGGTAGTGCCCCGTGTTCATTGTTCCTATCTTTATGCCCACGTGTACCCAGTATTTAGCTCTCACTTACATGTGAAGACAAGTAGTATTTGGTTTTCTGTTCCTGTACTTTTTTTATCCTGTTTGCTTAGGATAATGGCCTCCAGCTGCATCCATGTTGTTACAGAGGATATGACTTCATTCTTTTGTATGGCTGCATAGTATTCCATAGTGTATCTATACTACATTTTCTTTATCCAATCTGCTGTTGATGGGCACCTAGCTTGATTCCATGGCTTTACTATTGAATCACATATTTATTGAGTACAAAGCACCCTTTTAGGTTCTCAGTTTAAAACACTGAAAAAAACAGACAAAAATTATTGCCATGATGGAGCTTACATTCTAGTTAGAAGAGACTGGCAATATAAATTAACAAACAAAACTGAATAAAATACATAATATGTTACTTGGCAATTCATGTTATGGAGACTAAATGGAGAGGGTGATGCATTTTTTTTTGTTTGTTTGTTTTACTTTTTCTATGGGTGATGCAATTTTAAATTGAGTGACCAGTAAAGGCCTGACTTAGGTCTTGAGGCAAGACCCAGAAGGCGTCTGTGTAGATGTTAGGGATGAGCTTTCCTGGCAGAGAAGACTGTGTTGACTTGCTTTTTAAAAGGCTCACTCTGGCTGCTCTGCTGAGAATACACTGAAGGCAGCCTGAAGCTGAATCCAGATCGCCAATGAGAAAGCTCCTGTAATCAGCCAGGTAGGAGATGATCTGGGCTTGGGCAAGAGTGACTTTGGTGAAGGTGATGAGAGGGATTGGCTCTGGATCTTTTTCGAAGGAATAGTCATCAGGATTTAATGGCAGCTAGGATATGAGGCATGACAGAAAGAGATGAATCTATGATGACTCCCAGGTTTCTTCACCTGAGCAACTATTAAGATGGAAAAGGCTATAGGAAAGAGCAATTTTGGGGGGATTCAGAAGCTTGGTTTCAATGTGTTAAATTGCAAGTAGGCAATCAGGGTTCAAGGGAGAGGTCTGTGCTGGAGATATTAATTTGGGAGGCATCAGTAGATGATTGGTGTTAAAACCATGAGGCTGGTTGAGATCGAGTTGGGAGTGAGTGTAGATGGAAAAGAGAAAAAGCCCGAGGCAGAGACACAAGGGGAGGAACTAGAAAAGAGGACTGAGAAGTGACCAAATCGATTAGACCATCCATCTTGTATCTTATGGCCATGCCATAGTCTGGGAGTTGGAGCACCATGCTTGATAGTCTCACCAAGACTGCAGGCAGTGCTGGAGTTGGTACTTCAAAGTCATTATCAGAAGGTATGGACTTGTGCGGGCGTAAAAATGTGGCCACCATATTCCTCTTTCTCAAATTTACTAGCTAGGTATTTAGCTCCTTTCACAAAAGTATGTAATGGAAGTAAGTTGCATATCAAGTACTAAGGCACATAATCTGGATTATATGAAGTTACTGGGTCCTTGTGCAAACCCATGCTGTTTAATTTTTTTATTAAAAATAAGCTCAAGAATCCCCACTGTCCTTTGAATTCTTGAAACTCTTGAATGCCAATGATTTGATTGCCAAATTGGAAATTAGACTGTAAACCTTTAAACCTTTAATAGACTGTGCCTTATTTGTCTCTGTGTCCCTTACCAAACATAGAACATGGTATAGGTTAGGTGTTTAATATAGGCTTTTTTTCTTAAAAAAAAAAAAAAGAGAGAGAGAGAGGGTCTTCCTATGTTTCCCAGGCTGGACTTGAACTCCTGGGCTCAAGTGATCCTCCTGTCTCAGACTCCTGAATAGCTGGAACTACAGGTGCATTGCCACCACACCTGGCCAATATATGCTTTTAAAATAGATCAGTGCATGAATCATTTGAGACATCTGACACCTTTTATTTCCTTCCTGTTATTGGGTAGCATATTTTTCAGAACTTTTATTCTCAAAATAGAAACCTAGATAAAATCATCTTAAGCAAGAAATGAAATGTATTGGGTCTCATGATTAAAATTTGAAAATAACTTCAGGCATGTCTGTATTCAGATGTCAAGCAATATATTCATATCCATCTCTCACTTTTGACAGTGCTTCATTCATTAAGGGCACCGTTCTCACATAGGATCTTACCCCTGCAAGATGTCTACCAGCAGATCCAGATTTACGTTGTACCAACTTAGCAAACCTGGTAGAAAGGAAACATCTTTTCCCAATAGTTCCTGAAGAAGTTCTCAGACATGGGCCACATATCTAGCCCTGAATCAATCACTGTGGCCAGGATGATGGAGTCTTCTCTTCGTTGAGTCCTGGTTAAATGTTCTCCTTGAGTACTAGGACCATGAAGTAGGCTCTACCCAAATTGCATCAACTAAGATGTGATCCTCCAGGAAAAATAAAGGTGATAGTGGTATAAGACAAAGGAATGGATACTGAGCAGGCAGAAGCAACAGATGGCCACTATAATTATGAAGTATATCATAGGAGCACATGGGAGAAGCAATCAAATTCCCTGACCCTTCATGGTATCTTTTTACACAGAAATTGCCACATCTGGTTGTGTTTGGTTTATCCATGGTTTGGAATGAGTTAGGAAATCGCAAGCAGTTGTGCTTGAACTTTGTAAACTATGGAACCACTAGGATAGTGCTGAAAATCTGTTTCCTTTCTCTCTCTGCACCTCAGACCTGGGAGAGCAGCTCTAGGCATTGCTTTGCCCCTCTGAAGGCTCACAAGCCTGAGGCAGCCTGGAGCCCTGCCCAGAAGACACCCTGTTAAACACAGAGATGAAGTTATCACTGGCCTGGCAAATTCTTCTCTGGTTGTTTTATGATAATACCATCAGCCAAGGGGATGAAGCAAGGCATGGTGCTTCAGAACAATGAAGCCCCTTGGTGGAACAGCATAGACCTTGGAAAAAAGAACTTTGAGACCCCTGGGGGGAAGTCGCTGTGATTTTGAAGGTGTTTCACTCAGGAAAGGAGCCTGTGATTTGTGAAGCAAGACTAATCTACTTGTGGGAAGCTGCAGCATGAAATGAGACAAGGTGTGATCACCTGTCAAGTTCCAAAGAGAGATGATTTAGGAGGAGATAGCAACTTGAAAACGTGAGGATGGGTGTTACTAACTTAATCCATATGATGCCTTCAAAACAAAAAGTATATTAGGGGTGAAAGGCATGGAACAGACATTATTCATTGTCTCCAGGTGAGATTTCTCTTGTGAGTTTACAAGCAAGTGTTGGCATGCTGTGTGCAGACATTTGTACAATAGATTACAGCACCCAGATCGCCTCAGATGAAAAGTAGGGGAGACACCTTTGACTTTTTCCCTTCCCTGGTCTAATTTATCTATCTCATTTATTCCAGACAAGGGCTCCTTTACTTTGTGAAAATTAGAGACATCTGTAGTTATACAACCTGAGTTGAGGACAATCAAAGCTCACTCTGCCAGGTGTGAACAGATTGCTTGTAGGGTCAGGAAGGTGACTCTCCTCCTCCTCCTCCTCCTCCTCCTCCTCTTTTCATGGGCACCATCCACAATCAGGAGGTGTTTTCCAGAAGTGGGTGAGGAGGGAGGGAAGAGGAATCCATGTTCTGGTGGGAGCAGCAGATGCTGGCTGGACCAGGATGACTCATACAACTGGAAATGTGCTTCCAATTCCAGAAGACAATTCCACAGACCCTCCTGCTAATCTTGGGGCTCAGGGTGATACCACAAAGGGGAGTACAGCCCCCTGAATGGCTCCATATTTGGATAATGTTCCAACTGCAACAACTCACTTCCACTAGAATATTCATCTCCATCCCCCAGACTGGAAAAAGACCTTCTAAATTTCGGGGGCAGATCCTCAGAAGGGTCTAGCTCTCCTGGGAAGATGGGAGATTTCTAATTAGAGAGAAATGAGGATGAGGTTCTATGATGATGCTCATACAATTTTCATTTTGAGTTTGAAATTTTACTTATTAATTAAATTAAAAAATTGACACACAAGTCAGTCATTGGAGAATTTTAAAGTATTTTTTGGGACAAAATGGGTATGCAAACCTACTCCTTTTAAAAAATATACTTTATTTTTTAGAGTAGTTTTAGGTTCACAGTAAAACTGAAAGGAAGGTAGAGAGATTTCCCATATACCTCCTACCCCACATGTGCATATCCTCCCCCGTTATCAACATCCCTCTAGAGTGGTACATTTGTTACAATTGATGAACCTACATTGACATGTCATTATCATCTAAAGTCAATGCTTTACATAGGGTTCACTCTTGTTATTGTAACTGTCCATGAGTTTTGAAAGATGTATAATGACATGTATCTACCACTACAGTATCATACAGAATAGTTTCAGTGCCCTAAACATCCTGTGTCTTGCCTAGTCACCTATCTCTCCACTGTAACCCCTGACAACCACTGATCCTTTTACTGTCTTCATAGTTTTGCCTTTTCCAGAATGTCATATTTGACTAAAACAGTATGTAGCCTTTTCAGATTGGTTTCTTTCACTTAGTAATATGTATCTAAGGTTTCTCTATGTCTTTTTATGGCTTGATAGCTCATTGCTTTTTTTTTTTGTGTGCTGAATATGATTCCATTGTCTGGATGTACTTATGATTCCTATATGATTTTGAAATGGAGGGTTTTCTCCTTGGGATCAAGGGACATCATGGATAGTGAGGCAGATCTGAAGGACTGCATGAGCCGTGAGCGTGCTGGAGCTTTCTCCTGCTCACTGACACTGAAATGCCACTTGTTGCAGTGGTTTAGGGAGCATGGGAAACCTTTTCTGTCTTTTCCTCTCTAATTTTTGACTGGACTTATTTGCTGCCACCTGTAGGAGCAGAGACATTGAATGGTAGAAAGAGAAAAAGAACATGGAATTTGGAATCCAGGAGGATCTGTGTTTGGGTCTCGGTTCTGCAGTGCATGAATTGTAGGACCATGGTCAAAACCATTTTACCTGTGCTTCTGAGCTGTGTTGCTCTGTCTGTAAAAGGGAGACAGGGATCTCAGCTCAAAGGATACTTGTGAGATTAAATAGTGTGTGTGATACTGTTTCATAAACCATATAGAACCTTTTCTCTTTCTTTCTTTCTTCTTTTTTTTTTTTTTTTTAGATGGAGTCTCGCTCTGTTTCCCAGGCTGGAGGGCAGCAGCACAATCTCAGCTCACTGCAACCTCCGCCTCCCAGGTTCAAGCAATTCTCCTGCCTCAGCCTCTCAAATAGCTGGGATTACAGGCAAGTGCCACCATGCCCAGCTAATTGTTGTATTTTTAGTAGAGATGGGGTTTCACCACGTTGGCCAGTCTGGTTTCGAACTCCTGACCTAAGGTGATTTGCCTGCTTTGACCTCCCAAAGTGCTGGGAGGCGTGAGGCACCGCACCCGGCCAGAACCTTTTCAGTGTTCATTTAATAATTGCTCCAAATGAAGTGACAGAGTCCCTGGTATTCTTGTCCTTGACTTCTCCCAGGCTGTTCCCTAGCTAATCCAGGGATGGGGGACTGTAGGGCCACTTAGTGTACCTTTAAACACTGAGGGTAGTTTTTGATGAGCATGGTCAGTTTCAGGGCTGTGTTTGCTCTGCATTTTTAACTTATGAATGAATATTCCCTCACCATCATAAACCCCCACCAACCCCCAAAGTCACACGCCAAACACTGGAGGTCTCATAGGTTGACGTACATAGGGACTGCCCCGAACTCAACCTGAAACACCCCAAACTCAATTCAAACTGCCTGAACGCAAAATTCCCAGTTAATTAGCCCACAGTTGATTTCTAGACCATGCCACCAGTTAAGCTGTTTCCCCCAGAGTCCTTCTGGAGACAAAGCCAGTTTTGGGTGAATTTGAGAAAAGTGTTGCTTTATAGAGACTCTCAGGAATGCAAAACTTTCACGTTTCTCTAATTAGGCTGTGGGCAGTGGAGGTTTAACCATGTCATTGATGCTTGGAGGGCTGATGTGCCCATTACTCATCCCTGACAGAGGTTTTTTTTTGCCTGGGAAACATATTGATCTTTCCTTTAAGCTGTTCCGCTGAAAATGCAATGCAGAAAGTCAGTCAAAAAATGAAGGGAGACCTCTCAGATCTTGTCACAGAGTTTGCATGTTAATTGTTAGCCTCTCTGACTCTCACATAAGTGTAGACCTGGATCCTCCAATACAAGGTACACTCCATGAGGTCAGCGTCTGCATATCTTTTACTACCTTTGTATCCCTTACAACTTATTATAGAGCAATGGTTAGAATAATTTGACCTGGAGAAGTATGAAAGTGGTCCTGGGACTTCAGGAAAGCGGGGAGGACTGTTCCATAGATAATCAGCAGTGGAGAAGGGGTGATCGTTTAGGCAGAACACGTGTAGACTTCAATACCATTGAGGCAAGATCAAGAAAGGTATGCTAATGCTGGCTTTGACGTTTTGCAGTGACTTTGGGATAGGAATAAGACTAGCAAAGACAGAAGGCTGAAGTTTTACAATTTCAGGTCTCTAGAGAAGTCAGTTTCTTTGACTCCATTAGCATTTGCTTCAAATCCTTTTTTGGAAGTAGAGGTGGTAAAAGAGCAAATATTTTGAGAAAGAAAATTAAGAGACTCTCACAAGAAGGCATTTCTACATGTGATTATGTACACGTTTAAAGGATAGAGTTTTGTGGTCAATATACCAGATCAAGCCAAGTTAACTCATTGCTGATGCCATTATTATACTAATGTATATTGTATATTTTCAAGAGGATTTCTATAGTATGTATCATTTCTCAAAATTATTTAATCATGGACCCCTCTTTGTGCAGAACATTTGTTAACTCTTCTGAGGACTATGGTTTAGGGAATGCTGCTTTATTTTGGGTAAGCTCAACTAACGTCAATAATCTTTTTATATTGCTGCTTTTTTTTTTTTCCTAAAAACTTCAGAGATTCCTATAATCTAAGAGGGAAATGATACACTAAGGACTAATTGCAAAGGGAGCCATATTATCTTGGTCGGGTGCGGTGGCTCATGCCTGTAATCTTAGCACTTTGGGAGGCTGAGGTAGGCAGATCACTTGAAGTCAGGAGTTCAAGACCAGCCTGGCCAAGATGGTGAAACCTCGTCTCTACTAAAAATACAAAAATTAGCTGGGTGTGGTGGCGGGCATCTGTAATCTCAGCTACTGGGGAGGTTGAGGCAGAACCTGGGTTGTGGGGTCAGGGCAGTTTCAGTGAGCCGAGATCTCGCCACTGAACTCCAGCCTGGGCGACAGAGCAAGACTCTGTCTCAAAAAAAAAAAAAAAAAAAAAAAAAAAAAGCAGCTGTATTATCTTAGTTAAATTAAGGTGTTTTTGAAGGTTTCAGTTTTCTCTGAATGTAAATGGAATTTGCAATAGACCAGATCATAAGAAAGCCCTTGAATACCCACATTTAGACTAAACCATTAGGACTCACTGCTTTATCAGGCACACACTAGAAATGCCTCTCAAGATTCGAATAATGGGGTTTTGCTATAAAGTTGCTGTATCCAGTGACTGTCTGTGTGACAGAGCTGTAGGGGTGATGTATGGCCCCCAGCTCAGCCCACGAGCGGGGAAGGCCCCTCATGCTCTGTGACCCCTTTTGGATTTATGTAATCTGTAACTGCCCACACTTTATGAATCCTACCCATTCTTGGAATGAAGTACAACATATCTTACAAAAGAAAATATTTCATCTTTTTTTTTTTTTAAAACGTAACGACTGTGTCCTAATTATACTTCAAGCATGGTTTATAAAAACATCTTAGGAATTCCTAACAAATATACGATTTAGAATATCCTTCCAATTACAATTTATTTTTGAGTGCTTACAAAGTGCTAAGCTGTGCTCTAAGCATCTAATATACATTATTTCATGTTTTCCCTCAAAACAACCCAATTAGGTAATTATACTGCTTATCCCTATTTTAAAGATGAGGAAATTAAGGTCCACAGAAATGAAGTAACTAGAAACAACTGAACTGGTACTTAAACCTGGTCATTCTGACTCACAGTTGATGCTATTAATCACAGTGATTTGCAGTCATAGCAAAAATATAACAGAACAAAATAAAGCAAAATCCTTTAATACTTGATTCTGTACTATGTGTTAGAGTTACAAACTAGTTGTTCCAGTTTTCCTGGCACAAAGTTTTGAAATAAATGGAATTTGAATAACTTCGAGCAATACCTGGATATACTAGTTCTACACTGGACTTTCTACTCTATTGTTTTATTTGCAATGTGATACAGCTAATTAGTTACCTGCTTATCCCCTGTAGGCATTTGAGTTTTCTGTTCTCTCTAGCTCTTTGTGGCTGGCTCAGAAAAGAAGAGCTTATAGTCTGTGACTGTTGGAACGTCATGATGATCACATTATTGGGAGGCAAGAAAAGTCCAGGATCTCCTCAATATAACCAGATAATGCAGCCAAGAGGTCATAGAGCCTCCAGTGGACCGTGTCACTGTAGCTTCTACTCAATGGAGGAATCCTTTCTAAAACATTCCTGACATAGACACTTAATGTCTGCTGCAACTCTTTCAATGACAGAGAAATTACTACTTACATATATTTAAGACACATGTTAAACTAGGACAACCTGCACCCCTCACCTAAAACTTTCTTCAAATTCTTCTGCCCATGGACGAACATAGAACAGATTTTTGTTAGATTGTCCCTTTTATTGGAAAGGCCCCTGAACATATTGACTCCATCAAAGGTTTTGCCATTTATAATCATTTCTATATCCCCTCCTTGGTTTCACCCCATGCCCATGGGTAATCAATAGTGTCACCATGTGATGCACAGAATTTGAATAGGGCCCTCAGCATGTGTCAGTGCAGGTTGCCTTGGGACCTATGTTTATCACCTTCTCACTATGTTTCTCATGATACACGACCAAATTGCCTTAGCTTGGCCTTTTCCCTCAACTGGTTCACTTAAATTTATGGCCAACCAATGGCTACGATCTGTTTTACACAAGGTCACGCCAAGCCAAGTCTCTGGATTTGAGAAACTTGTTTTAACTTTATCATAGTTAATTTAGAAATGGGTGTGTTGACTGAACCCTATACACTGAGTTTTCTGTGAAATGCAACAATATACACTTTGTATAGTCAAGTGACAACAGTGTTATTGGTTATTTTATTAGTAATTATTTAAGAAATTTAAAAAAATAGTTCTGGTTTTCAAGAAATGTAACATCCAGTTGAGAGGCAAAGAGACCAAGATTTAGGAAGCAGTTAGTGAAGACTATGAGGAACTGGGAAATTGTGTTGAGTAGACCAAAAGTGCTGATCAGAGAAAAGTGAGGACAGTTTTGTTGGGAGAAATAAAAGAAGGTTTCATGGAGGCGGTGAAATCAACCTCATGGTTGAACAGTGGTTTGGATTGGAATGCTGTAGGTTGTTGGGGTGGGTTTTGTTGGTGAGAGGATTGGTGTGAGTAAAAGTACAGAGGAGAGAATGCCCTCTGCCCTGAGCATGGTGGAGGTGGTTTTATTTGGTAGGGCAGAGGGTATCTTTGAGGAATAGTGAAGGGTAGGGTGGGTCCAGTTATAGGGGTCCCTGATACTCAGTCCTAGGAATTTAGTCAGGAGATTGTAGGCCTAGGGCAAGATATGAAATGACAGATGCATTGTTGAAGAAGTCTGGTCTGGAAGTGATATTCAGGAGAGAGCAGAGGGACTGGGGGCTGGATACAGGGAGCCCAGTTCCAAGGCAGCTGGAATAAGGAAATCATGACTGCCAGCTTTGAAGAACCATTTTGAAGGAGAAAAGATAGGATTTATTTGACTGCATGGAAGTGAGGAAAAGGGTTAGATAAATATGGCTATGTAGTTTCATACCTGGTTGATTTGTATAATGGCTCCATGTCAGAGATGAAGAAGGAAATGGTTTGAATGAAAGAGGCTGATTTTGCTTTGGGCCATATCAGGTGTGGGTATGGGGGTAGCATTCAAATGACATGGTCCAGTAAACCCTGTGAAGATAGGACCTGAGTCAACTGCCCATGAGAAAGAAGAGTGTCAACATGGGAATAACTTGTGAATGTGCTTATCTTCTGTTCTGGCTGTGAGTGAGCAAGCAGGTGTATGCCTGGGCAGAGGTTAAGAGCAGGTGCTTCTGAGTCAGCCAGACCTGGGTTTGAATTCCAGCTCCGTCACTTACTAGCTGTGTGACCTGGATCATCAATGTAACTTCTCTGAGCCTCAGGATAGTCACCTGTAATATGAGGAATAATATACTAGTTTCACAAAGATATTGGGGGGGGGGTTAAATAAAATTGCATACAATTTCATTTACAAAGAAGTGTACAATAGTACATAGCACTCTACACATTACAGATGCAGTAATTATTATTGTTATCATTGATGCCTGGCTGCCTGTAGTGACTGCAGTCTACAAACCCATTAGTGGGCTTGGGACTCTTAGGCGACCGTCTTGGGGACTAAGGTTGCTCTGAGTGTGAGGGTCTTGCTGATCAACTTTTCATCACTCTGAAGCTGCTGAGCACAGATAAAAGCATTCACCCCTTCTTGAGAGCCTGATTGGAGAAAGATATCATTTCACTAGGGACACAGAGTGTTTTCTTTAAGCAGCTTCTGGAGTCCCCAGTCCCTGCGTACCTCCCTGACCACCAGGAAAGGTCTAGCTTTGACCAGTTGCCCCTACACAGGTATAGTCCTTTCCAAGTTCTTATCAGCTCTCCCCTCCCCCAGCAACTGCCTCTGAGCTCTGACAAGGTTGCGTTCAGAGTAACCATGGGCAGTGGCCAAAGTGCACAGTGCTAGGACATTCTCCAAACACTCCAGGTCCTCCACAGACATGGACTTTCAATAGCCCTCCTGTGCCAAGGGTTCAGGATGCATTTCAGGAGTTTACAGGTCACTTGGCACTGATTGCAAGACCACAATGGAAATAACAGCCCAGCGATTTCATGTGCTGCTATGTCAGCAAATGCTGCATGTGAATAAGCCAGGGTTGGAGAAGCCTGTGTGTGGTAACATAAGTGAGGGCAGCCAAGCCTGTCCCAAGGCAGCAGACTCGGGGAAACCTGAATGGGGACTCTTGGCAGCTTTTGGAGGAGCCAGACTATTAATACTTAGCCCAGGGCTTGGGAAGCTGTTTGCACTTAGAGTGATTATTTTTTTCATGGTGAAGTAAGAGGTGTCAAGTATGATACCAGAACACCCCAGGACTATGAGAGGCGCTCCCCTCATTTGTCAACTTTCATGCCAACTTCTTGGGGAATGACATTGCTTGGTCCATCTCCTGCCCAGCCTTGGTCTATGTGAGATGCTCTTCAACTGAAGGGCAGAGCCACTGTGTTCTGCTCTCTGGACAAATGATCCAGGCCAGAAAAGGACTGGGCTCTGTGCTGGCACTCACCAAATCCCCACGGCTATGATCCGCCTAGCATTTCCATTCGGCACTGAATAAGTGCAGTAGTTCCTTTACATATTTAGGTTTGATTGTGGGTACTGTTTTGAAAGACAGATTTGCATAGTTAAGCATTTTATAAAATATTTTCCCAAAAGCATTTATCACAGGGAAATGTGCAAGTCCAAAGGTGGAAGGAAGCTGGGGGAGGGTGTGGGAGAGGTGGGGAGAAGAGGTGAGAACCGGGAACCAGAACATATGCTTTTCAGCTGCCCTGGCCGGCCTTGGAGCAGCCCCGCTCCTGTGGGAGGGGAAGCTCTGCAGGTTGCAGTGTGGATCAGAGAGATTTATGCCCTGCACACCGAATACATATCCATGACTCTCCACGGCACAATTTTGAAAAGGTGATTATGGGTCTGACATGAAGGAATATTTTATATGAAATTGCTGAAAGATCTCTGGGCACTAAGCAATAATCACCTCAATGCTTTAGAAAGTGTTCCAATTTGTTTCCCACCGGCTTCTTGGCAGTAGGGATTTGCATGCAGTTTAGCATCCAATCCTGGGCATCCTGCATGCCACCATGCTGAGCACGGGGCCCCCCCTGAAGAAAAATGCATGGCAGTCTGGGGATAAGTCTCAGTAGCTTTAAAAATGTGCGGAGACTTGGAAGCTGTAATTTTACTTCTAGTAATATTTCAAAGGAAAAAAAATCAGAAAAAGGGTGTTCCATGAAAAGACGCATGTTCAAAGATGTTTATCATAGTGTGATATTTTTGTATGTGTCTTTCCAGAATGTAATGCCATGCAAATGTGAGTGTATATACATTTGAACAAAGAAAAGTTGGAAACAAATGTGCCAAAATAGGGGATTTGATGTTTTTAAAAGTAATATAGAATATTCCGTACTACTAAGTCAGAAAAATAAGTTGCAGAATGTTTTATATATATATATATATATATATATAAAATATACTATGACTCTATTTTCAGTAAATGCATGTACACACTTATTTGTATGGAAATAAATTATTGAAGGATATATAAAAACATGCAAAGATGGTCATCTCTGGGTGGTGAAAATTTGGTGACTTTGCTTTTTAAAACGAGCCTGCCTTGATTTGCTGTGATAAACAGAGATTACTTGTGTTGCAAAGAGGCAGGGTGCTGCCCTTGTCTTCTTTGGTCCTTTGCCCATCTGGGCTTCTGTCCTGAACTCCAAGCTTTGCTCATACAACCTTCATGGAGAGTCAAGCAGAACCAGTTCTGTTGTCATCCCTTGGTGTCCAGCACACAGACTCTTGCACTGAATGGAGCTGCTGTACGTAGACTTAGGCTGCAAAGAAGATGACAGGCAGCTCTTCTGAAATTGTGGTTGATGCCAAGGAAAGGAGCCATTGCTTAATTGATATCTTTTGTCAGTTGAGCTTATACCACCATACGAGACTTGTGGGGAGAACACGGACCACTTCTTCATAGTGCAAATGGCTGTATGTCTGGCCTGCAGCCAAGTGTCTGTGTACTAGGAGGCTGCTTTCTTTTCTGTTGTTCTCTTGCTTTTCTCATTAAAATTGTATTACTCATTGAATAATACATGAAACTACTATCATGAGTCTTTGCCTCTAAATCTGAGTCAAAGAATGAGAAGCCTGTTGGAATCTGGCATTTGTACTTTGTAATTTGTTATCCTACTCAACAGATTGGTCTGAAATTTTTGGTGTAAAGATTCAGATATTGAACCATTTCATTATTGCAATACAGTAGCTATCAGAAAACCCTATCCTGATTTCTTCTTCCTGTGTTCTCTCTTAAGGTGAGGTGGGAAGGGCTTGGTTTTTGATATACTTGGGTTTCAACGTGGCCTTAATTTTTAGTGGTATTTTCACATTCTACACTACTACTCTTACTACTAGAGAATGGAAGTTTGAGCAGAAGGAAATGCTCTAAAACCATTCCCAAAGGAAAAAGAAACTCCCCTCAGTTAAATTGGTTTCTTTTCTTCTTATCATTTGCTATCCTGGGAATAAATCAATTTAGCTATTTTTAAGCAAAGAACCCAGTGTTCATTTTGTACAAAGGAAAAATGGTATCTCAAGTACCAGATCTGTTTCTGTGCCACTAGGCAATGAAGTGATGAGTGTCTACAACATTTACATTAAAATTAAAATGGCAATTTCTTTTGGTATTGCTGGCATGCATGGGTAAAATGTGTTTCTAGAAGCAGATGTTTGGGAAGTCTTTAATTTTTTGCAGTTTAAGGAATACACTGAAGATCCCAAGAAAGGTTATGTAAGGGGAATAACATTTGCTAGGGACTGATAAAGGGCTATGTGTTTGAATCCGTATTTCATTGCAGAGCTAAATTTGCTCTCGGCATTCTGATGCTAATGTCCACTGTGGACTGACATAGTCATGTAAAGCAAAGTGATATTTTTATATTTTTTCCAGAGCTAATAGTTAATTTTCCTTAGTCTATTTTTTTTAAAGGATGAATCTTCTTTGCCTCTTGGAGTAAATAATAAAAAAGGGCTGAATCAGAAATCAAAGTATTTTTTAGCTTTACTTAGTCTAAAAATATTTAAAATTACTGGATAGAGTCTTGGGCTTAGAAAGAGACCATTTAGGTGAGTCCTGTAATTCTACAGATGAGAAGACAGAGATCAGGAGAATTAAGTGACTAGTCAAGGTCCCACAGAGAGTTGCAGGTCAGGGCCTGGAGGTCGAATCCCCTGCTCTTTCACTACCAGATGGTGCCATCTGAGAAGAACTTTCCATTCAGTCGGTTATCAACTCACCCTTTTTCCTCATCCGCACCCAAGTTCAGTTGTTTTCTGATGAGAAATGATTTAGGAAGTGAATGTTCCCACCTGAAACCAACAGAAAGGACAAGAAGAGCCTTGCTTTCTGCTTTGAGATGGCTCTACAACCACGAACCTATATGACCATGTCCTGCATTAGTCTCACATCCATGTTGAATCCTGAATGATGACAAAGTAGTAACTCACTACACAGGGGTCCAGGAAAGCATTTGTTGCACTCCAAATCCTTTGGAAATTCCCAACTGGAAAAAGACAAGGGCTACAGAAAAGGGACTCATCTACTGATGAAGAATTAGCAGGTGAATCAGTGATACCAAAAGTTGTTGATTGACATAGAACGTCTTTGGGCAAAGAGAAGTAAACTTCACAAGAGTCTTATATTCTATGTTTTTTACTATGTCTTGGAGTAGATTTCAAGTTAAACTCCATAGGTGATCATGTGACATTATTGAAATAAAATAATGCATATAAATAGATAAAAATAGATAGAATAAAAATGCATATAAAATGTTAATGTATAGAAAAAATAGAGACTTTTAATTTTCCCTGCCATAAATTATGCTCTTTTCCTACCACAAACTAATGTCTACATTCTATTTCTTTACTCTTTTTTTTTTTTTTTTTTGAGACAAGTTCTTGCTTTGTTGCCCAGGCTAGAGTACAGTGGTGCAATCACTGCTCACTGTAGCCTTAACCTCCTGGGCTCAAGTAATCTTCCCACCTCAGCTTCCTGAGTAGCTAGGATTACAGGTGTGCACCACCATGCCCAGCTAATTTTTAAATTTTCTGTAGAGATGGGGTCTTGCTATGTTTTCTAGGCTGGTCTTGAATTTCTGGGCTCAAGTAATCCTCCTGCCTCTACCTCCCAAAATGCTGAGATTATAGGCATGTGCCACCATATGCCCAGCCAAAAAATGTTGATATATAGAAAAAAATAGACTTCATTTTATTTTTTTCTGCTATGAATTGTACTTCTTTTTCTATTATGAATTAACATCTACATTCTATTTCTTACCGGTCTGTTGTCAAAATTTCTACTGTTCCTCCCCACCCCCCATTCTTTCTGGGGTAGTGTTTTTGAATGGTAATAATGGCAGATATCATGCTCTTGCCTTGGACTAGTGGCCCATAGACCAAATATTTCTCAACCTGACACTTATCTCAGGGTGACTCAGCTTTTCCACACTCTATTGTTTGGAAAACCTACATAGGAAAATGAAAATACTTTACACTTAGGTGAAAGGTACACTTAATGTACCATTTGGTTCAATTCTCAGCTTTTATTCTACTTATGTTTCAACATTTGAGAACTGAGAATCAGAGAGGTGATACGACTTTACCCAGGGCACACAGTTTGCAGTTAGAGCTGGGACTTAAAGCCAGGACTTGGGCTCCATGTTACATGGTCTTGTAACCTTGCTGAAGTTGATGTTCAGGCCTTGTGATGGAGAAAGGCACAGTTTTGCAAGAGTTTAAATTAGACATTGCTGTTCAGTTTCTAGATTGTCATAGATTTAAAAAAACCTCAGCCATTTATTAGCTAAATCAGCTGTCATGATAGAGTTCAGTAGTCACCTTACCCCTTTGTGCCACATTGTATTGGGAGCAGAGGATGGGCTCTGAGTCTGAAAGACTTGGTTTAAATTCCCAGCTGCGGGGACTACTAGAGGCAGTAGAGAGGGAGGAGGGCAGGAGTTGAAAAACTAACTGTTGGGTACTGTGCTCATTCCCTGGGCTATAGGATAATTCGTAATCCAAACATCAGTGTCACGAAATATATCCAAGTAACAAACCTGCACATGTACCCCCTAAATCTAAAATAAAAGGCGAGATTACAACAACAGCAGCAGAAAATTTCCAGCTGTGCCACTGACTAGGTATGTGTGGCATTAGGCAAATTACTGAAGATCTGTGAGCCTCAGTTTCGTGAAAAAGGAGGAAAACATCTACTTTAAAAGTTGTCTTGAGACAAAATGAGACAATACATATAAAACATGCATCACAGAACTTACCTAAATAGGTATTAGCTCCTGCTGTTACTGTTATTGACAATTCTAAGGGTGAGACAATTAAATACATGATGTGAAAGACTGTCAGACAATTTTAAAACAGCAGAATTATCAGTTTTTCAACCCACTATATCACGGGGTGATTTTGTTAATTTGAGTGCTAATTCTTAGTACCTAATAGAGCAGCTTATTAAGAAACACAAAAGGCATTGGGCATGATCTAACTTCTAGCTGGAGTAGAGACAGCACTTCATTAGATTTTCTTAAGGATACTATGGGGCGGGTGCTAGGCTGCACATTTTACACAGGAGGACACTGAAGCTTTTAAAAGTTACCTGCCACATAACATGTAAGTTAGCAAAGTAAGCATTTGAGCACATATTGATTTGAATTTGATAATATGTCGAGTATCTGTCATGCCATCTGTATGAATTTCTCTGTGGTGTGAAAAAAGTAAAGCCCCAATAACCTTCCTTGATGTTTAGATGATTTACCATGTGAGTGTGAGTGTCAAACAATCATGAAGTCGATTCTTCTGTTTAATAGAGTGGATGTACCACTGAGTCATGTAAAGATAGACTTTTTTGTTTTATTACTAGGAATCCTTTAAATTGAATTGACAGTGTTGAAGATTTGGAAGTCTTTGTTTATATACCTATATAGCTTCCCCAAGTAAGATGCAAATTAAATACAGGCGATTAAGTTATAGAAAAATTCATAATCACAATCTCATTTTTGGTTCTGATGTTTTACAATGAATGGAAGAGAATGTGGGAGAAATGATTGACACCCAGGAAACTTATTCTAAACTAAAATTTGGGCCATATTAGCATTGAAAAGACTGTTCTGAGAAGTTCTACTTCCTGGTTCAGTGGTGACCTCTCCCTAATACTCATTTCACAAATGACTTTCTCACTCTCATCCCTAAAGTTTACATATGTTTTCTCCAGCAGTAGCACTATATACAAATCCTGACCGATCTTAAAAACATTTTGAACATGAGATTCTCTCTTTTGGGAGATGAATTTTTTAAATTCATTTGCTCTGCATCCTGGCATTCTGGTTACATTGTGAGAAACTGCTGTATTCTATGTTAGCGTGATTTGAAAATTTTCTTTGTAAAGGACCAGTCACAGAGAAAAGGACAGAAAAGAGGGAAGGACAAGAGGAGGGAGATAAAAAATGAGGCCTAGTGAAAGAGAGGCAGAGGAGAGATGGAGCAGCAGAAAGATGGGGAAGGAGAAAGAGATGGAGAGAGGTGTATAATAAGAGACACAGATGGGATGATGGAAAGAGATATAGACAGATAGGGATAATGAGAGCAAGAAAGTGGGAGAGATGGGGATCAGAGATAGAGAAGGAAAGAAACCAAGAAGGCAGAGTCCCAACTCCTCCTGGGCCCAGCAGGGAGCTGGCAAGAAAGCATTTGAAGCCAGAGGGACATATTATCCAGAACCAGGAGTTGAACCTAATTGTAAGCAGACCCTGCCCACCCCCTTCAGATGAGTGATAGACTCCTGGCATGTGACCTGGCTTGGCAATCTCCACCCGCTGTCCAGGCTGCCATAAGGAGATACGTAATGTCTGGAGTGATGGGAAAGTCATGGCTGCAGATGGTACAGATGGAGCTACCTCATAAAATGACTCACTGTGAATCCTCACTGAAATCTCCACTATAAAAATGATAATGGAAAAAGCACAAGAAAGCCTAAATGGGCTTGAAAGAAATTTGTTCCATCTTGTGTATCTCCCTTCAAATTTTGAAAAAGACCCTATTAGAAAGTGTCAGGAAGATAATGTATCTTCTTCCCTCCTGGCTAGAGCCCTCCCCTGCCCCCACATCTTTTTGGATATCACTATGTGAGTGAAAATGGCAAGGGAAAAAGAGGAAAGGTATTGGGAGGAAGATGCACAAATTATTTATGCAGCATGAAGGCTGATGTTCTGGAGAGGGAGGGCTGGGAGGCTCTTTCGGAAGAAAGGGAGTGGTATCTTGGAGAGACAGGAGGCAGACTCTCAGGGAGTGGGAGAAGTTGTATTTTGCTTGGCGTTGGGGTTAGGATGTTGCTAGAGTGGAGGGGGCCTCTTGGAGAGTGAGGTCAGACACTGGACAAGGGAGGCATATAGCAGCATGAGTCATGCAGACCTCTGTAGCAAGATGAGGAAGCTTTTAAGTCCAAAGAGCCTAGAATTCTAAAAGTAATGATTATCAGCTCTTTCAGAGTCACCCAAGACCATGACACCTCTACATAGGATCCCAAATATGGCTGAGTTTTATGGATACAGAATCTGCTGGAATTTGAGGATATAATCAAATGGAAAGTCTTATGGTTCCCATCTCCTTATTCCCTTTGACTGTGCTGGGACTGCTCCAGGTGCTGGCTGGTACAGAGTACAGGATGGAGGGGACGATACAGTAGCACCCCAGCCCCTGAACAGCACTTGAAAACTGGTAGTCAGGGTATAGCTGGTCTTCAATATGTGAACAAGAGCCAGAATGGGATACATCTACTGTATTGATGGTGAATGCAAGGTGGGTTACAACCAGACTGTGCATGAATAGTGTACATTGGGATATTTGCAGACCAGAAATGGTCCAGGTAAACAGTGAAGTCATGGTCATAGTCGAGTGTCTTGCTAGTGTAGTTGAAGTGTGCAGAGATTTCAATGCAGCATCCTGGACAGAGTAGAGTCCAGTGCTTAGCGGGTATAGCATGGCTGGCACACTTGGTGGGATGCAGAAAGGCTCAAAATGTCCTGTCTATGGGGCAGAGTAGGCTTAGGTAGGGGATGAAGAATCAGGCATTTGGAATGGGGTGGTGGACATGGTGGTAGATATGAACGAGGAAGAAACTTTCAAGAAACAGAATCCATTTCAGAGCGTTCACAAGACAGTAATGAAGGGGAAGCTGAGAACGGTGTGGACAGTTAAGGGAACCAACCACTGAGATGAAGTACACAGGGACTATGCAACAGCTGGGAGCTGTTACCACCCTAGGTCTGAAGGAGCAAAGGAAAATGATGTCTCTGCAGCCTCTTGAGAGCAGCAGCTGTTAGGGAGGAGCTTCCTCTGGCCAATGTTGTGATCACAATGGGGCAGAGCCACTGCTAGACATGGGGCCTAGACCAGGGAGGGACTGGAGGAAAAATAGCCTGACTTCTGAGAGCTCTGTTCTGTTCCATTGGTTTATATCTCTGTTTTGGTACCAGTACCATGCTGTTTTGGTTACTGTAGCCTCATAGTATAGTTTGATACTACACATCTAAAACCATCTGATCTTTGACAAACTGGACAAAAACAAGAAATGGAGAAAGGATTTCCTATTTAATAATTGGTGCTGGGAAAACTCGCTAGTCATATATAAAAAGTTGAAACTGGATCCCTTCCTTACACCTTATACAAAAATTAATTCAAGATGGATTAAAGACTGAAATGTTAGACCTAAAACCGTAAAAACATTAGAAGAAAACCTAGGCAATACCATTCAGGACACAGGCATGGGCAAGGTCTTCATGACTAAAACACCAAAAGCAATGGCAACAAAAGCCAAAATTGACAAATGGGATCTCATTAAACTAAAGAGCTTCTGCACAGCAAAAGAAACTACCATCAAAGTGAACAGGCAACCTACAGAATGGGAGATAAGTTTTGCAATCTAGCCATCTGAAAAAGGGCTAATATCCAGAATCTACAAAGATATTAAACAAATTTACAAGAAAAAAATCAAACAACCCCATCAAAAAGTGGACGAAGGATATGAACAAACACTTCTCAAAAGAAGGCATTTATGCAGCCAACAGACACATGAAAAAATGCTCATCATCACTGGCCATCAGAGAAATGCAAATCAAAACCACAGTGAGATAGCATCTCACACCAGTTAGAATGGCGGTCATTAAAAAGTCAGGAAATAACAGGTGCTGGAGAGGATGTGGAGAAATAGGAACACTTTTACACTGGTGGGACTGTAAACTAGTTCAACCATTGTGTAAGACAGTGTGGTGATTCTTCAAGGATCTAGAACTAGAAATGCCATTTGACCCAGCCATCACATTACTGGGTATATACCCAAAGGATTATAAATCATGCTACTATAAAGACACATGCACACGTATGTTTATTGTGGCACTATTCATAATAGCAAACACTTGGAACCAACCCAAATGTCCATCAATGATAGACTGGATTAAGAAAATGTGGCACATATACACCATGGAATACTATGCAGCCCTAAAAATGGATGAGTTCATGTCCTTTGTAGGGACATGGATGAAGCTGGAAACCATCATTCTGAGCAAACTATAGCAAGGACAGAAAACCAAACACCTCATGTTCTCACTCATAGGTGATAATTGAACAATGAGAACACTTGGACACAGGAAGGGGAACATCACACACCAGGGTCTGTCGTGGGGTGGGGGAAGGGGGAAGGGATAGCATTAGGAGAAATACTTGATGTAAATAATGAGTTAATGGGAGCAGCACACCAACATGGCACGTGTATACATAGGTAACAAACCTGCACATTGTGCACATGTACCCTAGAATTTGAAGTATAAGAAGAAAAGAAAAGAAATAGCCTGACCTCTTGTTCTCCTTCTGTCCCATCTCCTCCTGGCAGCAATGAGAGATCTGTGAGGTCAGCCTCCTGGGGCACAGAGCAAGATATACAATAGTGGAGGATGGTTGGGAGTGAGGGAGCACACCGAGAATAACCATCATAGATCAAACCCAGCCAGATGGCAGTTGCTTAGTGCCAGGTAATTTGTCTGTGGCTGGAATGAATCAGAGGAGAAGGCTAGTCACAACTATGCATGCTCTCAGGCCTCAGGCTATGATGGACGTGGCTGTAGTGCTTAAGAGTAATGCGAGTGCTAAATGGGGAAACCAATACACACACCTTACCCTTTGGAGAGCTCCAACGTGATGAGAGTTGGAGGAACAGGAGGAGTATTGTACAGATGTACTAGGTTTCTTGGCTGTATTCCATTGACTTAGTTCCTGATTCCATTAGATGCGGGTGGAGGCAAGGATGCTGATGTCCTTGTTGTCTCCATTCTCATGGGCTCAGGAATTGGGTTGGGTCTGGGACCTCCCAGAGTTTTGGTTGTTGGAGTTGCCACCAGGTGGGGGAGAAAGCTGTGACTGATGCAGGTGCATGATATGAGTAGTGGTGGACTTAACAGACACAGAGTACAGAAGCTTTAGAAAAAAGGCTGAGTGACTAGGAGCCTAGATAATGAGTTTCTAGAAGCTGAGAGGGCCAACTGGGGGTGGAAAGAGGGCAACGTGGCATCCATACCTAACAGGGGCTTAAAAACACAATGAGTTTCCCTCACAACAGGGCTTTTATTTTGTGGTAAGAGCCAGTCTCCATGTCCTTAACCTGGTCCTGTGGGAGGGAGCAGGAATTGGGAAATCTTGCTGAGGAGTATGGTAGAGCTGGGAGGAGAAGCAGTGGTTTTGGGGAGAAAGATCTTGACATTCTCTGGTTTTCACCTCAGCGTTTTCTTAGATTTCCTTAGAAAATACCTCTTAAACATATTGTCCTTTAATGAGGATTACACCTGAGGGAGGGACCTTTCTACTTAGATTAAAAGGCCCAACCTGAGCTGATTTCTCCATTAACTGACAAAATAATTAACAGACTCTATTATCTGTACACAGGATAGATTTTTTGCATATGTTCATAAATAATACTAAAATGAACTTTTAACATGTATGGAACATACCTTAAACCCTATGGTCTTTTCTTTGGCTAGTTACAAAGAACATGATCAATTATTTTCTAGTCAGACCATGGCGCACATCTTGGCATTTTGAATCATGGCTGTCTTTGCCTCGTTATTCTTTGTTGCTATCCCCGGGTCAGGAGTGGGCCATCCCTGTGCTGCTGCCTTCCTTGGAAGTGGCAGCCACACCTCTCTGGAATTGAATGCTGATATCTTATCACTTTGGGCCACCTTTATAGGCATGGTGACTACCATTAAAAGTTAATAGATACACATCAGTGACACTTCTAGCTTTACATGGATTCAAAGTCAGAAAACTTACAATTGCCAAAATGAGTAAAACAATCTTGCATCTGTCCTTTATGTGCTTAAAGATGCCACTGATGTTGTTTCCCCCACATGTGGGTGTGGCTGGAAAGATCAGTGTGCATCCCTTCTTGGCAGAGAGTGGTTTCCAATCCCAGGGCCTGCCTCTCGGTGTGCGCCCACCTCCCACATTCACCCATACCCTGTCTGTCAGATTTGCCTCTTTGAACCATTTCATCCTCGTGTTTTCTGCCTCATGTTGATATTTTATGGCATCTTGAAAATGATTGACCCAGATGTCTCAGATGTCTTATAACTGAGGAGATAACTTAATAATAATTATGAGTGGCCAGGCTTGGTGGCTCATGTCTGTAATCCTAGCCCTTTGGAAGCCTGAAGGGGAGGATCACTCGAGGTCAGAAGTTTGAGACCAGCCTGGGCAACATATTGAGAACCCTGTCTCTACAAAAAATAAAATAAAATAATAAATGAAAAAAAATACAAGACAGTCATAAATGGGGAATATAACTGATAATTTACTAATAGTCTTTGAAGAATTATCTGAAATTCAGGTGTCTAGTTCTTGAAATAAGTAACTTCCAGATTTAAGTGATTGGGTCAACACTATTAATTCAGATGAGAGGTAATTAGTCTATATTTTACTATACTTTTTGGATGCATTATAACCAGAATTATGTCTTATTTTTGCTTCTAAAATTGGTTTAGTTTATACTAAAGTTTGGATCTTACTTTCTAGCTAATTATATTTGTGGTCGAGGCTAAACTAAGCCAGAGGCTGCACCCTACAAACATCTGAGCAGTGTAAAATATCCCAGCTTACCATAGGAGGAAAGGCCTTATTGGCATGGCGTTTTATAAATATTGAGGAGATGTCAGGATCACACAGTGACTATATGACTGGGTGTTCTGGAGTAGTCCCAGTGTTAAATGCTGGGCAGTGTGGGTTAAGCACCCATCTTAGCCAATGAGGGGAGGAAATCCTCAGAGTAATTTACAACCTTTCCTCTGTTTCCTGTACCACTCCTGGGTCACAAAGGCATGTGAGCTGTACCTTACTATTCTGTTGCTCCCAAGAGAAAATGTGTGTGATGTGCCTGAAGGACAGAATTACTTCCGTTTCTGACTTGTAGACTAAATATATCCTTCTTTACTTTCATTTGTTAACGCATAATTTTATGTGTGTTGGGTGGGAAGTAGTAGTCTTGCTGGAAGATTTCCTTGTAGCCTCTTTTTCCATTAAACTTGTATTTAGTATCTCTGTAATGCCTTTGAGTTTTTGCTTATAAAAGTAATATAGAAAACTATAAATAATTTATTCCATTACACAGATTTCTAGAACTACTAATTTCATGTACAGCCTAAATATTTTAAAGACTCTTAATATACATATTGTGAGATTGTATCCTAGAAAGTTGTACCAATCCACATTCCTGCAAATTGAGTAAATGAATGTTTTTATTAGAATCAAGCATTATTATTACTATTATTAATAAAACTTTGCTAACTTGATAGGTGAAACTATCTTATTTTTATTGTATTTATGTAATTACTAGTGATCTTTATAAAAATATCTAAATAAGCCAATAAATACATATTTATTAGCTTTTGTACACTCCCCCTCTTGGAGAGATAGAAGTGTGACCTTTTTTTTTAAATTGAGTAAACCTTTCTTTATTTAGAAACAAAAGAACTCATAAAGATAAAAAGACAATGAGCAACACTTCTTTTTACAGATTCTGCATGCTAACTTTTAAAAAAAGCCTTTGTCGGTGCATTTTTATTTTTTAAAAATTTGTACAAATTTATAGGGTGCGTGTAAAATTGTGTTACATGTATGTAACATGAAGTGATCAAGTCAGGGCAGGGTATTTAGGGTGTCCATCACCTGAATACAATACATTTTTGTTAAGTATAATCACCCTGCTCTATCAAACATTGAATTTATTCCTTCTGTCTTACTGTATGTTTGTACCCTTTCACCCAAGAAGTATAACATTTTTAAGTGCTGAAATGTATTTCCCTTTTTCTTGTTTTCTTTCTTTATTTTCACCATTAGAGAGTCTTTCTCTGTTCAGAGGTCCTCTATATTTTTCTTTAGTTTTTAAATGATTTGATGTAAAAACATTTATCTCTTGATCTACAGAAATTCACTTTAATGTGTGTTATGGGAGGTGTGGATTTAAATAACTTTTTTCATTAAAAATCAGTAACCAATTTTTATTAGTTAGCATTTTAGTTGTAAAGAACAGAATCCACTATGGCTAATTTAAGCAGACATGGCACATACTGAGGATGTTATGTGGCCACAAAATCACTGAGCTAGGGGGCGATCTTCCAGCAATTAAGTCTAGAGCTGCGTCAGAGCACTGGCCAGGTGAGTGATCTGCCAGCTGCCTCCGCTGCTGCGTTTACCTGTAAAACATTTGGAGCGTTTGAGGAAAATGTAGCTGCATCTGACTGGGGAAGGAACGTTTCTAGAAATTATTTTTGGAAGGCAGTCCTCACAATGTGAGAAATTATTGAAATATAGGGAAAATGTGCACGAGATTGGGTGACCACAAGTGATAAGCAAGTGAGTAAACCAACTACCTAGGCACATTCAACACTGACCTGTGAGGCCACCTTCCTAGATTTTTTTATATTAAAAAAGCATAGATTAGTAGGATGAGTCTCTGGTTTATGTAGCCAATTTTATCTGATTACAGTTGACTCTTGAACAACACAGAGGTTAGGCATGCTGATCCCCTGCCCAGTCAAAATTCACGTAAAACTTGATTCCCCCAAAACTTAACTACTAATAACTTGCTGTTGACCGAAAACCCTATGAATTACATAAATATTCAATTATCACATATTTTTTATGTTATATGAATATTGTCCAGTTTTCTTACAACAAAGTAAGCTAGAGAAGAGAAGATGTTACTGAGAAAATCATAAGGAAGGGAAAATATATTTACTGTGCATTAAGCAGAAGTGGATCATCATAAAGGTCTCCATCCTTGCTGTATTCGTATTGAGTAGGCTGAGCAGGAAGAGGAGGAAAAGGAAGGGTTGGTCTTGCTGTCTCAGGGATGGCAGAGGTAGAAGAAAGTCCATCTACAAGTGGATCTGCGCAGTTCAATCCTGAGTTGTTCAGGGGTCAACTCGATTTTTATACTCCTGTGCTAATGCCGTAATTATTTTTTTGTTGTGTTTTGTTTTACCAACTACTGATGTACAGTGCACTTATTTTTCAGTTCTTAGTTATTCTTGCCTATGTATTCTTCTGGATGAACTTTAAGATCATTTTATCAATTTACTGAAAAAGTTAAAATTATATTTTGATTAGAATTGCATTAAGCCTTCACATTAATTTGCCAAGTATTGACTGTGTTAAATAACCATTTTTTCCATCCAAGTATGTGATATATATTTTCATTTAGTCAAAAAAATGTTAATGTTCCTCAATAAAGTTTTGTAGTTTTCTTCATGAGGGTATTTATATTTCCCATTACAGTTATTCCAAAGCATTATATATTATTGCAAATCTAAAGAGACCCAGTTTTCCTTCTATTTTCCCTGTATTTTCCTGCTGGGAAGGAAAGCTATTAAATTTTGCATATGTATTTTGTGTTAAACACTTTAAAAATCTATTTAATCCTCTTTAATTAAGATAATTGTAGTTAATTTTGGACTAAGTACATGGATACATTCAAATAGTAGTCATTTTGGAACATGACATGACAACTACAAAATACATGAAAAATGATTTATATATGATTAATTCAATAAGCTAGGTGTAAAAATACCCTGGAAGAGGAGATGGTTCTAATATTGAAATAATGCTTGCATTCCCTCTATATGGATATTCTAAGTAACATGTGTAAAGCTGGTGATTTATAGCATCCAGATATGCTCTGCAAAGTCCACCACATGCCTTGGTTTCCCTGTCAATCTGCACGGCATACCCAGACACACATGGTGTTTTCTCCTTAAATGCAAGTTCTTAAGCTTCACAATCAGATTCTGAGTAGCAACACATTAATTCAAGCAGACTGAGCTTCAAGGAGTCTCTGTGGCCTTGCCTTTCCATTTGCTCAGTAGTGAAAGGGATTTCATAAATGAAAACAGGCCAGGGCTTAATCAGTTCAATCTTCCTGCCCACGCCACTCTCTTCCTTTCGACAACTAAGCCAGGTGTATGGAGAACAATGTCAGTGGGTTTTGTGGAATGTTATATTTGGAAGATTTTTTTTTTTAATCGGTAAATAAGCCCCAAAACAAGTGGAAAGAATTTGGTGAATGTTTGCTTTTAAGACTTCAGAGACTCAGAATGATCTTGTCTCTCCCAGGCCAGCTAATGACTAAGGAAAGAGGTATTAGTTACATAGAGCTTTACTAAACTTCTATGGGATGATTAATGCCTTGGGTTTATAATAGTCGTCATTGGATAATAGCCTCTAATTGCATAGGGCAGAAAACACAGAGAAATATATACATGTCCTGAATAGGACAGAATCTTGCTTGACAAATTTTCCTTGGGACTTAAAAAATTATAATGAGTATTCATTTCTACCTGTCACCTTAAAGGCACTTCATACACAGCCCCATTCCTTTGTAGCTTATTGGCCATCTAATCATACTGAATAGTACCTGTGCTTGCTGTTTAGGGCACATATAACAAAGATGAGTGGACTCGACCAAATCCACTTACCTTGCTTGGTCTGTTCCAAGATCCACAGGAGAAGATGGGGTTTGAGGATGTTTTTGCTGTAAGACAGCCGAAGATCCATTCTATTTCTTGAGGTTTTTGACCTATGGGACTCTCTTATGATTGGTCATTTTAGGGTGGTTCTTAATAGACTTAGGAATTTGGCTCTGAGCCTAATCCAGACACAGCTCAGAGTCTGCTCTTTCCGGTCAGAAATGGAGCAGTGTGACGGGATTTGCGGAGGTCTTCTGATGACATGAGGAGGTGTGTTAAGTAAAACATACTAAAAGACCAAGGTCGAAACTTTCTTAATACTTGAAGGATTGCAGGATATTTGAGGTTGAAAAGGTTGCATTTACAGCCGGAAATACGAGGAATCCTGTCACGTCTTGAAGGAGCTCTACAGGGTCTGTAACATTCTCCAGCTGGGCTTAAATATTAGAATCCTTATGCAGACCTTTTATGCTCACCTTCAAAGCCTGCTGGGTCTGACTTGAGTGTGGAGCCACAGAACACGGCTCCTCACATTTCTTGCTAGCCTGGCAGGGACCAAGAGTTCACAATTGCTGAAAAGTTGAAAAAAAAATTTGATGTGTGTAGGTAGCATCATGTGATGAAACCTCTTTAGAAAAATCTGTATAATTAACATTTTTTTCTGTTTAAAAATGTTGCAAATTGATATGAAGAAAGCACACAATCCTCTTAAAACATAAAGATTATTTTGGAGGTGAACTAGAAATCTGCTAGAGCAAGGATTAAAAGGTTAATTATTTAATAATTAGTCAGTTCTGGTAATCAACTTCATGAGGAAATTCCATTTATTTTGAGAAGGAAAAACAAATTCTTTCTGGTTGAAAAAGGCTGTAGGAGTTTTGAGATTAATAAGTGGATCAAGATTTTATAAAAGCTGTGAACTTAAGGTTTCCTGCTTTTGAAATATTTTCTTAAATGATGTTAAAAGTATAAGTAACAGCAGATTATTTTAAAGTAATGCAATAGAAAATTATATTTTTAATAGAAAATATGACTGAGTGGAACGGTGTTGTTTAGTTCAGGTATGCGTATCTTGATAAGAGGTCATATTTGGATCATAGGATTCAGACACCACCATGATCTGAGGCGGTCAGTTGTGGTTGAATAAAAACTATGCTATCTCCCAAAACTCAAATGCAGATACTGAGGGCAAAGTCAAGGATCATGTGATTGCTTTTTTTTTCCTCCTCAAATTAACTGCTTTTGGCTGTGCAGCTAGATATATTCGAAAGATTAATTTGTGTTAATTTTTTTCCCATTTCTCTGCCCTCAGCAAAGTCAATGGCAGGGTTGAAAGTCTAAAAGGAAGACCTCAATTCCTTCTAGCTTCCGTTTTCAAAGGCCAAACCCAAAGGAGTGCTCAAAGTATCCAACAAGGATTAGGAAAGTTGAAAGTCCCTTGCAGAAAGAAGCAGAGTGGCTTGGCAAAAGCGGGGGTTCATAGAAGTGCCCACTGCAGACTAGAAGAACATTCTCTTGGGCTGAATGGAGGACAGGAGAGAGGTTGTAGGCCCTAGAGAAGTGGGGATCCTGACAGCATCTCACAGAGGGAGCAAGACCCCAGAATGTGCATCTAGGTGGTTAAGGCCCGAGACATTCTCACAGAATCTAGTATCCTGGGACCATGAGGCATCAATGAGAAACTGGGCCTCAAGGAGCCACCAGGACAAGACAGTGACCATCTCTTTGGCAAACTGTGTGGGCAAATGACTATTCCCAACAAACTCACCTCCATTCTGCCCTCTGAACTTAGATACAAGCTGAGAAAAAGGGATGACCACTGAACCCCTGGGATTGTTTCCTGCCAGTTTGATGGGGGCTTAAATCTGAAATTGACTTCCAGGATAGACAGGTACGTTATTTCCTCTAGGTTTTATTTTGTGGACTGAGACTGAGCTTCTCTAAAGCTGCTTATAAGGATCACTTATCAGTTTTTGTAGTTTTCCACGGTGAAAACTGTAAAACTCTTTTGGGTATAGACAAAGTTTAAGAATTAGTCTTTATATGATTCAGTCCCTGAGTCAAAGTTTTGGTCACTGATGGAAGCAATGGTGAGAAAAATATTCACACACTATAGGAGGAGAACAGTGACCTAAGCATTTAGAAATACAACAAAAGTTAATTTTCTACATGCAAATTAAGTTATACTTACTATTGACTTTCATTAAATGTATCTATTAAAGTCCCAGAAAAGAACAAGTGAAATGTTCAAATTGAAGAACTTGAGGAGAGACTGCTGAGAAGGGCCTATTTACAAAGGGGCAGTAAGGGAAAGCAGGAAACGATGGTGCCATAACTTTGAGGCTAGTCACAATGGGAGGTCATTCCCATCCTTGGGCGGAAGGGGAAAGGGGAGCTGTTGGTTATTGGAACCCATAGGGTCGGGGAGGGAGAAGAGAGGATTTTATGACAAGGATAACCTTTCAGGAGTTGTGACCTTCATTAGAGAGATGTAGTAAACCTGCTATGATTGGCAGGGAGGAAGCTGGGGAAATAAATAAATAAATAAATAAATCTCAACCTCACTCTCCTTTTTCCTTTGCAATTTCTACTAGTGCCTTTCTTTGGCCAAGCCCAACAGAAACCTAGAGGGCAGGGAGCTGAATGATATAGTCCAATATGGGTCAGCCTCCCGGGGCACTGAGCAAAGAAGAGGGACACAATAAATTAAGTGGCACTGAGAATAACCACCACGTAACCATGTTGGGAGACAGTCATATCTCACCGTTGCATGATTAGATTGTAACTTTTTTTCGGGGTGGGGGGAGGGTTTATTTTTGCTGCTGCCAGCAACACAAAGCAGGAGTAATCAGCTTAAAATGAATTAGAACTAAGAAAAAGAAAGAGTAGAGAAGACATCTTCAATTCTACAAAACAAGTGACTTTGGATATTCACTTTCTATCAAGTCCTTGATTTAATTATTTTATCAGGTGACCCATTTGCTTTTTTTTCTGGCAAAGTCATCAGGATCCATTTGTCATATTAATATTATAGACAGTTCAGACATGGAGTGACTATACGGTCAGTCTCTTTGAAGGAAACCTAGTAGCATAGCAAGGTAAAGGACTGACATATGTAAGGCTTTCTGTGCTCCACAATCCAGAGAAGGTTGCAATACAGTGTTAAGTGGCAACCCACAGCATACTATTGGATCCCATGTGAATGGAGAGCCCGGGAGCCTGGAGTGTGCAATATGCTGGCCCTGGGTGTGTTTTTTTTTTTTGGAGTTGAAGTCTCGCTCTGTTGCCCAGGCTGGAGTTCAGTGGCACAATCATAGCTCACTGCAACCTTGAACTACTAAGAAGCTAGGGTATAGACTATGCCACTATGCCTGGCTATTTTTTTTAACTTTTTCTTTATAGAAATGGGGTCTTGCTATGTTGCCAAGGCTGCTCTCGAACTCCTGGCCTCAAGTAATCCTCCCCCCTTGGCCTCCCAAAACGTTAGGATTATAGGTGTGAGCTACAGCACCTAGCCCCTAGGAGCTTTTGGAGAGGCTGTATTCAACCCTCTGATGTTCCACTTATATCTATAAAGTGGGATTCTGTATTACTAAATTTAACTCTAAAATTTAGTAACTCTACAATTTAGTAATTTCATGTGCCTTGAAAAGTAACCATAACAACGTAAATTTGTTTAATGTTCACTGTGTGCTAGATATTATACTAAGTGAATCAATCTTTCAGAATCAAAATACTTGGTCTAATCATCATTTTTATTTTAATGGATAAGGAAAGCAATACTCAGAAAGGTTAAATAATTTGCCTCTGTTTTCTCAACCCATAAGTGGCAAGCCTGGAAGTTGAACCCAGGAGTCTTTCTCTCCAAAGCCCACACTCTTAACCGCTAGTTTCCCACTGTTTATAGGAAGGAAGAAGTAACTTTCGCCTTTATGCATTCAGCTAAATTTTAAGAGTGAAGCCATACTTTGTATGCCCATTGGCAGTGTGAATTCCTTGTGATAAAATATTTTAAAAATATAAGATACCATCCACATGTGGACCAGCGATGGCCATTAGCACTTTATCACTGTCAAGACCCATGATTTCAGTTGCAAAAGAGAGGCTGGGGCACCATTTGTCCAGGCTGGTCAGGTGTTCTGAGTTTCCATTTGGTTAGCCTGTAAATGAATGGGGTGTTACTGGAATGTGAAAGAATGCGTTTTCTGCTACTTGCCTATTCTCACTGAGGGAATGATGTATGTAAATTGTAATTCACTCGTTGTTCCCTGAAATATGGCCATACCTTCTACTTTCCTGACCTTTTCTGTAGTCTGTTTTCATTGGTCATTTGTCTTTTCTACACAAGGCAGGAAGGCCACTAACAAGGGATAAATTAAGTGGTCAGCTAATCAAATGAGAGCATAATGTAAAGGTCAAGATGTAGCAGCACATCGCAATAACTCACAGAATATGGGAACAGTTGAACAATGGATTCTTCCACAAGGAAGAGATTTAATTGACCAAGAGAAGTACATCCATTGTAATCATCCGTTTCCCAGTATTGATGATGGTGGATACTTGAAGTATTTTTAATTCGGTCAAAGTTTTCTACAGAGATGGTTACCAAAATATAAGAGAAAAAATTGAACAGAGCTGCTAAAAGGTATTGAAATATCCCAAACATACTTCTTTTTCTTTTCTGGCTCCCTGTCTTAGGTCAATTCCCTGGGAGCACAGCCGGAGTTGAATCTTGTGCAAGTGATTTATTGAGGGTTTCAGGAAAAATCAGTAAGCAAGCGAGGAAAGCAGGCTAGGGCAGAAGAGAAGCTAAGCACAGACTGGCTTCAGCTGGAGTCTAGCTTCAGCCCAATCCCAAGGGACTCTGGAGGAGCGATCACCACAGTTACTCCAACTGGAGGCAATGGGGCTGGGCTTTTGATCCCGTGTTGATTAGTTGTTGGCTGTGGGCTGCACCTGAGTTGGGATAGTGGGGTTTAAACTCCTGGGCATTTCCTGGCAAGATGGCTTCTGTAGGTCAAGGGCAACTAGCCAGAGATGGGTGCAGCTGTGAACCATTAGCAGCCAACACTCATAGGTGCTGGTGCAAGTGGATGGGTGACAGGCCTGGTAAAGGGGACCATTGGGGTCAGACACCAACAACATCTACTCCACTTTCAGGCTTCCTCATCACTTCTGCTATGATTTGAATATATGTTTCCCTCCAAAATTCATATGTTGGAACCTCCCACCCAATGTGATGGTATGAAGAAGTGGGGCCTTTGGGGAAGTGATTAAGTAATGAGCACTCCACTCTCATAAATGGGATTCATGCTCTTATGAAAGAGGTAGAAGAGAATGCCCTAGTCCTGTTTTGCCCTTCCAAGTGAGGATGCCATAAGAAGGTGCCACTTGGAAGCAGAGAGTGGGCTTACACCACATGCCAAATCTATCTGAGACTTGATCTTGGGTTTCCAAGCCTCCAGAACTATGGAGAATAAATTTCTGTTGTTTCTAAATTACCCAGTCAAAGATATTTTGTTATAGTAGCATGAGCTGACAAAGACAGCTTCCTTCCTGACTCATAGGGTCAGAGTAAAGCTTTGAAGTGCTTTAGCCCTTTACATGAAGTAAGAGTAAGGATTATTTGTAAAACTTTTTTCAGCATGTGTAGTATGTGCATGCTGAAAAAAGTTTCTTATTGTGAACCATATTCAAGAAAGTTTGAAAGTTAATCCTCCCATGGAGGACTTATTAGAAAGACAGATATTTTTTCTTCTGGTTGTATATACAGAGGGTATATAGACTGACTCAAACTTTATTTAGGGGAGAATCTATCCTGATTGTTCCTACAGTTAAACAGATGGCTGGAAATGCAAAGAACTGCAAGTCTTCATTCTTAGCACATTTGCTGAGAAATTAAGTAAGACACAATGGATTTCTTCCCTAGTCCTCTCATTCCCTATCCATGCCCTGTGAACTTTCTACAAGATGGGTTCCTCTGCATGTAAAAGCCTCATCTTTAAAATGGGATGACTTAGGGACAGAGCTTCTCTACAATTCTTTCTCTGTTTTTAAAAACTCTGGTGGAGAAGAACGTTACAGTCCTTTTACTCACTCTATGCTAGGGGACATGAATAACACCTGATTGGTAAATACTGGAAGAATAACCAGTCGTGCTTATTCAGCTTCATCCATGTTCCTTTCATTTAGAAATGTGCCTTTCTGCAGAGGACATGAGTTCTCTGTCCCATGCCAAATACTGTGGAGGGGCCTTCCCTACAGGGATATGCTATTCAGATCAGTTTTGCCATGACTGGGTGGGTATGTTTATGTCATTTTAATTCTAAAGTTCAGTATTAGCAACTCACTTGGCTAACAGGGTATTTATGATAAAATCTCTAACCCAAACTAGGATTAGAGAAAGCCTTCTTTTCTTTTCTTTCCCTCCCTCCCTCCTTTCCTTCCTTCCTTCCTTCCTTCCTTCCTTCCTTCCTCCCTTCCTTCCTTCCTTCCCTTCCTTCCCTTCCTTCCTTCCTTTCTTTCTTTCTTTCTTTCTTTTCTTTTCTTTTCTTTTCTTTCTTTCTTTTCTTTCTTTCTTGATGGAGTCTTGTTGTGTCACCCAGGTTGGAGTGCAGTGGCACAATCTTGGTTTACTGTGACCTCTGCCTCCTGGGTTCAAGCAATTCTCCTGCCTCAGCCTCCAGAATAGCTGGGATTATAGGTGCCTGCCACCACACCTGGCTAATTTTTGTGTTTTTAGTGAAGACGGGGTTTCACCATGTTGGCCAGGTTGGGCTTGAACCTCCTGACCTCGATCCGCCTGCCTTGGCCTCCCAAAGTGCTAGGATTACAGGCATGAACCACCGCACCTGGCCCAAAAAAGCATGCTAACCCAACCAAGGGCCACTATGAAAGCTTAGATAAAAAATCATAATAAATGGTAGAATGTTGAAAGCTTTCCTTTTGAGATCAGGAGAAGGACAAGGATGACTACTATAACTACTTCTGTTCAACATTTTACTGGAGGAGCAAGATAGTGCAGTGAGTCAGGAAACAAAACAAAATAAAACAAAAAAAATCAAAGATTACTTATTGTAGAGGCGGAATTAAAACTATCATTCAAGATGAAATAATTGTGTAAAAATGCAAGAGTTTTTGAATAGGTTATTAGAATTAGTAAATATATTTAGCAAGTTCTTCATATTAACTCAGTATACTGAAGTCAATAGTATTCTGTATACCATGAACGATCAGTTAGACAATGGAATTTCAAAGAATTTTATACTTTATAATAACTGCAAAGTTATCAAGTACACAGGAATCAACAAAAATGAAGTATAAGCCATTCATCAAGAAAATGATGATGCTACTAAAAGGGATTCTAACTAAAAGGAGGATGTTTCATGTAGTAAGAAAGATATTGATCCCCTTCAAATGTATTCATAGATTTATAGTAAATACAATTTACATTTAATTTTTTTTAGGATGACTGGTCAACAGATTCTACAATTTATTTGGATAAGCAAAGGGATCCTGAAATATAAAACCACTCTAGAAGAACAAGACTTGTCTTATTGACTTTCAATAAAGACAGTTTAATATTCATGCAGTAACAGATTAAAAGACCAGTTGAACTAAATAGGAAGCTGAGAGACAAAGCCAGGGTATGTAGAAATCCAACTTTGTAATAAAGTTTAATATGTGAACACTCCTAAGGAGAGACAGGTTTAAAAATTTTCACAAAACAATTTTCAAAAAGCAAGCAGGCAAACAGAAGCTGGGAACATTTCAATAGGACAGATAAGGTAGGGTATATTCATATAATGGAATGCTATACAGCAGTAAAAATAAATTAACTACAGAAATAGATATTAAGACAGATGAATCTTTAAAACATCATGTTACTTCTTTGGAAGCCATAAGAAATATATTTTGCATGATTTCACTTATATTAAAATTCAAAACCAGGCAGAATGAAGCAATACATTGTTTAGGCTTATATCATCAGTAATAAAATCCTAAAGAAAAATAAAGGAATGATTGTTACAAAATTCAGAGTAGTGGTTTCCTCTGTGTGGCATGAGGCTAGTAGTGGAGTGAAAGGAGGAAGCTTCTGGTTTACGAGGAATGTTCCATTTCTTAAGCCAGGTGTTGGATACATGGGTATTCATTTTCTTATTTTTCAAACTGTACATATGCATATTACATATTCTTTCTATGTATAACATATTTCAAAATAAGCATAACCGTGGATCATAGCAGGATTTGAAATGTGGAAAAAGACACAACAGGCAACAGATGACATTTGGGAAAGTAGAGGAGCTAAGCATAGCACCCTTTTGCTGCTGGGATTGTGAACTGTAGCTTGCAGTAGGTCAGCTCAGTGTCACCACTTAGCTCTTCCTAGCGGATCTAACTCTTTCATAATAGATGATGGATATATCTCTTGACAAGAATGGGGAATCCGTGGGTTTGATTCTACAGGAATATCAACCATGGAAAGAGCAATAGGAACACCATATGGGCTTTGCAAAAAACTCAAGACGAAGCCATAAAGGGTCAAATCCAACTGTAGCACTCTTATAGCAAGAATGGAGCCAATGTATATTCTGACATCTTTAGAAGTTAAAATACATCCTGGGTTGCTGGGTGGTGAAGGCGGTAAGTCATACCTAAAGTTTAGCTCCGAATTGTGTCATAAGTCATTTTTATTACTAATAACTGCAATGCCCATTTTCTACTCATTTAAATTTTGAATAAATTTTGGTGGCTTAAAAGTTTCCTCAGTGATATGTCCCTGTGCACTGATATCCTGAAATGCTTTCTTGCATGGAAGAGGAAAGGGTAGCATTTCACTTAGAGGTATTATGAATAGTTATTAGGAATCAGCTTAGTATTCAACTTCTCTGCCAAATATTCTTGTGAAGGAGTGGGTTTCATTACATCTGACTTTGCCCATGGGCAAAATGTCATTGGTCTTCCTTGTCATTGTTAAGAGAGTGTTGAGACCTGCTGGGTTGGAATAATACAGAGGATAGAGGAACACCACCAGGCTGCTTGGAAAAATACCTGAGCACTTAAATAACCCTGAAGAGGTGATGTCAGCAAGTGAGACTAAATCTTACTAAGCAGCTGAAAACATGCTGAAGGCACTCTGGAAAGGATTATGGCTATTGCACAGCGCCCTTGTGCAAGTCACGGCTGTTAACTAAACACGAAAGACCAAACTGTCAGGCAGCCAACCTTTTCCTTATCTGCTTGTTTTCCAATTTCTCTCAAATGCACCTTGAAAACTGTGGTACTAAACTGAGAACAGCACAATGGTTGCTTGAAGTCAGTGTTTCTGAAACCTTCCATTCTCTCTTGCATGGGAGGAATGGACACCAGCTGTGTGCCTGGAGGCGAGGCTGTCATGGCAAATCCTTCCTTGCTCGCCTCGAAGGATGGCGAGAGTTCTGTTTCCTGAGAATTACCAGTAACTGACAAATCCTGCTGGACTCTGGGTATGGATGGGAAAGTTCAGAAGCCATATGTAAACAGTTGGCACGTTGGAAATATTTGCTAAGGAAAGAGCAGACCCGAGGCATTCTGAAGAAGTAAGAAGTTTGTGTACTTTATTTTCTGGGACCCAGGCCAGGCCTGTGGAAGACTGATCATAGAAAAAAAATTGTGAAATACTTAGGAACTAGGAAGTGGAATCGTGTCTATTTTCATTTCCTGAGGCCAGGAGTTCAGGCTACTCACTGCCTCTCAGAAATTAGTTTGCACAGACAGCCAAATCATGAATGAACTCCCATTCACAATTGCTTCAAAGAGAATAAAATACCTAGGAATCCAACTACAAGGGATGTAAAGGACTTCTTCAAGGAGAACTACAAACCACGGCTCAGTGAAATAAAAGAGGACACAAACAAATGGAAGAACATACCATGCTCATGGATGGGAAGAATCAATATCGTGAAAATGGCCATACTGCCCAAGGTAATTTATAGATTCAATGCCATCCCCATCAAGCTACTAATGAGTTTCTTCACAGAATTGGAAAAAACTGCTTTAAAGTTCATATGGAACCAAAAAAGAACCCGCATTGCCAAGACAATCCTAAGTCAAAAGAACAAAGCTGGAGGCATCATGCTACCTGACTTAAAGCTATACTACAAGGCTACAGTAACCAAAACAGCATGGTACTGGTACCAAAACAGAGATATAGACCAATGGAACAGAACAGAGCCCTCAGAAATAATACCACACATCTACAGCCATCTGATCTTTGACACACCTCAGAAAAACAAGAAATGGGGAAAGGATTCCCTATTTAATAAATGGTGCTGGGAAAATTGGCTAGCCATAAGTAGAAAGCTGAAACTGGATCCCTTCCTTACTCCTTATACAAAAATTAATTGAAGATGGATTAGAGACTTAAATGTTAGACCTAATATCATAAAAACCCTAGAAGAAAACCTAGGTAATACCATTCAGGACATAGGCATGGGCAAGGACTTCATGTCTAAAACACCAAAAGCAATGGCAACAAAAGCCAAAATTGACAAATGGGATCTAATTGAACTAAAGAGCTTCTGAACAGCAAAAGAAACTACCATCAGAGTGAACAGGCAACCTACAGAATGGGAGAAAATTTTTGCAATCTACTCATCTGACAAAGGGCTAATATCCAGAACCTACAAAGAACTCAAACAAATTTACAAGAAAAAACAAATAACCCCATCAAAAAGTGGGCACAGGATATGAACAGACATTTCTCAAAAGAAGACATTCATACAGCCAACAGACACATGAAAAAATGCTCGTCATCACTGGCCATCAGAGAAATGCAAATCAAAACCACAATGAGATACCATCTCACACCAGTTAGAATGGCAATCATTAAAAAGTCAGGAAACAACAGGTGCTAGAGAGGATATGGAGAAACAGGAATACTTTTACACTGTTGGTGGGATTGTAAACTAATTCAACCATTGTGGAAAACAGTATGGCGATTCCTCAAGGATCTAGAGCTAGAAATACCATTTGACCCAGCCATCCCATTACTGGGTATATACCCAAAGGATTATAAATCATGCTGCTATAAAGACACATGCACACATATGTTTATTGCGGCACTATTCACAATAGCAAAGACTTGGAATCAACCCAAATGTCCATCAGTGACAGACTGGATTAAGAAAATGTGGCACATATACACCATGGAATACTATGCAGCCATAAAAAAGGATGAGTTCATGATCTTTGTAGGGACATGGATGCAGCTGGAAACCATCATTCTCAGCAAACTATCGCAAGAACAGAAAACCAAACACTGCATGTTCTCACTCATAGGTGGGAACTGAACAATGAGATCACTTGGACACAGGAAGGAGAACATCACACACCGGGGCCTATTGTGGGGAGGGGGAAGGGGGGAGGGATGGCATTGGGAGTTATACCTGATGTAAATGATGAGTTGATGGGTGCTGATGAGTTAATAGGTGCAGCACACCAACATGGCACATGTATACATATGTAACAAACCTGCACGTTGTGCACATGTACCCTAGAACTTAAAGTATAATTAAAAAAAGAAAAAAAAAAGAAATTAGTTTGCAAAACACGAATGCGTGTCTGTTTATCTCTCTTTCCTATGTTCTTGTCAAAGTCATTGTGAAACTATTTTCTATTTGTTAAGAAAAGCAAAAGCTGGTTAATGATTTGTAGTTTTGAATACAAAAAGAAGGTTGACAAATCTATATATAAGCCTCTTACCCTTTATATTCCAAACCTTTTTTTTGCTCAAATGGCATATTTATTGATATAGTATCATGCTGTTCTATATCTACTTTTTATTTATAAATAAGTTATCTTTACAAAATTATCCAATTTTGATGCTAGTGAGATAAAATTTACCCATACATTTATTAGCAGACAATATCCTATGGATTGTTATCCATATATACATACAACTGGATATACATTCTTTAGATAACACTGTATTATAATTTTCCATGTTGCTGCATAGTTTTCACAGCCATCACTTAAAATAGATTATTAAAAATGCAAGTTGTTTAAAGAAAATATTGGCAATGGAGATAATTGGCAATTTTTTTAAAAAAGAAATGTTGCCCAGGCTTGTCTGAAACTCCTGGCCTCAGGTGATCTTCCCTAGCTGGTCTTGTGAGTAGCCAGGACTACTGGCAATTTTTAAGAATTATTAGTTATCTGAACATATCTGTACATTTTGCTTGAGTCTATTGTCTATGCATACTCTAAAAATACCATGCAATTTAGTATCTTGCTTTTGGTACTTAACCTGAGAAATTTTCTGTTATTACATAATTATCATACCCTTAATTTTAATGGTTGTATTATATTCCCTTTAGTAGATTTACCAACAATATATTTAAGCATTCTTTGTTGACATTTAGAATATTTCCTCTAAATTGCTGCTATAAAAAAGTGATCATAAACATCTTCCTGTATGTAGCTTTTTCTTAAATTGGATTGCATCTCTAGGATATTACCAGGTCAAAGGCTAATCAGTTTTCTGGCTGCAGATGAGTATTATTGCCACATGGCTTTCCAAAAGTATTGCACCAATTTACACAGCTACAAACATTGCACAATAGAGTTAGCTTCATATAATTCTCAACCTAATAATTATGAACTTAAGAGCTCTGTTTTAATTTTATTAAATTAATAATGAAATTAATTTCTTAATGTGTTTCTGACTGCTTTGCCCATTTTGAGAATTATCAGTATACATAGTTTACGTTTTCCTATTTCACTTTTAGAGTAGTGTTTATCTGATTATGTTATATTAGATTTTGGTATAAGATTTGTCATGGATATTACTTTTCCTCAGACTTCTTGCATTTTATTTTTTTTGACATACTATAGTTGTTATTTTTGGCAAATGATCAGTGTTTTCCTTTGTGATTTCTGTTACTTGGAAAGTCATTTCCTCTCCAAAGAATTGGTAAATATTCAATGCTATACTCCTCTAGATATTTTATGACTTAAATAAAAGCAACTTTTCAAAGTGAAAACTTTGTGGAATGCTTACAATAAACAGATATGCAAAAAGAAAATAAAAACAATAAAATAATCAGAAATGCTGCTTTCCAGAGAAAACAATATGTAACATTTTGGTATATATCCTCTTAGAGACTATTTACACGGTAAATGTATAAAGATCAATATATAATTATACACATTTTACAAAAATGGTAATGCATACACAGCATGCACTATTTTGTAAGCTACATTTTTTCCCCTAAATTAAAGAAAATGTAACCTAAATATCAGTGACAATAGATGTTTCTTGGAATTTCAAATGGCTACATGGCAGTCCGTTACATAGAAGTCCAGTAACGTATTTAACCATTCCTTCAGCATTGGGCATGTAGGTTTTCTTCTATTACAAACAAATTGGAACTGAATTGTTGTGTACAAACATTTTTCACTCTGGTCCAATTCCCAGCAGGATGACACCTGGGATCAAAGCATTTTTAAAAATTGTACTACTTTCAACTTGAGTCAGTTAAGTTAGACAGTACCCTTTTCCTTTTTTTTTCCTTTTATGTTTTGTTTTTTTGGAGACAGGGTCTGGCTCTGTTGCGCAGGCTGGAGTGCAATAGCATCATCTTGGCTCACTGCAACCTCTGCTTCTTGGGCTTAAGCAATCCTCCCGCATCAGCCCTCCAAGCAGCTGGTACTACAGGCATGCACCACCATAACCGGCTAATTTTTAAATTTATTTTTGTGGAAGATGGGGTTTCGCTATGTTGCGCATGCTGGTGTTGAACGGCTGGGCTCCAGTGATCTGCTTTCCTTGGCCTCCCAAAGTGCTGGGATTACAGGCATGAACCACTGTGCCTGATCCCTTCTTCTATATTTATATAATTCTCATGAATTTTTATCAGTCAGATAGGTAAAAGACAATGATGTCTTATTACTTAAATTTTTATTCTTAGAAGTTGCATTTTTTTGAGATGTATTACCCATTTGTATTTCTACTTTTGTTCATGTCCTTAGCCTATTAAGTTTTCCCTCTAAGTTTTACATCTTTGTATAATTTGGTTTATAATTTAAAATCTGAGACAGAATGCATTCCCCTACCCCCACCCCCTTCTAGCAGAGTATATTGCCTTATAATCAGTTCTTAATCTTAGGATTAAGTGGAAAAAAAAACTATTCTTCAAGCACAGAACTTGAAGCACAGAATTCCTGCCTTCTGCATATGTAAGGAAACCACTCCTCTTTTATTCTGAGTGTGGAATTATAATTTCTTTTAAATTGCATGAGATTATGGTAACTGTTATCAAATAAAAGTAAAGCTACATTACAGTGTAGGGAGTGGCTTTCCCCTAAAAGGGATATTATATTTTTATTTTAATCACATGAGGAGGAGAGATAGCTCAGAGTCTCAGAAACCAGAATTGAGAGAGGGGATCAAAGTGGGAAGCAGAGGAGGTAGATGGCACTAAGATGTCAAGACTATAAGTTGCATGTATAAAAATGCCCCGGGTAGGTGGAGAGAAGACAGCGATTATACCTGAACATGGAAGTTCCCAGGGCTGGTGCTAGGTCAGTGGGAAGGATGCCTGGAATGCCTGAAGCCCTTAGGCAAATGCAAACACTCTGCCTTGGGAGGAACATTGAGGGTCAAATTGGAAGTGTGGAACTAGAGACTGGTAATTGCCTCCCAATATGCCGAATAATTGAACTACCAATTTATGACTGAGCAGATAGCCATCCATAAGAAAGACTGTATTCTCCAAGTTCACTTGCTGCTGTTTATGCTCATGTGACTAACATCTGATTAAAAAGGATGCAATGCAGAAGGGATATGCATCCCTTCTGGGAAATGCCCAGAATGAGAGAGTGAGAATGCCCAGAATGAGAGATGGCCAGAATGAGAGAATGAGAATCAGAGAAGAATGAGAGAAGAATGAGAATATGCCCCTTTCTCCTTTTTGCTGCCCACAATGTGGATTTCGTGGTTGGACCACATAGTGGCCACGGTTAAAGTCCTGTGCGGTTTCCCTTTATTGGGCCAGAACAACCATCCTCCTGCTGTTCAAAGTGTTGACTGCTAATGGCTCACAGCTGTCCCTTTTCTAGGGAATCTATTTTTTTTGGAAGGAGAACAGGAATTGTAAGGTTTCTATCTTGGACTGTGAGCTGAAAACCATGTATTGAGGATAGTATACAATAAAGTAGGAGGAAGCTCTTTCTCTGCTGATTGTGGACTGTCTGCCTGTGGATTTTTTGTATGTAAAGTGCCTTGGAAGTAGTTGAAAACACAGGAATAATAATCACAGCTGATGGATTTCACTTGTTTCTGAGAGAAGGAAACAAAATTATTTCTTGTTCTTGCCAGGAATTGTAGGCTCTGTTTAGCGGAGGATTTTCCTGAGGGTGTCACCTGATAGATGCTTTCAGCAGGCAGAAATTTGACCACCTGACCGGGCATTCAGTATAGGGATTAAGCATGGGCTTCCATGCTCACAGTTAGAATCCTGGTGATGCAAGATTTTTCTTGGCCACTTTGCCAACTGGGGACCTCCATGACTGGCCACTCTCCCTGACCTGAGCCTCACTCGGCCATGCGCCTGCCGCTGCAGGTACCCCCGCTACTTGGCCCATTCATGCTATAGCTTGTACCTGCACTAGGGGGGTTCCCAAGTGTATTCGTCCATTTTCTCACTGCTGATAAATACATACCTGAGACTAGGTAATTTATAAAGAAAAGAGGTTTAATGGACTCACAGTTCCATGTGACTGGGGAGGCCTCACAATCATGGTGGAAGGTGAGAGGCATGTCTTACATAGCAGCAGACAAGAGAGAATGAGAGCCAAGTGAAAGGAGAAACCCCTTATAAAACAACTGAATGTTATTCACTACCATAAGAACAATATGGGTGAAACTGCCCTCGTCATTCAATTATCTCCAACTGGGTCTCTCCCACAACATGTGGGAATTATGGGAGCTATAATTCAAGATGAGATTTTGGTAGGGACACAGCCAAACCATATCAGTGAGCTCTTGTCCTGCATCCAAGAAGAATGAGGATACACTGACAATTTGCAGGTTGAAGATGGGCAGAGAAGAATTTTATTGAGTAACGTAACAGCTATAAGTGGAGAGGGGACTTGGGGGAGGGTGGTCCCTCACCCCCACAGTTGGGTGGTTTCTCTCTTCTAGTGTGGCTGGGTCCAGGGCTTTTTATGGACTCAGAAAGGGGAGTGTGTGCTGATTGGCTTGTGAGTATGCAAAAAAGGTTAAAGCGAAGACACCACTCAAAGGTGGGCACAACAGTGTAGAAAACCAGTTAGGAAAGGGTAGGTATATGTAAAATAGGTGAAGGGTGCGGACCAATAAGAGGAAAGTGCAGCAAATGGGAAGATAGATTCTCAAGCTGGTCTGTGGATTTACCTGGGACTTGAAGCTAGGCTTTAAACTGCCTTTGGCTTCAAGGTTGGGGTTTCAATGGGGACCTGCTCCTAAATGCTTAGGCATTTGTCTGCCTCCTGCCACCATCACTGGCTCCATTGCTTACTCTCTTGGTGACTTTGACATTTTTTACTTGTAAAATAGTCCAAATATTACCTGCCAACACAGGGTTGTTATTATAGAATTCAATATGTAAAACATATAATGCCTGGTAGCTATAGGTGGGTATAAATTGTATAAGTAAAGCCATTTTCCAAAAGAATACATTCTTTCTCAGCTTTAAGAAAGGAAGATAATGAGATATTTGAAAACTTTTCGGAAAACCCATTCTAAACTATTTCATTTAGATCAAGAGATCTATTAGATTTTCTGACAGCTCTTCCCATGGAAGCTTTTTCATGGAAGAAAGGAAACTGGAACTTAAATCTATTATCTTCATGGTTTGCTGAACCCTGATGAGCTACTTAAAGAGCATCTGAAGTCACCAAGCATTTCTGTTGCCCTCTGAATAGCTTCATGGCCTCCATATGAAGCTACGACTCTCAGTCAAAATGAAAATCTACACCAAAAGCAAGAGCTGCTGAAATTCTCAAGCTTGACTGGACAAATTGAATTCCAAAGAAGAGTAACTATTGCTTAGGACAAGAAGATTCAAACAGTCCAATGAGGCCACAGGGAGAGGAGATAGTGCAATGCAGGGACAGGCATTAGGGCAATAGAGGTAGGTGGTATGAAGATCTGAGTCCCCTCTCTATGACATTTGCTCTGGATTTGCTGGAGTCCCATTCTGATTATATCATTTTCATTTTACATAAAGTTGTACTGTGCCTGCTGAATCTTATGATTTGGTGGATATGACGATACCCAGCTCATGATGGGGAGCTCTAATCACAGAGTCATTTGTGGCTGTTTTTCAACACAATGGCTGTTTTTCGAATGAAGAGTTCTTTGCTAAAGGCCTTGCTCTGGAGCCCTTGAGGCATGTGCTGAACTTTCCTGCTGAGGCTTGCCAGAGACTCCCTGGCACGTCTTATCCACTAGGGATGCCTTCATCAACACTGCACATGGCCTGTGTGTGGCAGTTTGTACCAGTCTGGATTTGCTGTAGATTCTTCCCTGGTTCTGGCCACATTTGAAACTGCCAGGCTTATAAGTCACCAAATGTAACCAACACTCTGAGTGCCTGTCCCATACATACTTGGTGTGACTACCCACCACACACAAATAGCTGCTTATTGTGAGTACCTGTGGCTCTCTGCAGGAGAGCTTTTTACTGGCTGGGGGAGCATTTGTAGCCCCTGCACCATGAAGTCCAACATTAATGTCCCTAGAAGAAGCCCACAAGCAATTGCAGATGGGTTCTTTCCTGCTTCGGGGTAATTCTGAGCTGTGTTCTACACTGTCTTCCAGAGTTCTCCAGTGGGATTAAGCCTCAGCTGTCCACCATGGTAATCTGCTTAATAACACACCCCTTATTGGATTTCTTCCCTTTCCTATCTCACATCCTAGGATCCTCTTTCTTTTCTTTTTTCTTTTTTAGTTGATTCTAGTTTTTTTTTTTTTTAAGCAAATGAGACCATGCCAGACACACTACTCTGCACATTGATTATTTCACTTAACAGTATTTTTTGGATATCTTTCAAAGTCATACTTAAGCTGTCATATTTTTTTCCTTTTTCTAGTTTTATTTTAGGTTCAGGGGATACATGTGCAGGTTTGTTACATAGGTAAATTATGTGTTGCTGAGGTTTGGTGTACAAATCAATGCTGACATTAATGCTGGTTTTCCCAGTGCAGAGGCTATGAATGCCCCCCCAGCTAGGACACCATCACCAAGCTAATAAGCACAGTTCCCGATATGTAGCCTTCCAACCCATCTGCCTCCCAACCTCCCACCTCAAGCAGTTCTTGGTGTCTACTGTTCCCATCTTTGTGTCCATTTGTATTCAACATTTAGCTCCCACTTATAAGTTGAGAATATGTGGTATTTGGTGTTCGGTTCCTGCGTATACACTACTGGTACTCATATCCTTCTCTCAGACTCTGCTGTGGGGGAACACAACCTAAGACATCCAATAAATGAATAAAAGCAGTATTCTCATGTGCAGTAAGTGCTGCTTCACAATCCACAGAGGCCCAGATAACACTATGCCTCTTTCTTACTGGTAGAAGGTGCAAACTATAGCAACTAACTCTTTACCTTAGAAGACATATCCCAGCATAACTCAGACTACTGTATATCTTAAAATCTTCATTGATGTGGCATGTCTCCAAGACTACCCTACTCTAGCACATAGGTGATTTCTAGGGCATCTTGCTCCATGGGTCCAATGAACACATTGTCATTAATACAGTGGACCAGCATAAGGTTTGGTGGAATGTCAAGAAGATCAAGGTCCCTGCAGATTCAATTATGATGGAGAACATGAGTTCACATAGCCCCATGGCAAGACAGTAAATGTGTACTCTTCTGCCATGTAAGGCTAAGGCAGCTCGGCTGCCTTTGATTCTGCTCATTGTTGTGAATTGAAAATACTCCCCATATTGGAAGTCACATACCAAGTGTCAGAAGCCGTGTTGCCCTCTCTAGAGAAAATACCACATTTACCAGAGCAGTTGTGATGGAGACAACTACCTGGGTTCATTTCTAGTAATTCCCCATAATCTGCCACAATTCATCTTGTTTGTAGAGAGCTCAGCTGAGTTGAACAGGGATATGATGAGAGGATGGTGGTGAGATATTACTTCTCATTTTATTATCCGAGTTGGGCAGGGCAAGTAGTTTCAGTTACTTCTAGCTGGCCTTTCCTACCGTGATGGCTCTTAATCCACAAATCACAAAACAATTGTGAGCTGCTAAATATTCCTATTCCAATTATACACTCATAACTCGGGAAAATAACCCTTTTGTAATAAATGCGAGATGAAATTAGGATATATATTCATTTAACATTATCCAGTCATTTAACACTGGACCTCCAGAACCTCCTCCTACTCTGACCAGAGCACAATAGCATTTTAGTTTTCCATTACTAGTGTTAGCTCAGACTCTGTATTTAAAGTCTCTGTACTTAAAGACTCTATCTTTAAAGTCTGGGTGCTCCCTTTCTTCAGTATACAGTTATTATGGCAAATGACTGCAAAACCTTTGAAGATAATATTCCAGGAATATTGACCATTATATTTGTAGCTACACTGAGAGATCCTTCCTTAAGAGGGCCTGCTGTCTTCTACAGTCAGTGGGTTCTGAATCTGCAAACTGGATTAGATCTAGGGGAGAGATTCATTTTTTCCATTCTCATGGCTGTTGTTGGTCTTCTGCTCTGCAGTCTTCTCTCTATCTCTCTCTCTCTCTCTCTCTCTCTTGACAAAGTCTCACTCTGTGCCCAAGCTGGAGTGCAGTGGTGGGATCTTGGCTCACCGCAACCTCCAGCTCCCAGGTTCAACAAATTCTCCTGCCTCAGCCTCCCAAGTAGCTAGGACTACAGGCATGCACCATCATGCCCGGCTAATTTTTGTATTTGTAGTAGAGAGGGGGTTTCACTATGTTAGCCAGGTTGGTCTTGAACTTCCTGACCTTGTGATCTGCCTGCCTTGGCCTCCCAAAGTGCTCCCAAGTGTCAATGGGGATGGTGCGACTCTGGATACTTGTATGAGTTCATAGAAAGAAATCCTCCTCTCTTCTGGCAAGAGAGAGAGGGCTGCTTGTGCCATCCCAGAGGGTTAAGGGTACTCTGAGAAGTCAGGATTCCAGGGCTTTCCATTTAAAGGATGGGCCAATTGTGTCTTAACCAAGGTATACAATAGTCGTCATAAATAATTGCACTACTCAGGACCCATAGGCTAGACACATGAGGCTACTATGAGTGTTTCAAAGTCATGGATCCAGTTGTTTGAAGAGCGGTAAGTGCCTCAAATGAGAATTTGAGGGAAATGTTTGTAACTTCTCATTTGTCTGAGATTTAACCACTGTCTCCATCCTAGTTCTATGGGCTCGTCCTCTCTCTCAATACTCACAGCTGTCTGTGGTCACCATCACCGCTATGCCATGATGTCCTTAGATGTGAGGATATGACTAAACATGGACGAATCTCTTCCCTGTGGTTCAGTAAGATAGGTGTATAGTTTTCCTAATGGAAATCAGATTTTTAGAGGACTGATATAGTTTGATTATTTGTTCCTTCCAAATCTCATGTTGGAATTTGATTCCCGATGGTGGAGGTAGGGCCTGACAGGAGGTGTTTGGGTTATAGGAGTGGATCCTTCATGAATGGCTTGGTGTGTTCCTCAAAGTAGTAAGTGAGTTCTCACTCCATTAGTTCCTGTGAGAACTGGTTGTTAAAAAGAGCCGAGCACCTCCCTCCCCTCTCTTTCTTGCTTCCTAAGATAAGGGCCTTCTACATACCAGGTACCATGCTCTGATTTTACCTATGTTATTACATTTGCTCCTTCCAAAATCTTGTTGGATGATTACTTTTGTTCTTATTTTACAGATGAGGACAGGAAAACTCAGAGAGTTTTAATTATTTGCCTAAAGTCACACAGCTAGTCATGAAGAGCCAGGATTGGATCTCTTCAGCTTTATACATTTCTTCTACTATCTCAAGACTTAAAACATAAAAACAATAGCTATTCTCATGCATGTAAGCATATGTGTCACTACACTGAAAGTCCTTTTCCAGCTCTACTATTATTTAGCTATGTGAGCTTCTGAATACCTCAACTATCTTATCTAACGAAACAAAGCAAAACAAAAAAAGCCTAGAAAGTATGGCTTCTGAGGCTTTGTAACATTCCCTCTGATCTTGAGTTGTTATAATGCTGGACTCTATAACTTCCTAAGGGAAGCAATCACGGTGAGCAGCAAGCACAGGTATCAGGCTGGAACATGGTCATGCAACGGTGATGGCCTTGCTTTTAATGTTTGGGATCTTGGCTTCAATCCTGAACTTTTGTTTGGGATTTGTTTTGTTGGAGCTTTATCACCGTGTATTCTGAGTATATTTTTTTCCCCTTATGAGAGGCAAGATAATACACAGTTTAAGGATATAAGTTTTATAGTCAAACAGGATGGGATTCCATTACTGGCTCTTTCATTTGTTAGTTGTCTAAATTTGGACACATTAATCTCTTGCTTTCCTCATCTATTAAAGAAGAAAGGAGATCAGTACTTCTTTTATAACCTAATATAAAAATCACATGAACTAATATCTGTGAAACACCTACCACAGTTCTGGCACATAGAATGATAAATAGTAACCATTATTGTATTTATCATTATTATTACTGACTTTGGGAATGTGGGAGTTAAGAGGCCAGCCTTTTAACAGACACCTTCCACTTTGGGTCACTTATAGAAGTTACAAAGGGACTATATAAATCAGTATCATCTACATGGGGATTGAAAATTAAGGATGATTTTGACATTACTAAAATGTGAAAGAATTTTTGCTGATACAGTAGGTGTGACATTTCTATTGCTCAGAAACAGAAGTGTTCTTGGGAAGTAAGCAAAAGGATCCTGGCAGAATTTTAACATTTCCTAATTTGGAGAGCTGAGGGCAGATCATTCAGCAAATGGCAAAGACTCAATGCTTGAATTCTCTTTCCTTGGCGAAAAAAGCAGTCTTTAAAAGCAGCGGCACTGGTAGACCCCAGAAGATGTGAAACAAACCCAGCAGACAGCGGGCAGTATGAATGAGCTGGCCCTGATATGGGGGCAATAGAACTAAGAAGGACACTGAGTTCAGCCATGACTTGGGTCTGGGGGGCAGCCAGAACAGCATGAAATCTGCTTTAACACATACCAAGATGCATGGTCCAGAGATTAATATGCATTCTTGAATAAGAGAACAGAATAAATGTAGAAGCAACAAAGATATAATAGAAAAACGAAACCTTCCCTAAAATGAAGAAACACTTAAATCCAAACAAAATGTTGCCACATGCAAAGGCAAAAAAAGGTTTTCTCTGTATCAGAAGACATCTCCAGATACTATGCAAATATCATTCTTGCAGACAGAGACTCCATCTATCTGAGCTATCATAACATTTCAAGAATGGTATCGCAGTACAAAACAACAGGCTGGGCACGGTGCCTCAGGCCTGTAATCCCAGCACTTCGAAAGCCCAAGGTGGGTGGATCATCTGAGGTCAGAATTTCAAGACTAGCCTGGCCAACATGGTGAAATCTCATCTCTACTAAAAATATAAAATTAGCTGGGTGTAGTGGTACGCACTTGTAGTCCCAGCTACTCGGGAGGCTGAGGCAGGAGAATCGCTCAAACCTAGGAGGTGGAGGTTGCAGTGAGCCGAGATCACACCGTTGCACTTCAGCCTGGGAGACAAGAATGAAACTGTCTCAAAAACAAAAAACAAAAAACAAACCAACACAACAACAGAAATTGAGGACTGAAACCAATTAAAAATAGAATACATATGAATAACTGAAAATATGTAAAATAATATAAAATTTTAAAAGAATGATTGAAAGAAAAGATAATATGATATACACAATAATTCTGACAAAAACATATATTAGGTTTGAAATCACATGGTACATCAATAATAGCCAGGACATAAGTGAAGAGGATGAGAAAAAGTAAAAGCAGGCTAATTTCTTCATTTTGCATACATGGAAATGATAGTTCTTTTTCCTTGAATAGTTAATGGACTGTGAACAGTAGAAAAACAAAGGGTTTTTATATCTTATAAACTTCTCTAGAAAAAGAAAGACAAGTAAACATAATCTGTATAGCAAAAGAAAGATAAGGCAATAGCAGGGAAGCATAAAAATAAAACATCAGTACAACTATTGTATATGTCAATTAAAAACACACAAAACCCCTCAAAACCAAAACAGTGAGCAATGTGATACAAATTTGGGTCAAAATAAAATCTACAGTAATGCTATGGTTTGAATGTCTGTCCCCTCCAAAACTCAGGTTAAATTTGATCCCCAGTGTGGCAGTATTGAGAGGTGGGATCACGAGGGCTCTGTCCTTATGAATGGATTAATCTAGTCATAGATGAATGAATTGATTGGTTATTTTGGAAGTGGAACTTCATAAGAAGAGGAAGAGAGACCTGAGCTAGCATATGAGCACACTCAGCCCCCTGGCCATGTGACCAGTAAGGAGGCCCTCACCAGAAGTGGCCCTTTGTCCTTGGACTTATCAGCCTCTGTAAGTGTAAGAAATAAAATTTTTTTTTTTTTTTACAAATAAATTACCCAGTTTTAGGCATTCTGTTGAAAGCAACAGAAAATGGACTAAGACACACATGCTATCTATAAGTAACCTAGAATTAAGAACAAAACTAAAAAGGATAGTCAAATAATAGAAGAATGCAGCAATAGCAATGTGGCAGAATGCGATTTGCTACCTACTATCCAACCTCCATTTCACCTGTAATAAGTGAGTTCTGATTTCCTTGGGAATAGAGTGGTGAGGTGTCCAGATTAAAAGCCTTATTTCTTACCCTCCCTTGCAGATGGGGTGACCACGTGATATAGTTCTCACCAAGGAGATAGAGTGGAAGTTGTTGGGTGGGGCTTCCTAAAAGCTGCTTGCAAGGGGAGTACACTCAGCTGTGTTTACCCTTTTGCCCTTTGAGCTTCTATCCTGGACTGTGAAAGATAAAAGGCCATAGGGAAAGATAAAAAAAGTTCCAGAGACCGAGATACTGACATTCTTAAGCCACTGAACTGAAGTCAACTACAACTTATTTCTGGACTTATTATACAGGAGAAATAAGCATCCACTTAGTTAAGTCACTATTTATTATTTGGGTTTGCAGTCAAATGAAAATTCTGAACATCAAAGTAATAAACTGGACAAAGGCTAATTTATATCTGCAAACATATAATCCACAATGTAGATTTAATAATTGTGAATCTATGTATGTAATCATGTGGGTGCTGTGGTCTGAATGTTTGTGTCTCTCCAAAATTCGTATGTTGTAATCCTAATTACCAAGTTTATAGTATTAGGAGGTGGGGCCTTTGGAAGGTGATTAGCCCTTTTCGAGGGCTCTGCCCTCATAAATGGGATTAGTGCCCTATGACAAAGGCCTGAGAGAGCACTCTTGCCCCTTCTGCCCTGTGAGGTTATAGCAAAAATACTGCTGTCTGTGAACCAGGAAGTGCGCCCTTACTAGACACCAAATCTGCCAGCACCTTGATCTTAGACTTCTCAGCCTCCAGGACTTTGAGAAATAGATTTCTGTTGTTATCCATAGCTACCCAGTCTATGATATTCTGTTATTACAGCCTTAATGGACTAAGACAGGGGCTAAAACCTGTGAAGGAAGAGAGTTGGAAACACAAGAAGAAACCGGTAGGATCATAGTAGGTTTTTAAACACCTGTTTGTCTGATAAATCAAATAGCAACAAATAAGTTTAGGAAAGATTTTAACAATAAAAAGAAATAATAGGACTATATTAAATATTAAACCCTACAAAGAGAAAATGCATTTACTTTTTAAGCAGCTAGTAACCCTGCTGGGCCAGTGAGGACCTTACTTAATGTCAAAAATATTTGCAAATCCTTTGGTCATGAAATTCATATCAATAATCTTATGAAATCAAGTGTATGGGTGGATGTGCTTATAAAATTGCAAAGTCAGTGTAGAGATCTAGTGTGTAAGGAAACTGGTAGATGGGTTTTTGGAAGCCTGATCGAGTTCAGGCTGGAAAATGGGAGCGTGTTTTGTTTTTCTTCTCTCTCTTCAGTCTTCTCAGGCCATTTCCCAAATGGTATTTCATGAATGGGGAGATTAATAAAAAATGCTTTTCACTGGAAATCCCTTATCAGCTATCGTATAGTTATAGGTATAGTCTTTTTTTTTAAATTAAAAAAGTCATGGACTTCTATTATCATATACTTCACAGAAAAAAAATATAGCAAAGGAATCAGAGTTGTATAAAAAGACATCTGGGAGCAGGACAGTCCTGACATGCAGCACAACACCTGCGCTGTCTGATGCCCCTTTGCAGGTGCGGTCCTGGGCACACTTGGCACAGCCCACAGAGCAACAGGAGCAGCAGCTCTTTTTGCAGAAGGTGCATTTGCATTTTTTGCATTTTCAGGAGCCAGCACAGGTGCAGGAGCCACAAGTGGCCAGGACCAGTTGGGATTCATTTGGGACTGAGGTAAGGCTGGAGTTCCAAAGCAAGAGGCTAAGAGGCAGCAGGGATGTTGGAAGACGTGTTGAAGCTCCTGTACAGTCCTTTCAAGTTTCAAGCTGGTTCCTTGAACAGGTGACATTAAACACCCAGATATGGTATATTTGTGAGCAGAAGGTTTACATCTTGTTTGGTTACATTAGTTGTCAAACAGAAAGCGACTAGAAACATGCCTGACATGTAGTAACTGCCTACTAAAGGACAGTAATTACCGTTCATCAATGCTGTACCCAAGGGCCTTTCATCCTGAGAACCTGACTCAAATCTCTTCCTCTATGACAGCGCTCTGGATACTCCAGCTCAGTCACACTATGGCATCTACAACACACTTAATCATTTATTTGTCTTCTGATTGTTTCCTGGTGTTCATAATATATCTCATCTTCTACTCCAAGTGCCTGAAGGTACAGTGCCAAGTAGTATAGCACTGCCATCATTGCACGGTGCTGATGGAGACTGCTGGGGTTCAAAACCCTCTTCTTCTACTAACTAGCTGTATGATCTAGTGCAAGTTATTTAACATCTCAAGGCCATTAGTATATTTGTGCACATAGCTTTTGTTTTATGTTGGGTTCTTTTCTTCCAAGCAATGGGATTACTGGGTCAAAAGATATTGCTTACAGCTGTGTGACTTAGGGAGTTACATACATCTTATGTCTTAGTTTCCTTGTATTTAAAATGAAGATCATAGACTTTCTCATAGTGTGACTCTGATGATTAGCAGACAATACACATAGTTTCTGGCAAATAGTAGACAGTGTGTTCATGCTAACTATTATTGTTGTTTGATTGATTGAAATTCTTGTGCTAACATTTCTTTATGCTCAGGTGCTCTGCTGATCAAAGGATCAGAAGGATGTTTGACAGAGGAAAATAAATCGAATCATTTCCTTAACTGAGGCTTTTGTATTACCTGAGTTTTATAATACTGTCTGCTTTTCTGACTCTCTATCTCCATGATTAATTAAAAGATAGCTAAATTTGATATGGTAGCAGCTTTTCACAAGATCTACTAAAAACATGAGATATATATATTGTTTTGGCAATCTGGAAGGGGCAAAAGGAAAAAAGTGAAAGGCCTTAGAAATACAATTCTAAATTTTTCTTTGCTGCATAAGAAGACCAACTTTCTTCTTGCCTGTATAAACAATTTACTTTTAGAGCAGAACTTATGAAATGTAGACCTGGGATGGGAAGGCAAGATTCAATTTGTGGGGTCATTCTTGGTGAGAAAAGTGTTCCCAGAAATAATATTTGAAGAAGGATTACTTTCTGAACCCCGGTCAATTTCTTACCTGCTGGCAAAATAAATTATGGTGCTGGGCAGGTTTCAAACCCATTCAAATGCCAGAGTTGATATCCGATGAGGTTCTATTCAGGGCTTTTTTGCACAGATTTTCAATGGCTGCCAAGACATTTGCCTTTTCACTACATCTCTGTTAAGCACTAAAGCTCATGGCTTGATGTGCTGCACAAGCTCCAGAAGGGGCTGGATTCTGACAGTCAAGTGTGTCCAGAGATTAACAGAGGCTGAGCTCAGCTGACAAGGGAAAGAGAGACATAGTCCCGTGGCAAGGCACTTAGAAATGACTTTGATTTCCCTTGTGGAGATAAGAAATAACTCTATCCCTGTTCTAAAAAGAGTAAAGAATATGGTCAAACAGTTTTGGCTGAGGATTTGGAAAAATGCTTTGTGTGTGTGTGTGTGTGTGTGTGTGTGTGCGCAATTATAAACATAATATGTAATGTATTTATGTAATTATGTGTAATTACATATTATGTAATAATAGTATGTAATTATATGTGTACATATTATATACATATATTCTCTGAATATACTTATACCCACAAACATAAACACACATTCACTCACATTTATTTTCTCCCTCTCTGTTTTTGGTCATTTAAAATAAGGGAAAAAAAGATTGAGTTTAGATTAAAAAATGAGTTGGTAACATTTATTGCTAAGTAGTGAACTCTGAATCTGAATCTACCAAAGATTACAAGCCTGATTGATTCACACCATTAATTTAAGCATCTGAATGCACTGAATGCCGATGTCCACTGTGTGATCAATACAGATCCTGTCTGTTGTCAACATTCGTTATGAGAAGTTTAATTAAAGTAAATAAAATGGAATCAGGATGGAAAGACTAGATTACATTGGAAAACAATGCATATATCATAGATATCATTAGAGGACTAGGAAAGAGTTGATCAAATAGATAAGCAAAAGAAATGCTGGCAGCATACCCAGCCACAACACAAAATCACCCAAATGATACGGCTTCACTTGCTGCTGGATTTGGTCTTAGTAGAGAAGGCAGATTTATGGTTAGTAATTTGTGTCCTTCAAAATTTTGAGGCAGGAGGCCGATGAAAATATAGTGTGCTCAGCAAAACCTCTCTACAGCTGACTATTGGACAGAAACTCAAATTTCTTGACAACTCATGGAAAAACCATTTAAAATCCTAACTCCTGGACCCTTATTATGATTGTGGGGAAAATAACTTTTAAAACCTGATATGTTCACTTATGCACAAAGGTATATTTTTACAGTACAGCAAAAAAGGTAAATTAGGAATATTCTTATATTCCAAATGACCTGATATTATTTTATTTTGTCATAAATTGCATATATCCCGATGTGATTGAAACCTTACCAGGGTTTGAAGTTATAACCGCAGCTAATGTATTTGAAAAAATAAAAAGCTTTTTGTCAGTATGGTTTCTGCTTCAAACTGTGCAAGATACACTTATTCTCCAAGATAGAAGGACCCCCCCAACTTTTTTTTTTTTTAACAAAAACCTTAAAAGACTAAGCAGGAAATAACGCACACTCATGGAAACATTTTAGCCAAAAGAGAATAATTGAATGCAAGTGAGAAAGGGAATATATTTTAAATTAAAGAATTTTGACAGGCCAGTGAAAGAACAAAGGGCTGTATTCTATATTACTTATTTTCCCAGGGGTTCCAGACTCTCATAGACTTCGATGGGAGGGCTACTCACAGGAGGGAGGCCTGGAGCTGAAGAAATGTGGATCAAAGCAATCAGCTTAAAGCATCTCATTCTGCCTTCCATAGGCCAGCTGTTCTGAAAGTTCTACGGCCTTCCACAGTCATGCCTGCCTTTCTCGAAATGGCAGTTGCAAGACAGTTAAAATCCTTGCCTGAATCACTGGGTTTCCCTTAGAATATTTTGTCCATTTTTTCCTATATTTACATCATGGTTCAATGGGGGATCAATGGGTTAAGTAGTGACAATGACCTTTTGGTTGATGGAAAAGAGGGGAGCAACATAAAAATGACTGTTTCTTGGGTGAATAGCATAAAGAAGGCATTTCTTACCTAGGACAAGCCTTGGTCTTGACCTCTCTGTGCTCACAACATGAGCCACAGAATGGGTGTGATGTTGAAGAAAGAACATAAGCTTTCATCAGTTCTGGGTTCAAATCCAGCCTTGCCAGTTCACGACAAGATGATCTTTGACAAGCCTCCTACTCTCTCTGAGTCTCAATTTTTTTTTCACTTAAAGTGGTGCTAATAGTATCTACCCCAGGAAGTTTGGGTGAGGATTAATGATAGAAAGCTTATGTGAAGGAAAAGCATAGTGTCTGGTCCTAAATAGTTGTTAAATTAAATATATGTCAGTTTTTCTCAAGAGTTCAGTCTCTAGCTTCTGAACTGGATTCACTTTCTCCTTCCACTACTTTCTTTTGGCTATGTGACATTGGTAAAACTCTTTTATCTTTCCGAATAGAATATGGCTTATTGGTGAAATGCTAATAGGTCCTACCTCAAAGATTTGCTGAAAACAATTAAATAATTTCTTAAAAAAGCATTTAATACAGCTTCTATAATGCAGTAAGTTTCCCCAAAAATGTTCTCACATATTATGCCCGAGTTCTCTGTTAGTTTGCTTTGTTATTTTTCTTAACCAGTTCCCAAACTCCCAGTTCCTCTAGAACGTGAACCTTTTCTCTTTTTCCACACATCCTCTTTTCTAGCCTTGATATAGAGAGAGGCTATCAGCTGGGATATGCATTGTAGAGCAACCCCCAACCCCTCTGGCCACCTTCAGCACTTGAAAGCAACATGAGAATCTACTATGAAATTGGGTGGGTTCATGTCAATATCATGTTTTGAAATATTTTTTAGATTCCTTGATTCTAAGTATATTTCCATGAATACTTTTCCAGGAATACTATGATATACCTTAACGATGACATAATCAGCAACTCCAAAGCAAATTAACATGCAAAAGGTTCTAAATTTTATATCTTACTGTTATAGTTGGATCATGAAACTCGTGATTCAACTGACTAATTAAGAATTTAATGACCAGTGATTCTTTTCTTTGCCTTCAGGTTGCCCCACTCCCTAAATGTTGCTAAATAAAAAGATTGATCTCCAGTCATCTAAGAAAATTCTCTTATCTTCTAAGTGAGGCTCACTGTTGTGTGAAAGAGCCTTCAAGCTAGTGAAAGTTTTTTGGGAGCATAAGGGTGAATATCTCTTAAAAGAAAGAACAATAATAAAAGAAGAAGAAGAAGAAAAAAGAAATTGCATGCAACATCACCATGCTCCTTACTCCTATATCCAACCCCTTCCCACTGGGCCATTCTGGTTTCATATCCCATGCAACAATAGAAAAGACAGTTTTGAAATTAAATTGACTGAATAATATTTTACAATTATGATGTGTTTATATGAAAAACTATGTACAGATTGATTACATATTTTGTATTTTCCAGAGTGAGCACATATTGCTTCTTTACTCACAAGGAACAATAAAAATGTGAACATAAGCTCAGTCAGAACAGGCCTTTCCTTATTCTCTGCTTCCTTCCCACCAAAACCCTCCAAATCAATGCATCATGTAAGCTGAAGGATTTGTGGTGTAGACTCATTAAAAAAAGATGAGCATACAGATCCTCCACACAGAATAAAGATCCTTTGCTTAGAATGAAAGTAAATACCTTAACTGTAGTCTCTGCACCAAGCCTCAAAGTCTGGCAGAACTCCTCTCAGGAAATGATGGAGTGTAGAGAGGCCATGATGGCAAATGACCTGAGGAGAGTTTTTCATTGTACCATTTCTCATGCTATCCCTAAGTTCCAAAGGTTCTTGGCAATGGTTTGAGGCAGAGCAGATGAAGTCAGCTGCTTGTGTCCCCATGTGGTATTGCGGAATTTGTGCTAGGCTTGTTGGAAGACAAGTTGAAGTTCTATTAAGTTCTCTTACTGAATAACTATGAAAGCTTGGATAAATCCCTGAATTTCTTTATGATGCAGTTTCCTCATCTGTAAATTAGGTATAACAATATCTGTCTTTCCTAACACACAGAGCAGTTGTGAGATTCAAATGACAAAAGCATTTGGGGTCCATGCTATACAATGGCAGGGCATTATTTGGTTGCAGGTAGTCTGTATACTCAATACCTGTGCCTGTTTATCATAATTATGCATCATCTACAGATAACCCATGTATCTATAAAGCATATGAGCATCATGAATGGATGATTTGTAATTGTATACTTGCATAGACTTTAATGCACTTGTGGGATCTAGGAACATTAAATGGCCTACACAAATAAAAGTTATCTTATTTTTATCACTGGGAAAGTTTCCAGGACATTATCAACACATGCTAAAGTTTCCTACATAGAATGTAATACTGAAACCTCTGCTACCTTATGCTCAGGCTCACAACTTCCATATGATTTGCCTCTTAAAAAAGCCACAGAACTTGTCAGCCAAATTCCAAAGTGACATTCAGCAGTGCATATTTGGAATCAGTTTTGGTTTTGCTTTTAGGCTGTCACAAAAAACTACAAAACGGCTGGACACATGTACCTCTCTCCACTCTCCTCACTTTCTTTTTCTTTCTCTAGAGCGCGACTAACATGTTGGTTTCAAAACCACGATCACACGCATTCACATACACACCTTCAGCAGGATTCTTAAGATATTGCTTCCCCCATGTAGCTCATAGATCAATTTAACTATACAGCACTGCCCTGGGTTATCTGTCTTGAAACCATGTGGAATACTCATCTTCTCTAATCCTGGTCTATAGTATTTCCAAAGTACTTTACAAGCCTGAGTAAGGCCTCTAATGCCTTGCAGCAGCTGAGCTGGTAGCACACATGATACCTTAAATGTAACAATCAAAGGAGCACGCTGGATCTTGGTATTTCCGCTGGCTTGCAGATGTGCTGTGTCCGGATCCAAAATCTGTAATGTCAATTTTAGATAAAAGGAGCTTAGACAAAATTGTCTCCCTGCCTTGTGTCAACAACTGAGCCAGGACGAGGGAACGCTCTCCGATAGCAAGGTTGCATGTATTGCATATCAGTTATCTGACCCCTACAATAATTTCTGGGGGTGTGTGTGTCCGTGAGCAACCTTGCTTAAGATTTATGTAATGGAGGGCATTGTTATATTAATCTACACCATGTGGAACTCTCCAGGTGCTAAGCTTTGATCTTCCTGCCCTCTGGTGCATTAAGTTTTCTAGTATTCATTGACAATGATATTTGTGATTTAAAGCACTCCCTTTCCTGGCTACAGAGGGGGATACAAAAAAGGGTTCAGAAAACTGTACCTTGAACCAGAGACCCTTAACTTTCCTTGTTTGGTTTCAGTTTGGTATAAAATCCACTCTGATTCTGTTTAGGAGAATTTGATAGGCACTCCAAGGAGTAAAAGAATATCTTTCTGAAACATTTTATGGCACATTAGATTACTGCTGAAAATGCCAGACTTGGCTGACTGGGGACGCTTGGCCTTTGTCAAAGTGGAATGTGAAGACGGAAAGTAAAAGGCAATTTTCCACTTCTCACTGCTATGAGGAAAAGGGAAAGGGAGGTGGGAAGGATACAAAGAGATACAGACATTCAGAAATCCAAGTCTGTTGTGAACCTAATAGCAACAAGAACAAAATGATAAAATTTTCTAATACAAAAGCATAATAAGCCCTGATTTGTCATATTTCAGGAAATACAGTATTACTTTGGAGGAAAATGTAAAGAAATATCAAACAAGTTAAAGGCAATATAGTGTACACTGGTTAAGGACACAGACCCTGGTGTCAGATTGCCTGGCCCAAACCCCATTTCCGCTGCTTAACTAGTGTCATGTTCCCCATCTGTAAAATGGGGATAATAATAGTATCTATCTTCCGGATTACTGGGAATACTAAATGAGCACTTAGGACAGGCACAGTATATCCTCAGTGCTATGTAAGTGTTTGCGAACACCTTACCCATGTCCTCTGCTGATAATACCTGTAATTTGCAACACATATTACTTTCATTTTTACCTCTGGTATTAACTAGTATGATGCCTTTGAACTTCCTGGGCTGGCAGAGATCAAGTCTGGATTTCTATGAGGTATGTAAATGGCAACTCCTTTATTGGGGAAGAGAATATGTTCCAACTACATAGATTTGTTCAAGAACACTAATCCCAGAGGAAGAAATTAAGGAAGAGGAACAGTGATGTTCTGCGGTCATGGAATCCAGAGGGCTCTGGAAGGCCCTCCCTATCTTCTCCCTTGTAGGGAAAAGATATTCCCTCTTCCTCAGACCTTTCCATGTGCACGGAATACAAAAGTATTCTTGTCTCTATCACCATAGATTCATTTTGCTTCTTCTTAAACTTCATATAAATGGAATCCTGTACTAAAACTTCCTCTTCTGTGTCTGGCTTTTTCACCCAGTAATAAAACTAAGATTATGCATGTTTTTGCAAATATCAGTAGTTCATTCTCTTTCATTGCTGTGTAGAATTTCATTGTATAAGTATGTCACAGTTTATTTACTAATTCTACTCTTAAGTTTTTGCAACTTTTGGATGCTATAAGTACAATTTGAACACTAATTTTTAAAAGACACTTTAATAGTAACCTTCATTAACAGTTTTGTAGAAATGTATGCACTAACTTTTCTTTTTGCTTATACTCAAGTTGAATTCAGGAAGCTTTGATGTTCTCTAAGCATTTTGGTGGGGGTTCTTTACTGTCTAAATCAGATTGTCTTTTTAAGAAGGGTTTAATTTTTATTATGTGGGGCAATGCCAACCATCTTATTAATGATAGCTGAATAGTAACAAATGATCAGGTGAGACTCATCCTGTTACTTTGTACAACTATTGTGGGATTGATTCCAGGACTCATTTGCTCTAGTTCAAAAAGAAAGATCTGAAACATGCTAAGATGATGAAAAATTCATGTTCCTAAACTAGTGTACATAGGATAGAAAAGGTTTTTCTAAGGAAGGCTCCTACATTCATATTCATTTTGAGGAGATAAGTGTGGGATGCTTTGAAGCCAGTACCATTGCTAGACACAGGTGTTCCAGGACTCCATTTCTTGCTCATATGATGGGAGGCAGAAATTAAGAAGCAATTTATTCCAGAAGCATAAGAGAGAGGGCATGTCTAACTCTCAAACAGCCTGAGCCTCTTCTGCATTTGTCAACAATGTCCAGTGCTAGAGACACAAGTGGGCAACGGGGTGGGAAATAAATGGAATGGTTGTGGGACAAAAGGTTTAGTCCCATTTCCCATTTCTAGCAGTCCCATTTCCCATTTCAGGATGTGCAGAAATGGAGAAACAGCCTTACAAGACTTTTCAGTACTTGGATATAGTCCAAAGAGAGGAAATGAAGGCAGAGGAGAGTGCCAGAAAGTCTCCCCCTTTTTAAAGAGAAACTTACCTGCTAAGAATGCATTAAATTAGGATGACCAGCCTTGTTTAGCTCAGGACTGAGGGTTTTCCATTGGCACGGGACTGGCAGTATTAAAATTAAGAAAGGCTTAAGCAAAGCAGGCACTTTGGAGAACAAGGCAGATTTAGCAGATCCCTCAGAGTTCTAGATTGCCTGGGCAGCAAGGGATTACCTAATCCAGGAGTTGTAAAGTTTGTTTAGCAGAAGACCAGTCTCCCTTTTTTGAATGGAGGATCTTTGGCATTAGCTTAGAAACTCAGCCTGATGAAGTGGAGCTGTCCTGTTCAAAGCAGAGAAGTCTCCATTTAGCCTAACTGCTCCATTTATAGATAGAGAAACTGAGACCGAGAGACTTGACACACCACATCTAGTTTACAACAGGTCTGGGACTGAATCTCAACTTGTCTTCTGAATTGTTCTTGGCCCACTACCACTGTTCTTAAAAGTACGGGCAGGGTATTCCCCACCACCCCCAGTCAGCATCATCCAAAGCAATTTACAGATGCAATGTAATCTGCATCTAAATGCCAATAATGTTCTTTTTAGAAATACAAAAAAAAAATCCTAAAATTTGCATGCAATCACAAAGTATCTCCCATCTTGAGCAAAAATAATAAAGAATAAAGCTAGAGGCATCGCACTACCTGACTGTGGAGTTTACTACAGAGCTATAGTAACCAGATCATGTGATACTGGCATAAAAACAGACACGTAGACCAGTTTAACAGACTAGAGAACCCAGATATAAATCCATGTATTTACCGCGAACTCATTTTCAACAAAGCTGCCAAGAAGAAACAATGGGAAAGGATAGTCTCTTCAATAAATGGTGCTGGGGAAACTGGATATCCATATGCAGAAGAATGAATCTAGACCCTTGTCTCTCACCACATGCAAAAATAAAATCAGGTTCCAAGATGGTTGAATAGGAACAGCTCCAGACTATAGCTCCCAGTGTGAGCGACACTGAAGATGGGTGATTTCTTCATTTCCAACTGAGGTACTGGGCTCATCTCACTGGGGCATATCGGACAGTGGGTGCCGGACAGTGGGTGCAGGCCACCGAGCGAGAGCTGAAGCAGGGCGAGGCATCGCCTCACCGGGGAAATGCAAGGGGGAAGGGAATTCCCTTTCCTAGCCAAGGAAAACCGTGACACACAGCACCTGGAAAATTGGATCACTCCCACCCTAATACTGCACTTTTCCAATGGTCTTAGCAAATGGCACACCAGGATATTATATCCCGCACCTGGCTCAGAAGGTCCCATGCCCATGGAGCCTCCCTCATTGCTAGCACAGCAGTCTGAGATCTAACTGCATAGGGCGCAGAGAGGCTGGGGGAGGGGCACCTGCCATTGCTGAGGCTTGAGTAGGTAAACAAAGCTGCTGGGAAGCTCGAACTGGGTGGAGCCCACTGCAGCTCAAGGAGGCCTGCCTACCTCTGTAGACTCCACCTCTGGGGACAGGGCATAGCCAAACAAAAGGCAGCAGAAACCTCTGCAGACTTAAATGTCCCTCTCTGGCAGCATTGAAGAGAGTAGTGGTTCTCCCAGCACAGAGTTTGAGATCTGAGAATGGACAGACTGCCTCCTCAAGTGGGTCCCTGACTCCCAAATAGCCTAACTGGGAGGCACCTCCGAGTAGGGGCAGACTGACACCTCACATGGCCGGGTACCCCTCTGAGACAAAGCTTCCAGAGGAAGAATATTGCTGTTCAGCAATATTCACTCTTCTGCAGCCTCCACTGCTGATACCCAGGCAAACAGGGTCTGGAGTGGACTTCCAGCAAACTCCAGCAGACCTGCAGCTGAGGGTCCTGACTGTTAGAAGGAAAACTAACAAACAGAAAGGACATCCACACCAAAACCCCATCTGTACATCACCATCATCAAAGACCAAAGGTAGATAAAACCACAAAGATGAGAAAAAAACAGCAGAAAAGCTGAAAATTCTAAAAGTCAGAGCACCTCTCTCCCTCCAAAGGAACACAGCTCCTCGCCAGCAATGGAACAAAGCTGGATGGAGAATGACTTTGACGAGTTGAGAGAAGGCGGCTTCAGATGATCAAACTTCTCCGAGCTAAAGGAGGAAGTTAGAACACATTGCAAAAAAGCTAAAAACCTTGAAAAAAGATTAGACGAATGGCTAACTAGAATAATCAATGTAGAGAAGTCCTTAAAAAAAATGACCTGATGGAGCTGAAAACCATGGCACGAGAACTACGTGATGAATGCACAAGCTTCAGTAACTGATTCGATCAACTGGAAGAAAGGGTATCACTGACTGAAGATCATATGAATGAAATGAAGTGAGAAGAGAAGTTTAGAGATAAAAGAGTAAAAAGAACAAAGCCTCCAAGAAATATGGGACTATGTGAAAAGACCAAATCTACATCTGATTGCATACCTGAAAGTGACGGGGAGAATGGAACCAAGTTGGAAAACACTCTGCAGGATATTATCCAGGAGAACTTCCCCAACCTAGCAAGGCAGGCCAACATTCAAATTCAGGAAATACAGAGAACCCAACAAAGATACTCCTCAGGAAGAGCAACTCCAAGACACATAATTGTCAGATTCACCAAAGTAGAAATGAAGGAAAAAATGTTAAGGGCAGCCAGAGAGAAAGGTTGGGTTACCCACAAAGGGAAGTCTGTCAGACTAACAGCAGATCTCTCTGCAGAAACTCTCCAAGCCAGAGGAGAGTGGGGGCCAATATTCAACATTCTTAAAGAAAAGAATTTTCAACCTAGAATTTCATATCCAGCCAAACTAAGCTTCATAAGTGAAGGAGAAATAAAATCCTTTACAGAAAAGCAAATGCTGAGAGATTTTGTCACCACTAGGCCTGCCCTACAAGAGCTCCCGAAGGAAGCACTAAACATGGAAAGGAACAACTGGTACCAGCCACTGCAAAAACATGCCAAATTGTAAAGACCATCAATGCTAGGAAGAAACTGCATCAACTAATGAGCAAAATAACCAGCTAACATAATAATGACAGGGTCAAATTCACACATAACAATATTAGCCTTAAATGTAAATGGGCTAAATGCTCCAGTTAAAAGACACAGACTGGCAAATTGGATAAAGAGTCAAGACCCATCAGTTTGCTGTATTCAGGAGACCCATTTCACGTGCAGAGACACACATAGGCTCAAAATAAAGGGATGGAGGAAGATCTACCAAGCAAATGGAAAACAAACAAAAAAAAAGGCAGGGGTTGCAATCCTAGTCTCTGATAAAACAGACTTTAAACCAACAAAGATCAAAAGAGACAAAGAAAGCCATTACATAATGGTAAAGGGATCAATTCAGCAAGAAGAGCTAACTATCCTAAATATATATGCACACAATATAGGAGCACCCAGATTCATAAAGCAAGTCCTTAGAGACCTACAAAGAGACTTAGACTCCCACACAATAATAATGGGAGACTTTAACACACCACTGTCAACATTAGACAGATCAACGAGACAGAAAGTTAACAAGGATATCCAGGAATTGAACGCAGCTCTGCACCAAGCAGACCTAATAGACATCTACAGAACTCTCCACCCCAAATCAGCAGAATATACATTCTTCTCAGCACCACATCACACTTATTACAAAATTGAACACATAGTTGGAAGTAAAGCACTCCTCAGCAAATGTAAAAGAACAGAAATTATAACAAACTGTCTCTCAGACCACAGTGCAATCAAACTAGAACTCAGGATTAAGAAACTCACTCAAAACCGCTCAACTACATGGAAACTGAACAACCTGCTCCTGAATGACTACTGGGTACATAACGAAATGAAGGCAGAAATAAAGATGTTATTTTGAACCAGTGAGAACAAAGATACAACATACCAGAATCTCTGGGACACATTTAAAGCAGTGTGTAGAGGGAAATTTATAGCACTAAATGCCCACAAGAGAAAGCAGGAATGATCTAAAATTGACACCCTAACATCATAATTAAAAGAACTAGAGAAGCAAGAGCAAACACATTCAAAAGCTAGCAGAAGGCAAGAAATGACTCAGATAAGAGCAGAACTGAAAGAGATAGAGACACAAAAAAACCTTAAAAAAATCACTGAATCCAGGAGCTGGTTTTTTGAAAAGATCAACAAATTGATAGACCACTAGCAAGACTAATAAAGAATAAGAGAAAGAAGAATCAAATAGACACAATAAAAAATGATAAAGGGGCTATCACCACCGACCCCACAGAAATACAAACTACCATCAGAGAATACTATAAACACTTCTATGCAAATAAATTAGAAAACCTAGAAGAAATGGATAAATTCCTGGACACATACACTCTCCCAAGACTAAACCAGGAAGAAGTTGAATCCCTGAATAGACCAATAACAGGCTCTGAAATGAGGCAATAATTAATAGCCTACCAACCAAAAAAAAATCCAGGACCAGATGGATTCACAGCCGAATTCTACCAGAGGTACAAGGAGGAGCTGGTACCATTCCTTCTGAAACTATTCCAATCAATAGAAAAAGAGGGAATCCTCCCTAGCTCATTTTATGAGGCCAACATCATCCTGATACCAAAGCCTGGCAGAGACACAACAAAAAAAGAGAATTTTAGACCAATATCCCTGATGAATATCGATGCAAAAATCCTCAGTAAAATACTGGCAAACTGAATCCAGCAGCGCATCAAAAAGCTTATCCACCATGATCAAGTGGGCTTCATCCCTGGGATGCAAGCCTGGTTCAACCTATGCAAATCAATAAACATAATCCAGCATATAAACAGAACCAAAGACAAAAACCATATGATTATCTCAATAGATGCAGAAAAGGCCTTTGACAAAATTCAACAGCCCTTCATGCTAAAAACTCTCAATAAATTCGGTATTGATGGAACATATTTCAAAATAATAAGAGCTATTTGTGACAAACCCACAGCCAATGTCATACTGAATGGGCAAAAATGGAAGCATTCCCTTTGAAAACTGGCACAAGACAGGGATGCCCTCTCTCACCACTCCTATTCAACATAGTGTTGGAAGTTCTGGCTAGGGCAATCAGGCAGGAGAAAGAAATAAAGTGTATTCAATTAGGAAAATAGGAGGTCAAATTGTCCCTGTTTACAGATGACATGATTGTATATTTAGAAAACCCCACTGTCTCAGCCCAAAATCTCCTTAAGCAGATAAGCAACTTCAGCAAAGTCTCAGGATACAAAATCAATGTGCAAAAATCACAAGCATTTTGATACACCAATAACAAACAAACAGAGCCAAATCATGAATGAACTCCCATTCACAATTGCTTCAAAGAGAATAAAACACCTAGGAATCCAACTTACAACGGATGTGAAGGACCTCTTCAAGGAGAACTACAAACCACTGCTAAACAAAATAAAAGAGGACACAAACAAATGGAAGAACATTCCATGCTCATGGATAGGAGGAGACAATATCATGAAAATGGGCATACTGCCCAAGGTAATTTATAGATTCAATGTCATCCCCGTTAAGCTACCAATGACTTTCTTCACAGAATTGGAAAAAACTGCTTTAAAGTTCATATGGAACCAAAAGAGAGCCCGCATTGCCAAGACAATCCTAAGTCAAAAGAACAAAGCTGGAGGCATCATGCTACCTGACTTAAAGCTATACTACAAGGCTACAGTAACCAAAACAGCATGGTACTGGTACCAAAACAGAGATATAGACCAATGGAATAGAACAGAGCCCTCAGAAATAATACCACACATCTACAACCATCTGATCTTTGACAAATCAGACAAAAACAAGAAATGGGGAAAGGATTCTCTATTCAATAAATGGTACTGGGAAAACTGGCTAGCCACATGTAGAAAGCTGAAACTGCATCCCTTCCTTACACCTTATACAAAAATTATTTCAAGATGGATTAGAGACTTAAATGTTAGGCCTAAAACCAGAAAAAAACCTAGAAGAAAATCTAGGCAATACCATTCAGGACATAGGCGTGGGCAAGAACTTCATATCTAAGACACCAAAAGCAATGGCAACAAAAGCCAAAATTGACAAATGGGATCTAATTAAACTAAAGAGTTTCTGCACAGCAAAAGAAACTACCATCAGAGTGAACAGGCAACCTACAGAATGGGAGAAAGCTTTTGCAATCTACTCATCTGACAAAGGGCTAATATCCAGAACCTACAAAGAAGTCAAACAAATTTACAAGAAAAAAGCAACCCCATCAAAAAATGGGCGAAGGATATGAACAGACACTTCTCAAAAGAAGGCATTTATGCAGCCAACAGACACATGAAAAAATGCTCATCATCACTGGCCATCAGAGAAATGCAAATCAAAACCACAATGAGATGCCATCTCACACCAGTTAGAATGGAGATCATTAAAAAGTCAGGAAGCAACAGGTGCTGGAAAGGATGTGGAGAAATAGGAACACTTTTACACTGTTGGTGGGACTGTAAACTAGTTCATCCATTATGGAAGACAGTGAGGTGATTCCTCAAGGATCTAGAACTACAAATACCATTTGACCCAGCCATTCCATTTCTGGGTATATACCCAAGGGATTATAAATCATGCTGCTATAAAGACACATGCACACATGTTTATTGCAGCACTATTCACAATAGCAAAGACTTGGAACCAACCCAAATGTCCATCAATGACAGACTGGATTAAAAGAATGTGACACATATACACCATGGAATACTATGCAGCTATAAAAAAGGATGAGTTCATGTCCTTTGTAGGGACATGGATGAAGCTGGGAACCATCATTCTCAGCAAACTATCACAAGAACAGAAAACCAAACACCGCATGTTCTCACTCATAGGTGGGAATTGAACAATGAGAACACTTGGACACAGGAAGGGGAACATCACACACCGGGGCCTATTGTGGGGTGGGGGAAGGTGGGAGGGATAGCATTAGGAGATATACCTAATGTAAATGACGAGTTAATGGGTGCAGCACACCAACATGGCGCATGTATACACACGTAACAAACCTGCACGTTGTGCACATGTACCCTTGAACTTAAAGTATAATAAAAAATAAATAAAATAAAATCCAGATGAATTAAAGACTTTAATCTAAGACCTGAAACTATGAAGTTACTAGAAGAAAACATTGGGGAAATGCTCCAAGACTTTAGTCTGGATAAATATTTTTTTGTGTAAGACCTCAAAAGCACAAGCAACCAAAGCAAAAGTATACAAATGGGATCACATCAAGCTAAAAATCTTCTGCACAACAAAGGATACAATCAACTAAGTGAAGAGACAACCCACAGAATGGGAGAAAGTATTTGTAAACTACCCATTGGACAAGGAATTAATAACCAGAATATATAGGGAGCTCAAACGACTCAATAGCAAAAAACAAAACAAAATACAAAAAACAAAACAAAATACAAAAAAACCCACAAATAATCTGATTAAAAATAGGCCAAAGATCTGAATAGACATTTCTCAAAAGAAGAGATACAGTGGCCAACAGGTATATGAAAAAATGCTCAGCATCACTAATCATCAGATAAATGCAAATCAAAACCACAATGAGATAGCATCTCGTCCCAGTTAGAATGGCTTTTATAAAAAAAAAAAAAATACAGGCAATAACAGATGCTGGTGGGGATGTGTAGAAAAAGGAACCCTCATACACTGTTGGTGGGTATGTAAACTAGTACAGCCACTATGGAAAACAGTACAGAGGTTCCTCAAAAGCTAAAAATAGAACTGCCATACAATCCAGCAATTCCACTTCTGGGTATATATCCAGAAGAAAGAAAATCAATATATCAAAAAGACATCTGTACTCCCATGTTTATCATAGCACTATTCACAATAGCCAAAATACGGATGGATGAATGGATTTTAAAATGTAGTATATATACACAATGGAATATTATTCAACAGTAAGTAAGAATGAAATCCTGTCATTTGCAGCAACAAGAATAGAACTGGAGGTCACTATGTTAAGCAAAATAAGTCAAGCACAGAAAGACCAATACTGCATGTTCTCGTACGTGGAAGCTAAAAAAGCGGATCTCATGTATAGATTGTGGTAACCAGAAGCCAGGAAGAATAGTGGAGAGATGGGGATAAAGAGAAGTTGATTAGTGGGTACAAATATATGGTTTGATAGAAAAAATAAGACCTAGTGTTAGGTAGATAAATAGGGTGACTCTAGTTTACCATAATCCATTGTATATTTCTAAAGAGCTAGAGAGAAGAATTAGAAGGGTTCTAGCCTAAAGAAAAGACAAATATATAAGGTGATGGATATCCCAAGTACACTGATTTGATCTTTACAAATTATATGAATACATTAAATGATCACATGTACCCTCAAACTGTGTACAACTATTATGCATTGATGAAAAAAAATGAAAAAATAAACTTACCAGGGGACTCTGTTCTAGACTATCTTGGAGAAGTTCCCAGGTAATTCTTATGAACATGTGGCTGCTTAAGTCTTACCACTCCCACCCCTTACTCTAGGATTCTTACCTGAGAGGTATGGAAGACCATTTACTCCCATCATCTCTCAAGTTTATCATTTGTAATTTAGGCATTGGAGTTTTCTGCAGGTTACTGAACAGGATAATAAAAAGAGCCCCAAATCTTGGGGAACAGGCAGTCTATATAAACCAGCCCCTTCTGCTCATGCTTCTGCCTATGATAGCTGGGCTGGAGCTGGGCTCTTCTCTGTCAGCTCAGGGCAGTGACTCTCCCATGCTGGCCTGGCCAGCTTCGGGATTCACTCTCTGGCATCATCATGAGTTTTTTGTTACTATGGTAGAAACATTCTTTTCCTTGGACAGAGATAGATGAGTCTTCCTGAGAAGCTCTGCCTTGTTCCCTTGGGGGCTTTAATTCCTCTCCTGTTGGTCCCATTGTGTCCTATGATGATGTCAATGTCATGGCCCAGTATAGTGTGGTTTATGTAGCTTTCCTATTTTTTTTTCTTCCACTCTTTTTCAGAAGCATCTTCTCATTCTGCATCATACGGTTGGCTTTGGCTTTGAGAAAATTGATAGGGACAGGAGATCCAAAGGAGGATGTCTCACCTTATAATGCCAGTTCATCATATTTTCCTATGAAAATATCCTACTGTTATGATTCTGGGGTGGCTAATATAAACAATAAATAGCAACCATTGTGCTGAATTCTTCTATATTATCTCCTTTTAAGTTTAAAATTCTTAACTTCTATTTTTTAACAATTAAAAATGTTACAGCTTTATGCATTGGGTTTGCTTAAGTTTCTTCCTGGGAGACATGAATAATACTTTCTTCTACCTTCATCCCTTAACCCTTCCTCATCCCCTACCAAATAAAACCAAACAAGAGACTGTGGACTTCCAGAGCATCAGAAGCTGGCTGCTAGTTGCATATCTTTGAGGGAGTATGTTTTTCTACCTTCTTTGAGGCTGGTGGACCTCCATGCTATAGTTTCTAAGCTGAGCAGGCCCCCACTGTAGTCTTCCCTATCAGGTTCTACTCTCTAAGCACTAGCCTGGCTTACTGCTCAGACTGAGCCTGAAGCAGTCAGTTGGATCTGACATGGTTTTGGGCGACTCACCAAGGGTGGGACTGGCCCTTCTTGAATGTTCTTGAAGACATTGGTGGTGTCAGATTGGGCCCCTAAGAATGTTTAGCCACATCCCACTCAACTGAATGTATCCACATGCCATCTAGCTACAGACTTCTGAAACCCCATGTTTCTAGATTCTTTAGCTTGAGTAGAATGGAGGAAAATGTCTTGGTAGCTCCACCTTTGTTAGGAATGTGCGAGCCCAGGTATGGTTCAGAGGTCCATGTGGCACAGCTGCTAGTCCTTATGGCTGCAGCATGTGGGTTTCCTGTGGTGGTGGAGGAGGGAGAAGAAAGGGAAAGGAGGGAACAAGTTTCCTACTGATGAGGACCTCGTCAAGACATGGTGACCAGAAGTTATGCTGAGGACGGAGTTCCCTCCCCACCTAAAAAAAGAACACCCACTGCTGCAGTGACCCTGGCTGTGGACACAGGCAGGGTCACCGCTTCTCCTTTCCTGAGAGAGCTCCATTCAGCGTGCTGAGCAGGCCCAGCCCTGCCTTATTGTCTATGAATCTCTCTCTACAGCTAACACCCCTGCCTAGACCAACCCACCCTCTGTGAACCTGCTCCCCAAGCTGTACCCACCTTTGACTTGTAACAAACCAGTCAGCATTTGCTGCTTACTGAATAAACCACCCCAGAGGTAGCAGCATGCAGTGATAAACATTTGTTTTCACCGCAGGTCTGTGTAGGGGCTAGTCTCTGGCTGTGCTCCCTGGGTTCCTTCTGGGGCTCCAGATGAATGGGTAGCCACCAACAGGAGTTATGGAAACACATCATGGCTCTTGGGGGACCAAGGCTCAGACCTGCTGACACTTACTGCCACCCACATTCTCTGGGTCACAGTCACAGACAAGCCCAGTGTCAGTGGAGCTGGGAAGTATCTGCCGATGGAGGTGGGGGTGGAGTGACCATTTACTAGGTAATCATCTAACCTACCTCACCTGGTATTCCTCTTCAGCCTCTTCATGAACAGAGCCCAGATGCTGGCGCTGACCCCTCTGGGGATTCCGAACGTCTCTGCAGAGTGTTTCCAGAGGGAGAATCTGCTGCTAGAATTTAGCTGTGTCTCCATGTCTGTGGTATTGTGGATTGGGCGTGCCAGAAATAGACAAAATAAATGTTGCAGGAGAGACTTTAGTATCCTCTGAATTTCACCTTTAGTAAAATTAGAGGCTTGTATATGAAGCTGTAGCTCTGAGAGAAGTATTAACTAAAGCCCTAACTCAGGCTCTGATGTTTGAAGTTGATGAGAAGATGGTTCAGTACCACAGGGTGTCATTACCTATCTGGGCTCCCCAGCAGACATAGCTAATTGTAGATTTCTTTCCTGCTGACAGGGGATGGTAGCAAATAAAATTTCAAGGCAGCATGAAGCACTACTGCTAATAAATTGGATGCCAAGATGGTCCCTTGGTGCTATCCCTGACCCAAGAACTTGAATATAGGTGGATGGCTTAGGTGTGACAGTGTGACACATCCATGGCATTACATTTTTGGGAATGGTGCCAGTTGGCACCAAACTCAGAGAGGTGCTGGACACAGGCCTAGTGTCCTTATGGTTCTTATATCCAAACTTCTGGTGCAAGGAAGATGGGTGGGCAAAGTAGATCAGCTGTGTTTGGCAAGGAACCCGCCTTCTGGTACTGAGGAAACCAAGCTTACAATGGGCTGGATCTGGAAAAGTGACACAGGGCGATAACAGTGAGTAGAATTATGTATCTCTATCTATAAAGCACTGCTTAGGCAATGCATTGTCAGCAATCCAGAAGACATTATAAAAGGAATGCTTTCTGGGCAAAGCCCTGAGACTCAGGAAGTCAGAAATCATGTTATTAGTTTCACTGAAGATAGCCGCTTTTTGGTGGAATAAAATCCCAAAGGGATGCCACCTCTAGTGAGTCAGAAGCAAGGGTATGGTTAGAAGATTCCCTTGAATGACAAGTTTACATAAATCTATAGACAGAGGTCTGGGAGGTCCTCCTGGAAGAGAGGGAGGCAGGCAGACAACTTGTTCAGCACCAAAGCCTTAGGCATACAAGAAGAAAGGAGAGATTTATGTCCAATGAGGTGGTATCTAGCCCCAGGTTCCTGCACCTCCCATCCCCACCTCTGGCTCAGTCAGCTCCAACCAAACTCATCTCTGAGTGCTAAATAGGAAACATTGTTTCACTTAACGCTTTATAATTTACTGGGGCCACAAGTCTCTCTGCTTTGGGATCCACATGGAAAATGTGTCCTTAAAGGAAAAGTCAGAAGCATTCTTCCCGTTTCTTCCCAGGACACCAGGAGGCTTTGGTTACCCTGCAGACCTGAGCATGACGGTACCAGCTGGTGACTCAGGTGAGGGTGCTTTGCAGACACTGGTGGATCCTGAGGAAGAGGCAGTGGTAGCGGGCAGAGTTGGCCGAAATTTGGCAGAAACCGGGTTGCGTGGCAGAAGCCACAGTATCTAGCAGGCAGCAATGATGTGCAGTGGATGGTGGGGCCCAGCAGAACACCTAGGGCTCTCCAGGAAGTCTCTGTGGGTCTTTGTGGGCATTCCTGGCTTTACTGGTAGACAGCACTGAAGGATGGAGGAAGAAAGAAGAAACTGGCAGAAGCCATGTGGTAGTGAACAAGGCTTATTTAGGAACAAATTGATGATATTCCCTGAGGACTCGCAGAAATTACCAGCAGTGGGCAGGGTTATCTGTGGTGAATTCAGTTATTCCACTTGCAGGAGGAAAGCCAGCCAGCAAAGTCATGACTATTCATGTAAATTTGTTTCCCATTGAAATGCTGGCTTGGTGTGGCCTGGAACATCTAGTTTGTGGAAAATTTCCTATTGGCTTCTTGCCTTGCCCCTTCACATGTCCTACAAACACTCTGCCACTTTGGCCTCTGGACTTAGAAGCTTCTTTTCTGAATTTATCTTCTCTGAAGGCCAAACAGGCCTTGGAATCTAGAGTCTGTTTCTGATAGGAGAGACTGCTGATTTGATCATAGAGAGTAGAGGTCAGTGTGAAGTCTGGTGTCTAACTCCTGAAAGCCACCTCCAGCTCCCATCTGAGTAGTTTTGTGATCCTGGGCAAGCTATATTGTTTCCAGAATTTCAACTGTGATACAGTAGTAGTAGTATCACTCTGAGGGTCCATTTGTGTGTGTGTGTGTGTGTGTGTGTGTGCATTTTGTGAAAACGTACACAGAGCACTTAGAACAGTCCCTCAGTAACTGCACCCAGTAGCAACACCATTCATATAGCACCTTTTAAATTCATTCAACAAATACTTATTGAGCACCCACTGTATGCCAGATCTTAGTGAAATAAGCAAAGTTTTCATTAGAGAGGGAGGAGGGTATGGGGATATTAGAGGTTTGAGGAGGGAAGGTATGAAATAGTCATTACAGAGAGGGAGGGTGTGTTGATTAGGAAAAGAGAGTAGGATTTCTGGACAATTTGGGGGCACTTGAGAATCCCTCCTTAAAAGGTTGAAAAATGTGCAATTTCTTAACCATGATTTTTAAGCTTTGATTTTTTTTTTTTTTTTTTTTTTTTAAAAAAAAGCAGAGGAACTACTTCTTCAAAGAAGTCCTGTGGAGGCCATCAGTACATTGAAGGCTAAAGGGGAGCTGTTCTGGAAGAAGTGGCTGGGGGATTGGTAGCCTCCTCCACACAGGGACCCAACCCTGTCCTCTGTGAATGTCTTTCTGCTTCCTCAGTAACATCTCTAGAGATCTGGGAAACTCAGTTTCGAAACCACTGTTTAGCTCAGCTCAATAACAAAGCCTCAGTCATCAAAGCAGAAAAGGAACTCTAGATCAAGCATCATATTTGACTTTCAGATTTGTGAACAGCCCAGTCTTCCATTTACTGTATCTGAGTTTTATGGAAGTTGCAAAAGACAAAGAAAATATAAGACTCATTTTGATATCAAGGGTTTTACGACAGTGCAATTTTATAAACAGTGTTACTTTAATACCTTTATCAGATATTTCTTGCCCCAATAATGCTGCATCACAAACTACCTCTAAACTCAGTGGCTTAATTCAGTGATCATTTATTGTCCTACCCCTGGTTCTGTAGGTTGGTGGGGGTGGCTGTGATGCAGGCTGTGGGTCTACAGGTGGTTTTTTCTTCTGTGTCTCATACTGGAGCCCAGGCTACCCAAGGCGGATTTGCACAGTGATAGCAGAAGCATGCTTGAAGCATCTGCTCACGTCTTATTTACTGAAAGCTCATGTTAAAGCAAGTCATGTGGTCAAGGCAAAAGCCAAAGGGCAGGGAAGTACACTCTGCTCATCATGAGGTCATAGTAAGGATGTGGATGTATGTTACTACTAGAGAGGAGCCCAAAAGCGAGACCAGTAATTCAATCCACCACAATACCCATGGAGCAGCGTGTAATCACCTATGGGAGAGTGACATTCTCTTCCCTTCTGCCTGAACTGCAGCCCAACTTCTACTCATTGAGGAGAAGAGAATCCAGGCCTACTTTGGCACCTGGAGGCTTCCATGCATCAGAGGCAGCACCTGGTGGAAGTGGTGGCAGTGGCCAGCAAGGTTGATGGTGCTTGGTAAGGGCAACTGGGCAGTGTGCTCTGGAAACCGTGGCAAGTGTCTACAAGCAGTTTAGTGTACCACTGCAGAAAGCAATGGTAACAGGAGGTGGAGCAGGAGAGAAGGAAAGGGCCAGACATGGTTAATAGGACTTGCAAGAACATGTGAAACATCCCTAGAGACCCCTAGAAACAACGAGGAGTGACTTCGGGTGTCTACACTAGCAGTTGGAGGTGGCTTATTGCTATTAATGCAACACCATGTATTTCAATAGTTTAAAGTGGCTGGAGAAACTGATTTTCAACAATCAGACATAGAATTTCAGAGCTGAAAATGACCTTAGATCCATCTGATTCAACCCTCTGCTCCATAATATCACAGATATATGTCATTTGACACCTGTTTGAACCCCTTCAATGATAGATAACTCACGCACAGAAGGCAGCTCATCCAGTTTTAGATACCAACATTGACAATGACCTGAGCTTGCAACATGCGGGACTAGAGCATGAAACAGATAGGAGAGGCAAAAGTCTAGAATGAAAAGAAGTTTCTGAAGAATGGCTAATTTAGAGAAAAGGTTCTTTTCACTGTTTTCAGAGGGAGAAGAAGAAGGGAGAGAGAGGCCAACTGAAGACAGAAAGAAGGGGAACTATTTTTTTCTCTTTTGCTTTCATGTTCTTTGTGGATTTAAAAATTAATTACCATGGTTAACAGGGAATAAAACCTGGGAAGTGGAGGAAGTACAAGCATTGGCTACTCCCTAACAGTTGTGTCTATGATGAGTTAGAGTAGAAGGAGACCTTTGGGGTAAGATCTACATATGGTTCTCCTACAAGTAGACAAATTACATCTGACATTACCTAAAGTTTGACCCTGGTTTAAACCTTCCATTTCCCATCTCACGAATTCCTCTCACAGATAAGGGAGCAGATAGCCAGGGGTATACCTACCACTGAGTAATGTCAACCAAGGAATACAAATTTTATTCTATAGTTCTACTCTAATAAGCCTATCTTGAGAGCTGATAAGAACTGGATGGTAAGTCAAGGGTATAGGTCTGAAGTTAGTTTATACAGTTATAAATTTTGCCCTCAATGTTTAATTTTTAGGGATTTGGGAGCCAGAACCACTCTTAGGTTGTTTCAACAATAATACTAAAATCGGCTGTCAAGTCAGCTGGGTTGCAGGCGGGGAGATAGGCACTGGTCAGGCTGGTTATATGACTACTTAGGTATAACCAACCAAAGAAATAACAACCACCACCAACAGTTTAAAGACTGAATTTTAAACTTTTCAACAAGCCGTGCTGACATATAGCGACAACCTTAATGTGCAAACCACTTCAAGCAGAGCGACTTTTAAAAGCTGTAAATTAAAATCACGTTTCTTTTGCAAGCCCTTGAAACCTTTGAAAAACAAATAAATCAGTTAGTTTGTCCCCTATTGAGATTCCCAATTTTTTTCAGCAAACTTAGAGCTCAAAAAGAAATTAAAGCAGGAACTGAAAATGTAATTTTAGACTAATGATTTACTGCCTGTCAGGGGGTATGACCCACATTTTAATTCAATTTCATGATATATCCTTCTCCTAAACCTTTCCTCTTAACACTTGGATTCAAATTCAGTCACAATGCTGTTCAATTGTAGCTGGACTTACCTGGCATGTCCTCTATGTGGTGATCCATGCTAGAGTCAGGCCCTGGTATAGTGGTCCGGCCTGAGTGGAGTAGAATGAATGCTTATGGGCCTGAATGGCAATGGGCTTGCTCTCAGCAGAGAAAGAACCTCATCAAAGTGGCCTGGAGCTGAGGTCTTTTTAGATCAAAACTAACATCAATGTGGATCAGAAATATTTTGCTCTGAAATGCCCATTGTAAGAGGTAGAAACGTTGAGTTTCTCAAAACCAGGACCGAGACATCACAGATCTTTGCTGAGATGATTACCACATTAAAATGGGCAGGTTTTGGTCAACAGTAAACTTGGTCCACATAGGTATCTGTGGTTCCAGCTACCTTAGGGGAGACCTGAGGCTATTTCTGGAATCCAGTTTGTATATGTGCTTTTCTGTTCTCTATGGAAATATACGTAAAGGTTTTGGGTTTCTGGCTGCATCTTATGTCTGGGCAATGCCACCATATTCTCCATCGTACAATACCCTTATTTAAGAATAGTCAAACTCACCCCTGTGGTCAGGGGAGAGGCAGAGAGCCTACATGCTGCCTGAATGGCTAGTTAAGAACGTGATTTTATGGAGTTCACAAATTCTTCAAGAGGGCCATTCCTTGAAATAACTTTGCAACCTTGTAGCTGCCTCCAGTGACTTAGCAGGGCCATTTGTCCTCTAGAGAAAGGGCTGTGGAATAACCATAGCTGTCAAACTTTCTGTCTACCAGAATGGCTTATGCCTTACTCCACGGTTGACAGTCATTTGAGAGGACAGTGGCAAGCATAGCCATGGAGGCAGCAGGAATGGCTACTGGGAACAGAAAAAAGGTAGGACCCCCCACATTGCCAGCCTGTTCCTCCATTCCAGCTGGGGTCATTAATTTTGGGAGCAAGGAAGGGTGACTGTTTTGGTGGTTTTGTTGTGCTGGTGGGGTGAAACAGGTAGTGGTCATCAGTGAAAACAGAGTAGGGATGAGTTAAAAATTACTGCAACTAGGAAATCTCAGGTTTTGGGAGTGTGACACATACCATTTACAAAGTATCAGAAATACTTAACAACCCTGTGTTCTGGTAAACATCTCAGATTCTCAGATTCTCAGATGGAAGGATTCAGTGGTGAAGGATGAGGAGAGGGTTTTGGTTTTATGTTTTATACACACACACACACACACACATACAGAGAGAGAGAGAGAGAGAGAGAGAGGAGTCACAGCAGAGCAACCAACTCCTGGGGTTCTTGAGCAAGGTCATATCATCCATAGCGGACAACAATTCACTATTTGAAAAGTAATTGTTAGCAAGCTATTGGGCTCCAATAGAGACTGAGAGTCTAATTACAGGACAGCAAGTGGCCATGTGGTCAGAAGTGTTCATTATGAGCTTGGGACGTCATGTCCCCTAAGACAATGAGTCATTGCAAGAAGGAAGTGTTACATCCAGGGTTGGCTTAAGAAAGCTCAGAGGGCACAGTAGCTGAATGAACAGATGACAGGGATTCCATGTCATCTACCACTGTTGCATGGATGGCTCTCCCTCAGCTCTCACCTATAGTTTCATGGGAGTTTTCCCATGACCAGCTGATAGAAGAGAAAAAAGCCTGGGCGTGGTGGACACAGTATATTGGTGCAAGCCAAAAATAGACAGCTGTTAGACTACCACCCTGCCTAGGAGTGCTGAGGGGAAATCCTCAGGGATGGGGAGCTTTAGGCAGAGAACTTGGCCATTCATTTTGTGTGAAGGGAGAAGGAATCCAAGGTAAACATTTCCACAGATGTATGGGCATGAGTGATTGGCTTTGCTGGTGGTTGGGGCCTGGAGAGAGCATGGTCAGAAGATAGAAGACAAAGTAGTCTGGGGAAGAAGCATGTGACTGATGATGTGGGAGCAGGAATAAAGTGTGAGGAGCTTTGTATCACATAGTGACGCTCACCAGAGAACATCCACTGCAGGAGTGTCATTAAATAACCACATGGATAGGATGTCAGCCAGCCCTTCCCTTGGCCAACTCACTGGCAAGTTGATTACGTTGGAACCTTTCCACCTGGGGAAAATCAAGACTTCATCCTGCACAGGATTAACACATCTCTTGGGCATGGGTTTTTCTTTCCTGCTCCTGTCCACCTGGCTATTTGAGGGCTCACAGAGTGTCTGAAAATTGGACACAGGGTCCTGCAAAATATCACTGTGAAGCAAGGGACCCACTCCATAGCAAAGGAGTCATGACGGTGAGCACAGAACCATGGGATCCACTGGTCCTGCCCCAGGCCATGCAGCCTGATGTGATGGTGGCATGACCTCTTTAAGGTGACAGCTGAGGCTCCAGCTTGCAGATGATATCCTATGGGGCTGGGGTAGTACATTTCAGGATGCTATATTCATCTTGACCTGTGGACACTGGGTAGAATACATGGATCTTGAAACCAGGGGATGAAAATAGGAAGGGAGCTGCTCCCCAATTACTCCCAGGGACCCACTTGGGGAATTTATGTTTTCCATCTTCAATTTTAGGTTCTGTGGATATATATGTTCTGATTCTCAGATGGGAATACTTCCACAAAGGTTCAGAGTAGGAATTATACTAAATTTAAAGCTGTGGCTGTGACTGGTCACTTTGGACTCAACATGCCAGGAGAGCAGGCAAAAATAAGACTTGGTCTATTGGCAGAGGTAATTGACCCCCATCATCATGAGGAAGTAGGGTTGCTGCCAAGTCATGGGGACAGACAGGAAAATGTTCTGCAGTCCGATGATCCACTGGGGCATCCCTTCCCTGTCAATTCTAACAGTCAATGGACAATTATAGGAATGCTGATCTGTTAAAGGCATAGTAACCAGGGGCTCAAATTCTTCAGGGATGAGATGGGAACCCTCTGCCAGTGGCCTATGTGGTGTTATCTTGACCAGGAGAAAAGCCACTGAGGGTGAAGGAATCTAGGATGGTTTAGGGTGCGATGAGGGTGATGAATTGAAGTCATCAGTTCTAGCTCAGGACCAACTGAACAGCTGAGACTGTATTCTCTCAAAGGAGTCTTCCTTTTATATGTTTCCCTAGACATGCTGACCAGTCACAATCCCAGAGAAGCTGTTCCTGGAAGGACTGAACTTAATTTGAGAAACACAGGGCTCTCGGCAGCGGGTTAGTGCCCTTCCTAGGCTCTCTTTTTGGGGCCAGGGCCCCTCTCTTCAGCTGCTCTAAGTGTCAGATGCAAAGGGCTCATAGCTTCACTCTTATCTGGGGAAACCTGTCTTCGGGCTATGCATCTCCCCTTTTTTGTAGGGGCAATCTGCAACCAATGACTGCGTGATACGTAGTAGTGGTGGTAATTGATTCTGAGACTGTAATTCTGAGTTGTAATTCATGCTCCAGAACTGCCCATAGGATAAAGCTGAAACTTGACTTCAGCTAAAACCGCATCCCAGCTGAGTGTTTTCCCCTTTGTGTCCTGCTCCTCTTTCTCTCTTACAGGTTTCTCCTGAGCTTTCACAGGAATCTCTCTTTTAGTTCTCCTTCTACGGAACCCAAGCTAACACAGTGGCCAATAGGAGAGACTTTTGCTTGGCAGGTAGCCCTTTTCTGGGAGCTCAGACCGCACTGTGCAGGCTCCCAAGATACCCCCTACATAAAAGGTGGTATGGGGGGATGCATAACCTCCCACCTGAAGAGGAGTTTCTTCAGAGATGAATGAAGCTGTGAGCTCTTAGCACCCAACACAGAGAGCAGCTGGAGAAAGGTGCCCTGGACCTGTAAAGTGGGTCTGCTTGCAAACACACAAACTTCAAGCCAGGTGGTTCCCTCTTAACACTGACCCTGGGATCCAGTCCTAGCCTCACCAAGTTGTTATCTTTTTAAAATTCAAGTCCAGTAGGGTAGGAAAACAGGGCCTCACTTCTCCCACCTGGCATCTTCTGGCTCCCTGTGGATCCCCTGCTCTTCAGGTGCCTGGGGCTGCTCTTGTCAGCTTGAGAACAGGAGGGCAGTGGGTGGACAACACCTGGTGAATAAATTTACACACTAAAGTAATGGTTTCCACGTTGGTTTTTCATAATTAACTAAACAGACTGGAGTTAAGTTTCATGTGTAAAAAACTTGTGAAGAACTCTTGACAAGAGATGAAGGTTGATGAGAGGAGTTAAAATTTTTAAAAACTTTTATCTTCCTTGGACTTTGTTCTCTTTCTCTCTGTCTTCCTCCCTCCCCCCATTTCTTTCTCTCTGTCTCACTCCCTCTCTCCTACTGTCTCTTCTTCCCTCGGTTTTTCTCCCTCCACCTCCTCTCTCCCTCTCTGCCTCATCCACGTCCCTCTCCCTCTTCTTCTTTTTCATTATAAAACCCTCCTTGGTCCTGTTTGGGTTTTCATGTATTCAAACTTTCACTTCCCAGCATGTGTGTGAAAAGAAAAATAGTAACATCAACAGATTATATTAGTGCTTCTGTAATTTGAAAATTCCATCTGCAGATGTGTCTCTGATCTTGAAGGAAAAAAAAAATGAAAGGCTTTGCTATGTCTCTGGTAAAACAGATATGGAAAACAAATGGGACAGGAAGTAGTTGGAGCTGAGATTTGAAAGCACAATGAATGGAGAATATCACATCATTACCTAGGGGAGAGAGCACTCTGCCTTCTCATAGAATCTCAGCAACTTGTCTGGGGTAGGAGGGGGCATTGCTATAAAACCATTCCTTCTTTGTGAAAATGGACCTTGAACTTACCGGTTTCTTTAAGAGGCTACTATATTTGCTGAGAGAACAAAGGGCTTTATTCCAGTGCCTAGGTCAGACTTAGATATTTGGATACTTCACAGCTCATATTGCTGACTGAGAGCATGCAGCTCTTTCATGTGATTTATATGAAATGGTGGCCTAATAAAAATTTGAGGTAGAATGGCTAACTTTTGCCCTTAGGAGATTCTGCCTTTTTGATTCTATTCTTGGTTAGTCAGAAGTACAACAAGAATTAAGATGCTTTTTTTTTTTTCATTGACAATGATTGGTTGTATTTTCTTACTCAACTGTTCACTCAACACCACAAGCCTTAAAAATGTAAGAACCAGCATTGCAGATGGCAGTTAGGCCTTTGAGATCCTCAGTACTCTGTGAAGGTCTTTCAGGAACTGGGCCTTTTTACCTGAGTTAAGTAGGAACTTTCTAATTATATACATTCTCCATGCTTGCTGTTTTTTTAAATTTTCCCCAGAGTGGGCTTTTGTGGGTAATATATTATAATGTGGGTTCTGTAAACTTTGCTCATGTTCCAGTCACATTTACTCTGACATGGAGGGTCTATTCTAGGGTTTTTCTTTGGGACTGAACGCAGACTGTAGATTCCACCTACAGGCTCTGGGTGGTTTGAGGTAGACCGCGGACGTGCTTGGTGCTCCTGGTCATCTGAAGTGCCCACAGTTCCCATCAAACACTGGTATATTGAGATGCTCCATAATTAGTTACTATCTACTTATTTTTAGAACTACTGCTTACCAATAAAACAGCATTATCCATAATAATTAACATATTGTTTCAGATATCCAAGTTCCCGAAAATAATGCCGTTTTCAGTGCTTAAGAATTATAGGACAATGGAATCTCTTTACCCTCTTCCCTATAACTTTTTTTTAAAAAACAAATACTTTTATTAGAGAAATTCTAAACCTCATTCTCCAATCTTGATAGATTTGGGAAAATCATTACTTAGCAACAGACCAAACAGAAGACCCTTCTCCAGCCTGTCATTGAGAAACCAGATGAATTGCTTCCAACGTGGCACCACCTCCAACACAGCCCTTCCCTGTACTCTCCCCTCATACACATGCTCTGCCCTGTTCTACCCACCCTCTCACAGCCGCCACCCTCTGTTCTCAGCAATCTCCCTTTCTGACTTGTTGGTTCTTCCTGATCCAGCTCTCTTCCTTGCCTTTCCCACAAGGACTCAGCTGACCGCTCCAGCTCACCAACTTTATTCTTTCTCTGGACTCCTGTTATGCTCGTGTCAGTTCCACACAGCTTAGTATTTGCTTGTGTGTTGTCTAACAATATTATATCAATTTTATTTTTTCAGACCTTTGCATATAATAGTAGTAGTTACAATTTATTAAGTACCCATTATGTGTTAAGTTCATTAATTATGTGCATGACCTCTAAGTGTCATAAGAACGCTGCCAAGTATTGTTGTCCTATTTTTAAGGCTGAGAAGGTGGAAGTGCAAATTGGTTAACAACTTGCCCAAGTAGTAAAGCCTGAATTGAAACACAGAACTCTCTGATTCTAATCTTCATGCTCTTAACACCTGTCTCAGCCCTGCCTCTCAAAGGCCAACATTATACTCTATATTTTTTGTATATATATACATTTTTTTGAGACAGGGTCTCGCTGTGTTGCCCAGGCTGGAGTGCAGTGGCTGATCTCGGTTCACTGCAACCTCCTTCTCCTTGGTTCAAGTGATTCTTATGCCTCAGCCTCCAGAGTAGCTGGGATTATAGGCATGCGCCAGCACGCCAGGCTAATTTTTGTATTTTTAGTAGAGATGGGGTTTTGCCATGTTGACCAGACTGGTCTTGAACTCCTGACCTCAAGTGATCCACCTGCCTTGGCCTCCCTAAGTGCTGGGATTGCAGGCATGAACCACCATGCCCAGCCTATTTTTCTTTTAGTTTCACATTATTTAGCATACAGTTGGGCAGAGAAGAGGTGACATAAATTCCTGAATGGCTCTGTAGGGCTTTATATAGCATTTTGTGTTTTCTCATAATGTTTCAACAGAGATGTTTAAAAACTCTTCTTCTGTTTAACATTTATTGAGTGTAATTTTCATGCCAAACCCTGCACCTGGTGCTGTGGACACAGAGATGAGTAAAGTGGGGTCCTTATCTTCCAGGTGCTTACATACCAACCATCAAATATAATATAACTGGTCCATGATCCAGAAGGATTGCCCTTGGGCCTTATTTTGATCACTGGTGTTGGATTTGTGCAAATGCAACCATTTTCTTCCAACTTCATGACAAATGTGAATTTTTGTGATGTTTTGCTAGATCCAATCTGTAACAAATATACAAGAAGTAGAAAATCCACATGGATGGAAGAATCTATAACTTTAACCAACTAAGCGGTAATACATAATTGATCTTTTGCATTTTTGGAATATTTCTCTGTAATGGTATACATGGTATGAGTTTAAGTTGTCCAGGGAGTCAATTCTAATTATCTTTAAACAAAATGCAATGTCTGAACATGCAATCACTAACTACTTTGCAAGGCTAGTATTTTAAGACATTCTTGGTTCAGTGAAATCTTATATTGATGTTTCAAAATTCCTTAACTTTTTAAACTCTTAGAAAAATATTAAATGCTCTTTAGAATGTCTTTGTTGCTATGCTTCTCCTAAGAATAAACTACTGATGATTTGTAACACATATTTTTTTTTTCCTTTAGAACTCAAGGCCTTTAAAATTTCTAGGAATGTTCCTAGATGTATTCTGTGTAGTTGAAATTTGTGACATCTAACTGGAGAAGTGGAAAGTTACATTCCAACACAAAGTGCTGGAAAGTTTATAGTGTATGAAATGTATTTTCCATGTAATATTCTCAGTGTAGATGGGCAGTCTTTCAAGGAAATTCCCAAACTCTAAGCCATACCAATTAAACAATATATATTTAATTTGTAAGAAAATTACTATGAAATGATTAGCTTTCCTTTAAACATTTAAATCATTACTTAATTTAAAAAGCAAAATAAACTGTAAATTTTAGGAGATTATCTATATTTTGAGTATAGCATGGTATCCCTGTGAGTTCTTCCTGGTATGTTGATATATGGAGAATATACAAACTGTGGGCTAAATTGAGAGACACATTAAGTAGAAATATTTTACTTTCTGTCATTTGCATATCGTCACACACAAAATTTTATGTTGTGATTCTGTTTACTCTTTTTAGCTTCTGACTTCCAGCCAACAAGATTTTCCTTCCAAATTTGCCCCGTTTTATTGAGTTGAGAGATTTGTCCCTCTCATGCAACCTGGTCTGGGTCTTCCTATAAGAAATTTGCAGTCGTGCCATGAAAAATGCTTGTAGCACAGACATATGCAAAGTATTACCACTTTGCTTTAATCACCAGAGCAGAGTCACTCCATGAATAATTCGAGCGCAGTCACTCCATGAATAATTCGAGCCACTAGCATCCTGTTGAAAGCCAAGACCTCTGGGTTGTGAGTCATCTGTTCTTTTCTGTGGCAGGTGTTGGGGTCAAAGCACTTTGGATCTTTACTATGGTTTGTAGAAAGGACAGTTAGCCATGTATGTTCCTAAGCTGCTGTGGTTAGTGCACTTTCATTAGATGAAAGCTCATTTGAGGTGGTTGCATCCTGGGGAAGACAGTTTGCTTTTCTTTCTGCAGACCTGAGTTTTAGGGTCTCTCTGTAGTATTTCATATGGAAGCAACTGTTGATGGATTCTAGTTCCTTAGAGTTAGACTTTTTATCTGAATCACAAAACCACCAAGTGATTTCACATGAGTATAAACCTGTCAAGGTCTGTTTTATGGAGAGCCAGGTATGGACAATGGTTGGGCAGGCCACTGCTGCTGCTACCTACATCCCACATTCAATTTGGTTGAATTTTGATATTAATATTAAGTAACTGTCAGGCTGAGAGTAAGTGGGGATAAATACTCTAGTACAATATTATTATTTAAAAGAGAGTAGCATGAACACATGAAATCCCAATTAAAAATGATATTCTATGACTAACAAATATCATTCATTCAATTCCTTTGCTCACTCATTCATTCAATCCATTCTGATTAGTGGCAATCAGGAAGTTTATCATGATAAGTTATGACACTAATTTGTAAGTGGCATATTAATTGATTTTATATGTGTGGATGCCTCAAAAATTTCTGACGGCACTAAAAATTTCTCCCTGAAGACATATAATACATAAAAATATAATGCAGGATAATTTCTTGAAATGCCATTTTTTCCCTTTCTTTCTGGTTAGGATCTTGAAAAAAGTTAAAAAGTAGTGAGTACATTCAACATATGGTGTTGGGAAAAACAGAATATCAACAAGCAAAAAATGGGGTTTGACCGTTATCTAACATCATATACAAGCGTTAACTCAAAATGGATCAAAGACCTAAATGAAAGATATAAAATTATAAAATTCTTAGAAGAAAACATAGGAAAAAAATTTTCATGATATTGAATTTGGCAATGGTTTCTTGGATATAACACCACAGACACAGGCAAGAAGAGAAAAAATAGACAAATGGGACTTCATGAAAATTGAAAAATTTTGTGCATCAAAAAACAGTATCAACAGAGTAAAAAGGCAACCCACAGAATGGAAGAAAATATTTGCAAATCATAGATGGAATAAAGAGATTAATATCCAGAATATATAGAGAACTCCTAAAACTCAACAACAACAAAAAACAAACAACTGGATTCAGAATTCAGAATTATGGAGTTTTAAATACAGATTATATATGTGGTTAACATTTCTATTTTTATAGTAAAGAAATGTAGGAAAAGGACTTGAATAGGTACTTCTCCAAAGAAGATACACAAATGGCCAATAATGGCATGTTAAAAAGATATTCAGTATCACTACCTTTAGGAAAATGCAAATCAAAACTACAATGAGATGCCACCTTACACCCATTAGGAGTGACCACTATTGCTACTATCAGAAAAAAAAAAATAACCCAAAAAACAAACTGAAAACAACCAGTGCTGGCAAGGATATGGAGAAAATGAAATCCTTATGCACTTTTGATGTGAAAGTAAAATGATACAACCACTGTGGAAAGCAGTATGACAGTTCCTCAAAAAACAAACAGAATTACCCTATGATTTAGCAATTTTGTTTCTGGGTATACACCCCGAAGAATTGAAAGCAGGATCTGAAAAGATATTGTATACTTATGTTTATAGCAACATTGGTTCACAATAGAGAAAATGTGGGATTGACCTAAGTGGCTGCTGATGGATGAATGGGTAAACAGAATGTGGTATACACAATACCATGAAATAGTATTCAGCCATAAAAAGGAAGGAAGTTATGACACAGGCTACAATATGAATGAATCTTGGGGACATTATGCTAAGTGAAAAAAGCCAGTCACAAAAAGACAAATACTGTATGATTCCACTTACATAAGATACTTAGAATAGTCAAGAGCATAGAAACAAATAAAATGGTAATTGCCAGGAGCTGAGGGAGAGGAGAAAGGGGAACTATTGTTTGATGGGAATAGCATCTCAGTTTATAGAGAAGAAAAGAATTCTGGAGATGGATGGGGGTGATGGTTACACAACAATATGAATATATTTAATAACACTGAATTGTACACTTAAAAATGGTTAAAGGCCAAGGCAAGAGGATGGCTTGAGGCTAGGAGTTCAAAAACAGTCTGGGAAACATAATGAGACCCTGTCTTTACAATAAATAAATAAATAAACAACAAATAAACAAACAAGCAAGCTAGGCATGGTGGCACACATCTGTAGTCCCAGCTACTCAGGAGGCTGAAGTGGGAGGATTGCTTAAGCCCAGGAGTTCGAGACTGCAGTAAGCTGTGATTGCAGTAAGCTGGGATTGCACCACTGTATTCTAGCCTGGGCTACAGAGCAAGACCCCATCTATAAAAAATAAAAAAATTTAAAAATTGGCTAAGATGTTAAATTTTATGTTATGTGTATTTTACGCCAATAAAAAAATTGTGATAAAACAAGCAGCAATTATTCCACCCTCTAGCAACCATAGGCAATGTCTGTATTTTTGCCTCCCTTGCCTCAGGAGAATTAATAGCTTCTTTGGATTTTTGTGATTCTCTAGAGAAAGCCTCCAGCAAGTATTTGAAGCCCCCGGGTTTCAAAGGGAAGATGCTGGAATTTCCTGTGGGTGGTGAACGAGAAGGGTGGTCAACTCAGGAGCTGACGTGGGTCTCCTCCTGTGCCATGTCACAGAAACAGCAGGCCCACTGAAGGGGATGGCAGTGTGAGTGTTGGGGATGGGATGCTAAGTGATGTTGCCTTGCAAGGTAGTCAAAGGACCTGGGGCAGAGCCAGAAAGAGAGGAGAGATGTTGTGAGCCGAGCAGTTGCTGCCTTCAAATGGTCCATGCTTGCTTGGACGAGGGCATCTCAGGGGTGACCAGTGAGATGCTCCTTCCAACAACAGAGAACCTTCATCCATAAAAGGGGGAAGCTATCATAAGGACCTCATAAATGGTAGAAGGCATGGTAAAATACTTGGTTTAAGTGCTTTGTATATGGTAAACAATAACTATTAGCCATTTTATTTTATTTCCTTTTATACTTTTATTTGTCAGACTTAGGTATTCTGAAGGGTTTTTATGAAGGGTTTACCAATCAAAAGCAAACCTCAATGTGGCTTGTGTCCAAATTTTCACAAATTCGGAATTATGGAGATTTTAATATGGATTATATATGTGGTTAACGTTTCTATTTTTATGGTAATGATAATTACTACTTTATTTCTGTTACATTTGTCACTTGAAAGTAATTTATACTCACTATAGAAATGTTTGGAAAGCTTAAGAAAGCTAAGAACTTACTCATGATCTTTTTACTTGGGGTTAACTACTATTAATTTTCATCTATTTCCTTCCAGTACTTTTGAATACACATATAACAAAATTTGATATATGCATATAAAATTGGAATCATTACTATATATAATTTGTACCATGTGTTTTTAACATTAGTATTTTATCGTAAACATTTACCTATGTTATTAAATATTCTTCAAAAATATGACTTTTAATTCCTACCTAATATTCTATTACAGTACCACACTATAATTTACTGAATCTTTTCCCTATTGTGGGATCATAGCTGGGTGATAAATATTTTTGTACATAAATCTTTTACTACATCTCTCATTTACTTAGGATAGATTTCTAGAAGTATTATTGATTCAAAAGTATGAGCAATTTTATGACTTATAATACATATTGCCAAATAGCTTTCCAAGTTAAATTTCCAGTGGAAATATATGAGAATGCTTGCTTTTTTTTTTTTTTACCTCTATTAGCAATTACCTTTAAAAATATTTTATTTAATAGGAATTTTAATTTGTAGTTAAAAAATTAGAAGTTGGACATGTTTTCCATTTCCCACATGTTTTGGGTTCACCTTATTTTTTTCTCTCATGAGTTTTTTGGTCATGTTCTTTTTCTATTTTTTATTGATATACTAGTATTTCTCCTATTGATTTTTGTAAGAATTTAAAAATCTGTTATAGATATTAAACCTTTATCACATTTATAAATTAGCTAATAATTTTTCCTAGTAATTTACCATTTACTGTTATTTAGTTTTTTTAACATACAGAGTTTTAAAAATTTAATGTATTAAATATGTGAGTACAGGTTGAGCCTTCCTAATCCAAAAATCTGAAATCCAAAATGCTCCAAAATCTAAAACTTTGGGAGTACTGGCATGACACTCAAAGTTTATGCCCAAAGGAAATAATTGATTACTGGAACATTTTAGATTTTGCATTTTTGGATTGGGGTGCTTAACCAGTATGTATAACGCAAATATTTCAAAATTTGAAAAAAATCTGAAATTTAAAACACTTTTAGTTCCAAGTATTTCATTTAAGGGATACTCAACCTGAATTTACTTTGTGATTTGACTCACTGTTTTATACTTTGAATAGGCTTCTTCAAACTGATCAAAGAGCTTCCTACATATTTTTTGTGCTACATTAAAAAAGAAGTCTGACTCCTTAACTTTAAAAAAAAATTAATATCATTTTAAATTGACAAATTGTTGTACACGTTTAAGGGGTACCATGTGATATTTTGAGATACACACACACACACACACACACACAATGATGAATGATTAATTCAGGCTAATTAACATATCTCTCACCCCACTTGCTTATTATTTTGTCTGGTAAGACATTTGAAATTTACTAAGTTATTTTGAAATTTACAATATATTATTATTATCAACTGTAGTTACCCTGCTGTACAGTAAGATCTCAAAACTTACTCCTCCTATCTTAACTGCAACTTGTACCTTTTGACCAATAACTCCCCATTTCCTCCCCCGTGACTCCTTAACTTTTACGGAATTTGTTTTAGCATATGCCCTAAGACAAGACTGACTTTATGTTAACTGACAGGGAGAAAAGCTCTGGAGCTGAAGGCTTGGGTAGGTCTTACAGACTGAGCGCCCCAAAGCTTTCTCTTTTCTCTGTCTTTATTGCGTTAGTCTACATGGAGCTAATTGAGATGGGATTGATTTTGTTTTAACCCATGACAGGATTTAACTCATGATATAAGATTATTTATGACTCATTCTCCTTGATCCTATCTGGTTTGTTAAGAGTTTGTATCAGGAAAGGTAGTTAACTTTTTAACATTGATTTATTAATATGTAATTTTCTATATTATGTCTAAAGAATGGGGCTTCTATTTTTAATTCATTGAGATTTCCATTGTGTCTCATCATGTAACAAAATCATGTTCTCATTGATTTATTTTTATTTTTATCATTGTTTAAGGAATGAAACACGTTTGTAGAGCTTGTTATGAAGAGCAGCAGTCATCCACCTACCCCTAACTTCTCATCATCTCGACCTTCTCAGAGGCCACCGATCTTTCCGTAGATTGTTTTAGCATTTTCCTCCATGTATCTCTCTCCTTATTATTTTATTTATTTATTTATTTATTTTGAGACGGAGTCTCTCTCTGTCGCCCAGGCTGGAGTGCAGTGGCGCAATCTCAGCTCACTGCCAACTCCGCCTCCCGGGCTCACGCCATTCTCCCACCTCAGCCTCCGGAGTAGCTGGGACTACAGGCGCCCACCACCAGGCCCGGGTAATTTTTTTTTTTTTTGTATTTTTGGCAGAGACGGGGTTTCACCGTGTTGCCAGGATGGTCTCCATCTCCTGACCTCGTGATCCGCCCGCTTCGGCCTCCCAAAGTGCTGGGATTACAGGCGTGAGCCACCGCGCCCGGCCCCATGTCTCTCCTTATAACATATTTATATTGCTACTTCTCACAATGGAAGCACAAAGATTTACTCTTCTGGTTTCCCCAGACACATACAGCCACACAGAGATACTCCAAGTCCTCACAGCCCTCAATCTTTCCATTTTCCCCTGACATATTTATATATTTACTGGTAGTGTTGGTTTGCTTTCTATTGAGTGTTTATTTTCTCATTTACTATATCAATACAGTTCACAGCTGGGGAGCACTTGGATGGGGCTTATTGATTGTTGGTATCCTTGCGTTTTGAGTTGACTTGGCTGTTTCACCGGGAAACCAACCCTTGGAGGCATAAGACCTGGGTGACTGCATTGGAAGCTGTGCAGGGTAGAGACTGGCAAGGAGGGGTGGTGGTGGTCAGAGTGTGTGCTAAATCCCTTTATTTCTGGTATGGTCCAGCACCCTTGTCCTCACCTGTATCTGATATCCCCTTGTCCAGCGCCTTCTGCTATACAGTCTCTAAAGAATAAACTTCCAGTTTTGTGTAGAAATTGGGGGAAGGCTGGGGAAGGGATGGGCTGTTGACTGGCCACCTAAGGCAGAGGCGGGTACTTGGGGATCTAATTACTTCTTAAACGGACTTGCACAAATCCTTCTTTAGTCTGACCTTCACCTCCCCCTTACAGAGGTACCTGGTGCTGCCAATTTTTGAGTCTTTTAGGTGTTCTTCAGGGTAAATTGGGTTGTTCATGGCTTTTCCCACTGTCAGCTTAGAATTCTGCTTTCTTGGGTCTGCTAAGTCAATTACCATGGGCCATCTGCTTTCCAGCTTCCAAAATTGTGTTGCTGTTTTCCTTTCTCCTACTCTGTTTGTTCTTATGAGTTTATGTCTTTATAAAGCTCCCTTTACTGTCACTTTAATAAATGAAGATTGTTAAGAGCAGTTTATGCAGATGCAAGCAATCACTGTCTCTTTAGTAGCCCATTTTTTCTTTATTAAACAAATGCTATGTCCTCATTTTAGAAAAGCTGGGAAATACAAGGTAGGCAAAATATTTAAAAATCATACATAATTGCACTTTCCACACATACCCATCATTAATATAATTTTGGTGTAGAGATTTCAAGATACAAATTTTTTTATTTATTGAATATATTTTTAAAGAAATGAGAACATGATTTCCAGACCTTTGGTAACTTCATTCAAAAGCATCTTAATCTGGTCATAAATATAAATTTACTTTATTCTTCATACTATACTTAATTGGAGCATGTAAAAAAGATTGTCTAGATACTTTTATAAATATGGTTTCAATGCTGAACATAAATGTCAAACATGATTGCTGAAAGATATATTAGATAAAAATAATTTCAACTATATTCTTGCTTTTATCTACCAAATGGTATTAAACAAAGGCTTAGGAAATGGGAGTAGAAAGGAGGTGGAGTAAATTCTTTGTTTTAGATAATGGGATGTTAAGAGATTCCATTTTATTTTCAATTTTGATTATTAGGAAAAAATGCAGCTTAAAAATGTTTGTTTAACTTATGTGGTAAAGATAAAAGTAAATACAATGTAGAAAGAAAAGAGAAATTGCAACGAAATGAATACAATACAAAGGAAGAATAAGAGTGGAAAATGAAAGGTAAAAATAATAATTTCTCATGTAATGTTTTCTTTTTCCTTTTGCATAATTTCTTGTCAGCCTCTTTCAAGTTAGTTAAGTTGATTGTACCATGATGCCAGCAATGGTAAAAGCCAATTTTCTTGTTTTAAAAGTATTTCTTGTAGGAGTGACTCTAGTCAGTCATTTATAAAAATATATGCAATTTCTCCAAGAGTCTCTAGCAAATATGTGGATGATTGGTAGCTGAAAGACATTCTTAAATCACGGAACAGTAGATTAGAATACACATCTTTTTCATTGTGAGTCAACTGTATTATGTCTTATATTTTAAAATAGGTGTTATATTGTGCACTTGTTTGCTGGGCATTGTCAGGCATTTAAAAGGTACATACATAATCTCTAATCGTAAAAATAAGGTCAAGGTATGTATTATCCAGTACACTTATTATATAAGGAAGCAAAGGCTCAAAAAGGTTAAATAGCTTGTTCAAGTTTTCTTATTTAGTACGTAGCAAATTGTGGACTTGAACTAAGGTCTTCTGTTACCAAATTCTGTGCTCTTCTGCAAGATGCTACCTCCAATGGAAGTAAAGGTTCACTTACTTTTCCCCAATCAAATGGTTAAGCTAAGCCCCAGTGCAATTTCTCCTCAAATGCCAATCTTGGAAAACTGTTTTTCAAGTTGTAATTATGTATTCCAATGCTTGGAAAAACTTAGGGGGATGCCACATTAAGCGATGACAAATAAGCACTTCTGGGAGTCTTGCAAATGCTGGTGTGTATTGTGAATCCTTAGAGGAAGTGCTGTATACCTGGTTTTATCAAATTCCTTGACTATGAAACCCTTTTGTTTCTGATTTTTCTGGAATTGATTCACCTAAAATAGTTCTATGGGGTTTGGGACATTATGTTTCCAGTGATCATCATACATTGATCAATATGAAGTAGGATCAATACTAAGTCTTGTAACTTCTTTCCTTCTAAAAAAAAAAAAAAGAAATAGAAAGAAGGAATGTGGAAAGGAAGGAAAGAACAAAGGAAGGAAAGAAAAAAAGGGAAGAGACGCTGCACCAATTACGGGCAATGTCCTTTCCTTGGGGAAAGCAGTCATTAGGTTATGCCATTGGAAGAGATTTTCTGTGGTTTTGGAAATCACAATAGACAAATGATACAAACTTTTCATGAATGGGACAGTGTATATTATTTAGCTTTATATCTATAGTCCTTAATGCAGAGCCTACCACAGAGTCAGTGCTCAATAAATTAATGAACAAGTGAATAAATGAGTGAAGAGAATGACAAGTCTGAGATGTGGAGTCCTTGGGTGACTTTAGGCACCTCACTTGGTCTCTCTGGTCCTCGTGGTTAAAAATGACAAGGCATCTTCTGTTGCAGGGTGCTGTGAGGTCTACACAGATGGTAACATCCCTACCACAGTGTCCAGGAAGAGTAGAAACTGACCTCATCTCAGTTACCTTCCTTTTCTTTTCCAGGGGAAGACTTCATGCTTGACACTGGCAGATTATTTTAGGAATCCTTGTTTCTTGGGGACATTAGAGATGAAGTGAACAGATGTCCATAAGTTAATATGTTCTTAGTATTCAATCATCTTTCTTTTATCTCGAGTATTTTCCTTTCAAATAAGTAGTCTCCAACCCATCCTGTTACACTTTTCTGCACAAGACTCATATGCTGAGTATTGATCAAGACTCCAAAACATACAAACGCCTCCTCAACATAAGTATGGGGATTGATTTTATAGCCATCACCCAGCTGCTAGTCAGCAAGAAAGTACTGTGTGATGCTTAGCTAGGAAAGTTAACGTATAAAAATAACGGGCTTGTCATTACACGGGCACCAAAGGCACCCCTTGGGAAGAGACAGGCAGGAAACAGTAGGGGGTGGGGCAAAGTTCATTGGCTGGGTTGTAATTATCACCACTTCTTTCTAAAAACTAACAGAATCCATACAGATTCTGTGAATTTAACATTTTTATTCCACCAGGTTTCCTTTCTTTCTCACACCTCTGCTCCTAGACACGTTGTATTACCAGGGATTGAAGCTTAGCTTGCTTTACCTTCTTCTGTTTGTTTAAAATTCTCAAAGAAAAGAGAGAGTAGTGGGCAAATGAACACCTAGTAATCCTTCAATGAAAGCAGTGGTTTTTCCTTTTTCCTGGTTTTTCGGTGGAATAATTCTGTACTCTCTCTCTCTGTGTGTGTGTGTACACACACATACAGAGTTACACACACACACACACACACACAAATGCCTTTCAGAATAGGCCAGAGAGTGTCTGATTTCACACCTGATAAGGTCTATGAATGGAAGGAGGAGAGAGTTAATTTTAGGTGCTGAATGTGAATACTTTTGTTTCTCCTGGGACCTTGTATTCTGAGATGGTGCACAATTTGACTCCTCAAATTTCCTTAGACTTCTCAGCTTGGTGTTTAAGCTGATGGTATGTTGACGTCTCTCTCACCAGCAATAGCAAAACCGTCTCCGCACATGTTTCTTTCTACCTCGCTCTGCATGGATGGATTGCTTTCTTCCAAAAGGGTTTAGTTACCACAGGTTGGTGTTCTCTTGAGTGAGTGTTTTCATTATTTTTCTCAGAAAAGCGAGGGGACAGGAGGGCTCTTGTCTGAGAGCATGTCTATCCCTTAAGACCCGATGAACCACATAACACATAGGTTTAGTTTGTTCGGGGATCATAGTTTGTGCTCAGCCTGTCGCTTGCAGGATGTCGGCCAAGTTCTCCTCATTCTGTTCTTGAGGCCTCCCATCGGCTGGCCTCCCCTCCATCTCACCCATACCTCTTGTTCCTGCTCTGAGTCCTTCCTTCCCTCTAACTCTGCTTGCTGACTCACCTTCCTTGGGGACAAGCTTTGGAAGTCACAGAGCTCAGCTTTAAAGCACATGAGGTGCTCGGGAGATTCCAGTTCCTCCTTTAGGACTAGGTGTGGTGGAGAGACCCCTGGCTATGAGTTAGAGACCTGATTCTGCCGCTTATTGGCTCTGACCGCTGAGCAAGCCTTGGTAGTAACACTCAATTTTCAAATCTATAAAATGGGGTAATGACATATGGATGTGTGGTTTTGTGAGGCTTAAAATCATAATCACTATGAAAGCATTTGGCATTTTGAAAAGCCCTGGGCTTTCATAGGCATTATGGCTCAGAAGGGGGGAATGTTCCTGTTTATGTTCTTTTTCCACATCTCAGCAAATCCCACCTGCACTTTCACCAGCTTAATGAAATCCTTTCCACTGTCTCAGCCCTTCTTGGTTCTCTCTCTGATGCTTTACCCTACTGCTCTAACCACACTGGTCTCTCCCTACTGGCAGAATATGTTTCATCACTTTAACAGATTAGTATAGTTCTGTGTTTTGATTTAACGCCTCTGCTTGTACCATACAATAAATTGATTCTCTTCCTGACTAGTCTGAGTAGTGTCATATTCAGAAAACACCCAGGTTCAAACTCTAAAATTAATTGAACATCTATTAAATCATTGATCTTTCTACAAATACCAAAGAGGGCCGACATTGCAGGACCCAAAAATTCCTCCTCCTCATCACAGCATTAGAGCATCTCTGCTCTTCCCTCAAAACTCCTTTTATAGCCATTATGGCTTAAAAGGGGGGATGCCCTTGGTTTTTCTTGGACCCAGATCCCTTTTTTCCATCCTCCTGGGCCCATTTTCTTTTCTCTGTGAGTAGATCTCTACTCTACCAAAGATAAAGTTAACCTTTCTGATCATTTGAGGGAAAAGAATAATTTTGAACCCTTCACAGTGCCTAGTACAAGGCTGTAATAGGCATGGGGTAGGTGTGCTCTCAATGATCGTATTGAATCCATCCCATAATAACCATGCAGAGAGTGCAATGAAGAAAATCAGATTGATAGTGTCACAGTTCTTGGGTCTTGGGGTGGCTACAGGAGATGAGATGGTTGTGTTCTCGGAGGCTGGAGAAATGTAAGAAACAAGAACCTTGGTGACTATTTTGTGTTTCCAGCCTGGCAGCTGGTCAAGGTCTGCTGCCAACTCTGGGGCCAGTGGCAGGCGGGGTGTAGGACTCAGGCCCAGTCCCCATGTCCTGCCCTCTCCTCCTTGGCCCTTCTCCATTGCACACTCTCTCTAGTTGGTCCTGTGACCAGGGCTTACAAGGTTACTTTTTCTGGTAAAAGGAACCTCTTGAGCACATCTCCCACAATCTCAGTTTATTACCTGGCTAGGCCCTTTTCATCCCTTACATTTGTCAATAATTCCCAGTTTTCAAGCTAATTTCATGTACATTTTTTATGATATGATATTCAAAACAACCATGGAAAACAGAAAATACAGGGCTCTGAAATGGGACATTATCTCCTGTTCACAGATGAAGGAAGGGAAGTAGAAGCATGAGGTTTCTTTTGTCCCTTTCCGGCCACACAATGTCTTCCTAAAACCCTCTCTAGTATATACGTATCCCAGTCCTTTAAGTTTTTAAAAAATTTTTATTTATTTGATCCATGAGTTATTTATTTAATTAGTTTTTATAATTGACAAGAGACAATATACAGAATGGGAGAGAATATTTGCAAATGATATATCTGATAGAGAGATTTACTTAATTTTATCTACTACTTTTCCTTTTCTTTATTAATTTAATTGGTGCCGTGATCCATTTGTCCTGTACCCTTTAGGTTTGTCAGTACTGGTCTGCCTTCACTGTGTACTCTCCAGAGAACAAAATCTCATCAGTCTAAACTCATGGAAGGGGAATCAGCAGAGCATTCTGCATTTATTATGAGAAATGCTTCTGTCTTGATGGTGTTGACAACAGCACGCCTGTTGGAAGCAGGGTTTGGGGGCACAGATGGTGACCAAAGGAATGAAGATCATTTGGGAAGAGCCCCCTTGATACAAAATGCAGAGTGTACAACACTGATTCTGGAAATAGGCAGCCATTCTTAGAAAGATGGCTCTTGACCAGTCGGCCTGTTCCATCTTGGTTTAATCTCTAAATATGAGCTCCTGCACCCATTCATCCGTGGTTTTGTGAACATCATCTGGTTAAGATACTTTAGGTCAGGGCTTTAAGCCGCTAAACCTATTACCAGTTTTAGTCCAGCTGTATTTATTGCTTTTGCTTTTTAAGATCACTGTTCCTGATCCATGAGTGCAATGGTTCCTTAGGTCATGATTACAATCTGGTAGAGTTTGGCCCACGACCCATGATGTGTTTGTTAGAACTTTTTCTTTTGATTTCTTTCTTCCTCCTCATCCTTCCTTTCCTTCCTCCTCCTCCTCCTCCCCTTCCTCCTCCTCAATCTTCTCTTCTTTTTCTTTCTTTTAGTTCGAACCCTACAAAATGAAGTTTCAAGTAAAATTATATTTATGGCATCTTTAGAAAAATTAACTCATCCGTGGTCAGTGGGCGAAACAAACTCCCATGAGTGTTCTTGGTCAGACTAGCTAGTGGCCTGTGGGCGGTGGTGCTGTCCGCAAGACTGCCTCCCTCATCTGTATTGCTTTCTGAGCCCCTGCGAGCACTTTGAGTTTCTCACCTCTTCCACCGAAATGTCATTTTCCCCCAAAACTCTCTTTTTGAGCATGGCATTGGGAAACACAAAGATGGAAGTTGAAGCTAGGGACTGAGGGGAGAAAAGAGGAATGGTTGACCAGGAAATCTTTATAGGTGTCATTGAACTTCTTTTCTTCCTATTCCCAACCTCTTCTCTCATGGGTAACTTACTTAAGACCAGTATATTACAAAGAAGAGGCTGGAGGCATGCCAGGTTTGTTCCGTGAAGGATAGGTTACAATAGTGGTTCTCAACCTTAGTGCCCATGAACTCCTATACAGCCATTTAGATGAGAACGTACCAATGCCTGGGCTCCACCCTGGATCAATTCAATTAGAGTTTTTGAGGGTGGAACCTGAGCATCAGTAATTTTTAAAGTTCCTTTAGTGGTTCTAATGTGCATCCAGGTTTAGAACAGCTGGGTTAGGCTTTTGACAAGATTTATTGAAGATCTTTCAGGTTTTTGAGCTGAAGGATGTTCCTTACTATTTTGCTAGGTGGACACAGAGAGGCATCTTAGATGCATCTTTCCAAGGTTAGCTGAGAAGACTTGAGGGCAGATGTCTTCTCCATCGAATTAAAGGGTCCAGTCCAACATTTAATTTCCTGCCACAGTGGGACTGGTACGTTGGTCAAATGCCTCATCTAAGTTCACGAAACTTTTTCAAAACACTAAGGATTCTTTAACTCACACTCTGAACTTCCAATAGAGCAGCAAAAATAAGTTATGTCCTACCCCACCCTGAAATAAAATGTTAGAGCAAACCAAGACTTTTTTTATTAGCTTCAAAACCAATGCCAGTAATACAAACCAGGAAATTTTATAGCTATATGTAGAGAAATAGGATCAGTGGACAGGGGTTGTATCTCAGGCACTAATTCTGTCTGATTTTCAAATGCTACTTTCACCTACACAGGTCAGAGCCACACGTGTGAGTAATTCTCAGTGAGCTGACTAACTGATATGTAGCTAATGGGTACCTCCTGCGACCGTAGATGGTATACTGCAGAGGTTTCAAATTCTGACTGATCATTTTAAATCCCTTGAGCACTTTAGAAACATACAGATCCTTAAAGTTCCCACCTGCAGATCTACTGCATCAGACTTTCCAAGGGCACAGGGCCTTGGGCATCTTATTAAGAAAAAATTACTCCCACTCCTCCCCAGTAAGACTTCTTATGTACTGCTGGTGGGATATAAATTGGTAGAACCTTTTAAGAGGGGCAGTTTGACTATATCTATCAAAAGGTAAAATGTACTTCCCTTTGAACCAGCAATTGTACTGCATGTATTGGATAAATTTGCCCAAGTTTCAAATATATATGCAACTTTGTAATAGCCAAAAAAAAAAAAAAAAAAACCCAAAACAAACAAAAAAAACCGAACGAAACATTTGTTATAATGGCACTGGTTGAATAAATTAAAATACATCTCAACAATGGAATACTACACAGTTGTTACAAATAATAAGTTAGATAATTTGGGAATAATCTATGTATGGTGGTACGGAAAGGTATGCATGCATATTTTAAGTGAAAAAATAAGTTGCAGAATGACTTGATTACTTTGATCCTGTGCATGTATGTGTACACACACACATGCATACATATGCATATTCCAGCCTATAAGAGTACACATGCAGCTACATATCCACATTCGCATGCACATACACATGTGTATACACTGGTTGAAATGCCAAAGTTGGATTCTTGGGCCAAACCAATAATCCTAGGAGCCTCCCAGGAGACATTCTGTGAATGTCCATTTTAACTGCAGAGAACTGCTGCTTTGGTCATGTTAAATAGCAACTAGATTGGTTTTGAGACCACCTTGAATGTCAAGAATTCGTTGTTGTAGTTTCAAAAGTAGCACTATATTTATTTTTCCAGGCATTTTTTTCTTCTTTGCTTTCATGGATAAAGCAAATTCAGAAATATATTTTAAGAATAAAAGAGGTGATGTTGTTTTCCTAGTGGAAATAATATTTCAATGACTTTGACCCTATGCATTTTATTTCATAGGTTTTTATTTTATTAAATAAACTGCTTTTTCCATTTTATCAATGTAAAGAGGAACTTTATGATGGTGACCATTGATTTGAATCAATTGTTCAGTTTCAAGAAAGCAAGAGGCTTGAGAAGGTTCCTAGTCTTATAAATAGTACATAGGACATGAGACGGTGGAGGCACAACCAGTTTCTCAGTTAGATTAAAGGCTTACCAAGGTAGCATTGTGAGAAATCTCACTTGAATGCTATGTAAGTGGTGAGATACAACGGTCTGAATATGAGTGAGGAAAATGCCTGGGTCCTTTTATCAGTCTGGTGCATTTGCTGCCACTGTTGCTGCTGTTTGCCTCAAACACTGTTTAAACTGTTAACCTACAAGGTGGCTCTTATGTACAAAGTTGTTAATACATCCAATTAATGATGTCTGACATGCTGTTTTTGTAGGGAGAAAATATGTGCTAATAATAATTTTAGTTAAAATACCTTTTGGGGAAAATTTGCTGAAAATTTGCACTTTTGTTTCTATGCTTGGTACAAGCATATGCTGTCTTTCAAAAAATATTTATTTATTTTTTGTATTAGATGGAGTCTCACTCTGTCACCCAGGCTGGAGTGCAGTGGCACGATCTCAGCTCACTGCAACTCTGCCTCCCCGGCTCAAGTGATTCTTGTGCCTCATCCTCCTGAATAGCTGTGACTACAGGCGTGTGCCACTATGCCTGGCTAATTTTTGTATTTTCAGTAGAGATGGGGTTTTACCATGTTAGGCAGGCTGGTCTCAAACTCTTGACCTCAAGTGATCTGCCCACCTTGGCCTCTGAAAGTGGCTGTCTTAAATTTTATATATATATGTAAAATACTTTCTGTAAGAAACCAGCTGGTTTAGAAAAGTTTTAGTATGTGGAGATAAACTAGAAGTTACCTTTATATTCTAGTATTTTCAGCACTCCATAAATTCCATTACGCAAATATTGCCACACTATTTTGTGGTTTTTAAATTCTTACTAAGGAATAAAAACTTTAATATATGATATAAATAAAGTCATTAAAGGGCTACCATTTTCTTGACCCTGCCAACCCCTTTTCCTCTCCTTCTCCATTACCAGGTGATTGCACACCAATGCAAGGGGTATGAAAAAATAAAGAGAGCAATGGGTTTTGAGAAGTAAACCACTTACGTAAACTGTTTTATAATTTCTCTGAATAACTCTGCAAGAAGCTATTACTATTCTCATTTTACAAATGAGGAAAAATATTGACAGGGATTTTGTGAGTTTCCCAAGGTCTCATCCAGTTAGCAAATGTCAGAACTAACACTGGGACTCAGTAAGCCCCTGTCTTTTCCACTGTCTCCACCAGACAAGCCTCAAATTAATAATTTTTAATAATAATATTATCTTGGGTATGAAAACAACAGAAGAGCCATTTTGTCAAGATTGGAGAATGTTGATAGCAATTTTAAGTGCTAACCTTTTCCTGACTGAATTCCAATATTTTGTGTGTATGCGTGTGTGTGCAGATCTTCCTTACATCCTATGAAATGGTAGCAGGTTAACATTTTTAAAACATTTTCTCTAATTCATTTTGTCCCTTTGACCCCTTTTCAATTCATTCAGGTATTCCTTGTCTTAGGGGAGGAATATTATGATAGGGCTGCAGTAACAAAGTTCCACAAACTTTGTCATTTAAGGGTGGCTTAAATGACAGCAATGTATTATCTCACAGTTCTGGAATCTGTAAGTCCAAGACTTACAGAATTGGGTTTTTCTGAGGGCTGTGAGAGAAAATCCGTTCCATGCCTCATGCCTGGCTCCTGGTGGCTTGTTGGCAATCTTTGGTCTTCCTTGGCTTGTAGATATCATCTTCACATAGCATTCTCCATGTCTATGTTTCTCAGTGCCCAAATCCCCACCCCTTTTATAAGAACATCAGTCATACTGCATTAGAGCCCACCCTAATGACTGACCTATTTTCACTACTTCCGTCAGCAGCAACCCGATTTCCAAATAACGTCACATTCTGAGGCATTGTGAGTTAGGACTTCAATATATGGATATTTGGGGGACACAAGTCAACACCTAGCACAATCCATGGCAGATTTGGAGGACTGAGTGACAAGGAGACCTGTGGCTCACTTCTCCAGCAAATGGCCAGACCCCACAGTGGAAACGACCAGGTGGGAGGTGCATACAGAGAGGCCTTAGCCCTACATGAAGGAGAGCAGCAGAATCGTCCTGTGTGAGTGAGCGAGTAGACATGTAAATTGGAGCCATGGATACCCGGGTCATAAACTGGTTTTAGAGGGCCCATAATGTTTCCGAAACCCATGACAGTGCTGGAGCAGGAGAATGTTTGCATGCACTGAGAGGGTCCTACTAAACTCAGAGCAAGATCCAAATGGGAGGGGGCTATTTGGACAGGAATGAGAAAGAAGAGCTGCCATCAACATGGAAACTTGGAGGAAGAAACATGTTTTCAGTTGTTATCTGACTGTGGAGAGAACTCAACCCTTCTCTCCTCCCTCCACAAGAGGAGTTTTGCCTGGATGTGTGCACTCTGGTGAGCCAAGCTTGGCTTGTGCCGGCTAGACTAGAAGTGATGCCCCAAACCTGTTCCTGCCATTAGCACTAAAAGAGAAAAACCACAGGAGGGCAGGGGCTGCTGGAGCCAAGCTGGGGTTCTGGGGTATACTATTCTTAGACAGTCCCAGAGGAAAGGAAAAAGAGAAACTTCCCAGGGTGGCCATTTAGTGAAACAAATTGACTGCCCTATTAGCCAACATTTCACCACACATTGGGGAAAAACAAGTATGAACTCTTTCCCTCCCCATTGCTGATTATAGGTCGAAACTCTCTTATAATAAAATGCCGTGAGACACTAGAAGCCAGGTAGGTGAGTGAATTTTTCAAAGAAAAACAGACTTTTCTAAACATTGGCAATGATTTCCTTTGTAAATAGGTTTAACCTTAGACCTTCTGTCATCTCACATTTTTATACAGGAAATTAATTTTCTTCATCCTCTTGGTGTTTGAGGGAAGGGAAAGAGAGTTGAACAAGTCCCTGGGATTTCGAAAAGCTGCCATATAAACTTTAAAATTAAACAGATGTTATGTGAATCACATGTAAATTGGAGCCATGGGAACCCTGGTCATAAACTGAATGGGATGTTCTGAAGTGAGAGAAGTGGTGGATTGTTTGGCAATTATGAAAGGTCTCATGGATCAAAAATATCAAATGAAAATGGATCTTTGTGTTCAGCGAGAGTCAGAGAATATTCCAAAGCATAAATCCTTTCCAGCAGATTTTAAACTTCCTGAGGGCAGAGGCTATATCTTTCTCCACTTTCTATTCCCAGCACCTAGCAGAGCCTTGCACAGAGCAGATGCCCGAACCATTTACTGAATGCAACCCTTTGGGAACAAGCATGTCATTGCAAGAGGTAACTTTTAAGTGCTGGGATTCCTATAGCTGACCCCGGTTTCATTCTTTACTGTTTTAGTTTAGGTTTTCACTGAAGCAGAGCCTGAGTCAAGGACTTGGGTATAGAAAGTATATTTTAGAGGTGACCTTGGGAAGCAAGAGTAAGGGAGAGGTGATAATGAGAGGAAAGGAGGAAGAGACTACAGTGGACTATCAGGGTCTCTGCTCTAGGAAATGGCTGGGATGGATTTTGCTGGAACCCCTTTGAAGTGTACAGAATACCTCTCAGAACGGTCCATCCCAAGGACAGAGGCTGGGGCATTTATCCACTGGCTCTAGTGGCCCATGTTGAGAGAAGGCTTCAAGGCAGAAAGACAGAGAAATGGATCTACATGCACTTGAATGGGACACTTGTCATGGGCTCAGCTCTGTGGGGGCTGAAATCAGAAGTGGCCCAGGAGGATGTGATATGGCACACAGGAGTGTTTCCTCCACTTACTGTCATAGCTTCCCTTCTGTCCTTCTTGGATGAAGATGCTCTTATTTGATTTATTCTGGGTGGTATTTATGGCTATCTCTGAGTATTTTTTAAACAGAAAAAAACTTACCCTTGATTTTAAGCGATTAGTTTTGCCATTTCTAGTAACAGGGTGGGGGAACCAAATCAATATCAGAAAGTCTGTGAGCACATTCTGTCTCCTTAGGTGCTTGCCACACCTTTCATGGGGAAAGATTCCTGGAGGTTAATTCATCCCATGCCTGGTCCACTCAACCTCCTTACTCTTCCTTTCTCTCTGCTTCCTACAGTGAGTCTTGGCCCTGCCGTGCCAGTTTCACTTCTGCCCGTATCTTTGCTGATTCAAGTTAGTCATCAATCAATTCACCTAAGAACTGTCTCTACTTCCATACCACTTTCTAGGTGTCATAGGTTGAACTGTGTTCATCCTGCCCGCAACTGCCACCCTTCATATGTTGAAGTCCTAACTCCCGGTACTTCAGAATATGACCTATTTATAAACAGGGTCTTTGCAGGTGCAATTTGTTAAGATTGTCAATACTTGCCTGTATACATAGCACAATCTCCTTTGTTCATGGCCAGTAGGAGTAGGGAGGGCTCCTAATCAAATATGACTCATGTCCTAATAAAAGGCGGAAATTTGGACTGAGAGAAAGACAAGTATAGACAGAAGACAAAATGAAAAGACACAGGGAGAAACTGGCCATCAACAAACCAAGGGGAGAGAGAGAGAGAGAGAGAGTAGATCCTTCCTTCACAGCCCTCAGAAGGAGACAACCTTGTCAACACCTTGATTTTTTAATTCCAGCCTCCAGAACTGTGAGACAACAAGCTTCTGTTGTTCAGGCCAACAAAATAGTTGTGGTGTTTTGTCACCATGTTTGTGGTACTTGGTTACCATGGTTTGTGTCACTTTGTTATGGGAACCCTAGCAAACGAATAGGCTAGCCACCCGCCATGCTTGGCGCAAAGCTTTCCTCTTCCATGAATTTCAGCGGATTGTAAAGAGCCTTGGACCAGAAGTTAGAAACTTTGGGTCTAGCGCTGGTACCTATCACCACATGAAACAATAAATTGTATAAATATGGGCAAATGTCTTAACCTTTTTGGGTCTCTTTCTTCACAGGGCAAAATAAGGATAATAACCACCCTGCCCCTGTTGCCTCAGAGAAGGGTGTGGGAATCCAAGGCAAACACATATGAGAAAGTGTTTGTAAACTAGAAAGCATGACACAAATGTAAGGAGGGGGTGTAAAAAAGAGGAACATGTTGAATCTTGATCTGGGAGTCAGTGCAACCTTGGAACAGTTGTTTATTTCATTTGAGCCTCAGTTCCATCTTCTGTAAATTGAGATTATTTTGAAGGTCCCTCCCAGCTCTCAAGCTCTAGGATTACATGCTTATTATTAGTCATTTATTGATTCAATAAACATGGATTGTCTGCTCTGTGCCAGGCTTTGCACGAGGCACAAGGGATAGGAGCATGAGTAACTTTAGCTCTGGTCTTCCAGGAGTTGTGTTCCTCCAAAATTTTCCTTCTCAGTAATTCCCATAATGGCCATTTCCACCCTTTGATAACACATTTTTCTCATCCTTGGAGGAACAAAAGTTTGGAGAAATGTAAAGATGGGAGTACGAAGGGATGGTTTTGGAGAGAGACTACTTCCAAAGCCATGTTGTTTTGTCAACAGTCAAGGAAGCTGTTGGCTATGGATTTCCCTTATATAGGCCAAGAGTGACATTTTATTAAAGTTTCATCTTCCCAAATGTCCTAGCTCAGTCTGGCTTCATTTTATTGGCATACCTCTGGGTTTACTAACAACATGCAGCTGTGTAAGGTGTGGGGAGAGCATGTCCTTTCCTTGAGTTACTTCTGACAGCCAGTATTTGCACTGTAAGTTGTGTCACCATCTCCTCTTTGGTTTTCGATTAATCTTTGTTGTATTTTGCATCATGGACACTCTGTTTACAAGAAATGTAAGCTGTCTGTCCTTATGTCACTCAGGCAAAACTCTACGTGTCTTTGTCTCTGTGTCCAAATCACAGTGGCTGGACACTGGACTGAGTCTAGACTCTGGACTTGAATAACTTTATTGATTCATCCAGCAAAAATGCTTTTTTAGGATATCCACACCTGGCTCTCTAACAGAAGTTGGGAACACAGTAGTGACAAGGAGGCTTATTGTATGCATTGGAGGTTCCCTTCTGCTGAGAGTGTAAGAAGCATATGAAGAAACAAAATAAGTTCAGATAATAAGTGCCAGGACAATGTGATAAACAGAGAGAAGGATGGACCCCAACAACATTAGATGGGGTGGCCAAATAAGTCCTCTTTGAGAAGTAATTTTTGAGCAGACACTTCAATGAAGAAAACTGAGACATAGATTTGTGTTTCATGCAAAGGAAGCAGAAAATCTAAAGATCTCAATGACAGGAAGAATTTAGCATGTTGAAGAAATAAGAAGGCATGGATAGATTATAGAAGCAGCTGGAATGCTGATATTATTCCAACCCTTTCCCACCCCTCATTTCTCTGCTTCCCTTTTGTTTGAATGAGTTCTTTGCACCAATTCCTCATCCTGCCTGTCTACCTCCATTTCCTCAGTCTGCTACATTGTCTGCATGGTTCCCTGAGAGCTGCATTTATTAAGCCTGAAGCTATGAGAAGCTGTTTCTTGGGATAGCTTGCTTTAGTTAGGTAAATGGGAAAAGGCAGCATAGAGTTGAGGAAGTGAACTAAAATGTATCTCAGACAGGAGTAATTTCATCATAAAAGATGAACTTATTAAATTAGCATGAGAAAAGTAGGATTGATTGTTAGGTTGGAAAGGACGCTCTTGGAACCCAAAGGTGAGGGGACAGGTAGGCTTCATCGTCTCAGGCAGATCCTCTCTTTGTTGTCCTCTTTTCAGGATGCTTGTCCCTTATATCTACTTTTCTGCATGTCTGGTTCATTTTTTTCTTTGCAGCAGCTTCCTCAGCAAGGCTTTTAGTTACCTCTTGCCCGTAACTTTGAATTGCACTTGACCTAAGCGGCAGGTATGTAGCTTGACTGTTAGTGCCCAACCCTAAACCCTATAGTGACTATAGCCCAGTAATAATAGACTTCATTCTGAACTACAAATTCCAGAACAATGACTCTGGCTGGCCCAGCAGGGATCAGGCATCCATCTTTGGCCAATTCAGATATATCTGATATGGAGAGTGTTCTCTTGGTTCATAAGAGTGCCTCTAGGGCCTGTGGGTGGGGCAACTTCTCTAATGAAATGGAATAGGTGGGAAAAAGTCAATGCCGTCTTTAGTAAAAAGGTTATAGGTAGAATGTGCTTGGAATAGGAGGATTTATACCAAGAGAGAAAATGTGATCTAGACAGAAAACCAAGGGAGAGAAGGAAAAGATTAGGTATTGTAAGAAGTATGGTGGCCATGAAGATATAGGTTTAGATTTTGTCTGATGTTTTTAATACCATGCTTTTGTATACATGCACTCCATCTCTTCTCACAAATGACTTGATGCAGTTTTTGTGAAATCATCTAAATTAAAATTCAGAACTGGAAGAAATAATATTGAGCTTAAGCTACTTTATTCTGCTTTATTGTCTATCTTTCCTAAATAGACTATGAATTTTTATATATGTCTTCCATAATTAAGATTTAATTATTTAAGGCTTTTATGTGTACACCAAAGTCCATATTTTCTTACTTTTCTGGCAGATAAAAAACATACATTTCCCAGTTTCTCTGGAATAAGAGGTCCATGTAACTAGGTGGTGGCCAATGGTATGCGAGCAAACTTCCCATCCCTGGCCTCTGAAACCTTCCCAGTGAATCTCCATGCTCTAGTACTCTTCCATTGTCTGCCATCTTGATCCTGAAGATCCAGCAGAGAATTCCAAATTCATAGAAGCTGGTTTAGCCACTGGGTGGAAAAATCTTAAATTCCTGAATGACTCAATGGAGCAGAAACTGTGACATGAGTAAGAAATGGGTAAAGCCATTGAGCTGTTCTATACTGACCAATGCATTGAACGTGTAGATTCTTTTCTGGGGTTTCTGCCTTCTCACTTAATGTGCGGCAAAGATAGTGGCATATTTCAATGTAAAACTAATAAATGCGTATGATAGAGTGGAGTAAAAAATAACTGCAAAGGGGATGTATCCATTTGACCCCAAGAAAATTGTCTTGAAATTGAAATATCCAGGAATGTGCCTAAGATATCTAATCTTTAGGGATGGCATATAATTCACTTAGTGATTTGTTTTTTGAGAACAGAAGTGGTTTGCTTTCCATAAGAATGGATTCATCAGCTTAAGTTCATTCCAAAATGTCAGCTACAGTGTGCCCTCTTATTTACTAATGTCGTGCAGAGAGACATTTTCTTAAGAAAAAAAGTTAATCATTTTCTCTGCCAAACAATGAACTTTTGGTAATGGAAATGTAAATAGAAGCACAATTCATTAATGTTTAAAATTTTCCCTGGCCACACATATAGCTGACATAGACATGTAATGTAGATGGTATATCCAAATACATAAAAACACACACGTGTGCATGCATGCACACATACACAGAACTATCCTAGCTTGCCTTACATGCTAGTAAAGGTGTATAGTTTGTTTATTCTTGCTGCTTTGAAGTTTCTAACAATCCTCTACTAATTTGTTTAGTTTTGTTTTATCATGAATTCTAAGTTTGCACGTTGTGGAATTCTCTAAAAGCTGTAGAAAAAGCAGTGAGCGAGAGTCAATAATTTTAGTCTCATCTCTGCCACTACTTGGCCTGTGACCCTAGACATTACCTCATCTCTTTGGATCTTAATTTCCTTAAGTATAAGATAAAATTGCACTAAGAGAATGGGCTTCAGAGTCTGATGGATCTGGGTGACTGGGCAAGTTCTTTAGCTTGTCAAACCCTCATTTCTCTAATTTATAACATAAGGACAATACCTTCTTCCTGTCAAGGTTGAGGCAAGCATTAGTGAGATACGTCTCAAGGCCTGATTCACGGTGAGTATTTAATTATTTGCTTCCTTTGTCCTGTCCTCTGGATATTGAGAGCTGACGCCTTCTACCCAAAGGAGCAGCAAATGTGGGAATCCACTCTTTACCTTGTTGGAGGTCACGCTATTGTAGCTTTTACAGGGCAGAACTGGACTTCTTCTATTCTTTCCTCTTAGTGATCAAAGTAAACCTGCCTAGAAAAGGAGTGTGTTGGAGACATCATCCATTACACATCACAGTCGCTGTGAGCACCGTACCAGATGAGGACCTAGCCCTGTGCAAAAGCAGGGATGGGCGCACACCCATGACAATTTAGACTCAGTGTATGCAAGATTGAGTCAGCCATTGCATGCACTTTTTTTTGAAATAGAGTCTCCCTCTGTCACCCAGTCTGGAGTGCAGTGGTGTGATCTTGGCTCACTGCAGCCTCTGCCTCCCAGGTTCAAGCAATTCTCTTGTCTCAGAATCCTGAGTAGCTGGGATTACAGGCGCCCGCCACCACACCCAGCTAATTTGTGTATTTTTAGTAGAGATGGGGTTTCGCCATGTTGACCAGGCTGGTCTTGAACTCCTGACCTCAGGTGATCCACCTGCCTTGGCCTCCCAAAGTGCTGGGATTATGGGCACCGCACCCAGACCACTGCATGCACTTGTATGAGATTCTTGCTTCCTCTTATATGATAACATAGACAATAGGAGAGATGAGGTAGGAACAAGTGTAGGGTTCTCATCTTGGCTACATGTTACTCTGATGGTGTCAGAGTAAATCCATAAGGGAGTCATCAAAGATAAGTTATCAAGAAACATGTTTACAATCTATGATTATAACCTCTTTTTAAGATACTGTTTTCTCTCAGTAACCAATTGGTTTCTCTCAGTTAAAGCTCAAAAAAGAGAGAAAACATCACTGTTCTCTTCAGCAGAACTTTTGTCAGTGTGATCGAGAAGTGTCCCAAGTGACAAGTGAGCTGACCAGGGTAAGAAATAGTTTCCTGTGTCTGTTCTTGGCCTTGTTACTTTCCGGGAAGGGACAGATTCAAGAGGGCCCCCTCATTGTCCTTGCCCTCGCCTTCAAAATGTGGATTGGGAGGTAGAGTTTTTTTTTTTTTTTCTAGGAACAGAAAACCTCTTGTCTTTTTCTTTTCTCTTTTTTTCTTTTTTTTTTTTTTCGACACAGAGTTTTGCTCTGTCACCCAGGCTGGAGTGCAGTTTCACAATCTCAACTCACTGCAACCTCCACCTCCCAGGTTCAAGTGATTTTCCTGCCTCAGTCTCCCGACTCTCTGGGATTACAGGCACCCACCATCATGCTGGGCTACTTTGTGTATTTTTAGTAGAGACGGGGTTTTCCCATGTTGGCCAGACTTGTCTCCAACTCTTGGCCCCAACCAATCCTCCAGCCTCAGCCTCCCAAAGTGCTGGGATTACAGGAGTGAGCCACTCCGCCCAGCCAGAAAAACTCATTTCTTGTCCTGGCTTTGCTATTAACTAGCTTGTAACCTTTAGCTAATCTTTTAATTTCTGGGCCTCTGTTTCTACATTTTTAAAATGGGAGAGTTGAACATGATTGATCTCTAAGATATTTAGTAGTAGTGTTATATAATTTCAGCATAAAATTTTTCTCAAGTATGTTCTAATACATGTGTCTCAAAATTCCCTAATTTGCATGTCACCTCACTCTGCAGTTTTTCTGTTTGTCTATGCATTGTATAGCCTAGACTATCATTTGCAGAATATTTTTATTTCAGTCACTTTTGAAATTTATCCTCTTCCTAAGCTGTAACATTCATGAGCTTACAACTTGATGGTGTACACACATGCACACACACACACACACAAAATCCCCAGCTATTATAACTTTTTTGTGTTCTTACATGTAATAACATATATTGGGAAATGCTACATAGTATAGTATTCTGTGAGACAGATTAATATACAATACTCAAACATTGATCTTTATCTTGAGCCCCTTATCCAGTGATGATCACAAACAACATGCCAATGTTTATGCTGGCCTATAGGCCATTTCCCACTCACTAGGAAAAATCTAAAGTACAATACTGTTATTGTTCTAACAACCTTTGAGGAATGGTACTTGCTCTTCTTGGTAACACCTGTTGGTTTAAACCTAGAATTCTGTGCAACACAGATGTAACATAGCTTGCAAGACCAGAAAATCAAAGAAAGATGCAGACGGGGGGTTAGAATGTTATTTAGATCAAATTATGGTTAATAGAATGTTCCTTGTTTCACCGAGAAAGCATTGAATCATCTGACAATGCATTGTGTATGTCCTCTCTCTTCCACGTTTTTGGCATTTGAGCTAGGTTGTACGCACACCTTCTTTAAGTCTTCTTTTAGATATTTAAAATATTGAATGTGTACACATTTATTTAATTAATCTTCATTTATCTAATTAATCTTGGAAGATGAATAATTTCTTGCACATCTTGGTTTTGAAAGAGTTCCATAAGAATTAGAATTCATGAAACACACAGCAAGTTTAACCTAGCCTTCATTTTTGAAATCACCTGATATCAATTAGCATTCCTCCAGTTTGGGGTTGATTTATGATGCCCTTGTAAGGCCCTGAAAATATGAAAGCAGAGAAGCAGTATTTCAAAATGCAGCATAAAATCAACAATAAAATGTATATTTATAACCTGAAAAGTATGATTTCATCTTGGAGAATTACCAACCCAATAGCAGTAATAAGCATGATTTTCATTGTACCATATTGTACTTATTAAGCACTTCAGGGGACTTGTGAATAAATCAAATTGTGGGATCAGTTTTGGATATCTGAACATATTTTTAAATATTGTAAAAATGTGGAAAAGTATCACAACTGGTTATCATTTGTTCATGCTTTCCAAAAGGGTTTTAATCATAAGCTCATTCTTACATCCTCCTACAAGCTGGACTAAGGTTGGAATGGCCCTTAAAGTGAGGCCCTTTGAATAAATGCAGGTTTAATATGGTCAAGAGATAAGATTAGACCCTTTAAAAATCCCTTTCAAATACCACAGATTCTGATTTATGCTCACAAGAGTCAGGGAAAACTAGGTGGTTTAGAGGATGCAATGTTATCAGAGAATTTAGGGTGATGTACATGCCTGCTTTTGATTTAAATTTTAATAAAAATATTCAGGATGGGAAGTTAAGGCATTGAATTGAAATGGCCCAACTTGCTCTGTTTGCATTATATTGGCTTCCACAAGTCAAGTCAATTCAATCCAACAAGTATTTGTTGACAGTGTACAATGTGTCAGGAACTGTGACAGGTGTGGGGCTACAAAATCAAGAAATAGCAGTTTGGGGGAGCTCTTGCTGGCATACAGATCAGTGTGACAGAGCTGAAGTTCCAGGTTGACCCCAGATCATAGCCTTCCCAGATTTGGATAGTATTCTGAATTTAGATCAATGGTCACGGATTCCAATGGAAAAGGGACGTATAGCTTGGCCTGGTCTGCAGAGATCAGTATCCCCAATGAGTTATTTTAGGGTGATCCTAGTTTAAGTCCCAAGTAGCAGTGGGGTTAAGCTAGAGTGTCTGGCAAAAGTGTCTCAGATGAATGGCTCACTTAATGAGAACCTCCCTAATTAGGAGAAGGTTGGTAACAGAGGCATCTCTAAGAAGCTTTAGGATCAGGACAAATAAACAAGATTTTTTAAAGTCCCAACATTTTATTGACATTATCTTTTTTTATAGGGTTATTAGATCATAGGTTCTATAGCTGAAAGCAAAACAAACCACTTTTGCTTCAGGGTTATATGCATGTCAGGGTGTAAGCCTCCCTCCAGGTTTCTCAAAGGGAATGATGGACACAAAAGAGCTCTAAAGAATTGCATCAGGATGGCATGTCTTGAATTGGAGGTCTGTTCACCAGCCCTGCCCTGGCCCATATCACCCATGCTGGAGACCCAGAGTCTCTGCCTATGAATCCTTGGGTTCTTGCCTACAAAATAGCTGACCCACAGCTTCTGTAAGCCAAACTGACATTACATATCTGATTCTATTGTCTCTTTACAGTGTTAAAAATTCTGAGAGGTGATGAAGAGCATAGTAAACCAAGTGAAGGATATGGAGGTTATTTGAAATGTTTTCTATTTATATTCCAATACATTGCATGTTTTCGGCTCCAAATTTGCTTGGATACCAAATTCTAGTTCTTACTAAACAATGGAATATTGTGATAGTTTTGGAAATAAATATAAAATTGGATGACTGTCTCTCACACTTTACTATTCCATCCTCCCTTGGTAACATGCATAGAGTAACTATCTTGCCAGAGAAATGCAGACTGTAGACAGGGGCCACATCTCAATTGCAAAGTCTAATAAATAGGACAGACACTTCCAGTGAGTAGATAATTTGAATATCACTTGCATTTGTGTGTGATCATACCAATACTAGGACTGACAACAATGGCTACCACTTGTAAAGTACTTACTTTGTAGGAAAATAATTGTGCTATGTATTTTATATAATATCCTCATTTTATTTAATATGAGTCCCACAATATTTCTATGAATTAGCTATCATTGCATCAGTATACTTGAAATATAAAAACTCTAAAGCTCAGAGAAGTTCACTAACCAGCTTGAAGCCGGGATCTAAAACCAGCCATTTTTCTTCCATAGCCCACCCATTTTTTATTCTTACCCTATGCTGCTTATGTTGAGATAATATGTCAAGGTTTTCTGATATGCTTTTCATGTTTTTACGAGACTGGGAGTGAACCCCTCTGGAAAATCCCTTGATGGTTCATTTGAACCCTGGAAAAATAGACAGTGAGCCAGTGTTTTTCAAATTGTGGATTTTAGCCAGTTAACAGGTCATGAAATCAATTACTAGTGGATTATAACCAGTAATGTTTTAGAAAGGAAATAGAACATAGAATAGAAAATATCAGAATACATAGAACTGAAGCTAACTATTGTTTCGTAAAACTTTTGGCATATATATGATATAAAAATGTATGATTATATATTATGTATTATATAATTTTTGGCATATATTTTATATAATATTCATGTGTGTGTGCATGTGTGTACTCACAGTGTAAGATTTTTTTTTTCTGTGAATTTCAGTCAAAAAATTTGAAAACCATTGCCTTAGGATATAGATAGGGTGAGCAGGGAGTAAGACTTATGGTGTATAAGAAAGGAAGAAGAGTTTGGGGATATTTATGGGGGTCAAACTAGGGAGGAGCAAGGAGGAAGTCAAAGGGAAGAGCAAGGAGACCCCAGTAGCAAGAAACTGTCACCTATAAGGCTGGGAGGATATACTGGATCAAGGTTGGAACAGAGGGATCTTGACTCTTGTGCTAAGGAATGTGGACTTGATTGTCTGGGAGTGTATGGAAAGCCATCAAACAAGTTTGACTGGGAATGTGACATGACAAAACAGTGCCTTGGATGGATTAATCAGGCCACTGTACATATGATGAACGGGAGGTACAGAGACTGGAGTAAGGTGTACCTTTAGGAGGCTTTTGAAATAATCCAGGTCAGGGACACTGAGTGCCTTGAATGGGGAGAGGGGAGTGGGAAAAAAGAGGTGGGAGATATGGTAAACACGAATATGGAAGTAGAGGCAAATGACTGGGAGCTAGGCAGAGCCTTTGACTAACATAGAAACAGGGCAAAGGAGCAGGCCTCGAGGGTAAGATAATGAATTCAGTTTGGCATGTGCCCAGTTGATCCACAGGAGGAACATCTAAAGTGGATGACTACAAAGCAGGGAGCCATGGAAACATGAAGCTTGGTGCAATGTAGTTGAGTAAAAGGGCTAACACATAGTCAAGCTAGGCAACAATGCAGCATCCTCTAGATAGGTGCTGACTGACTGGTTGATCTTGGTGACAGTGGTGGGATACATGCATTTTTCATTGTGACACTCCCTCTATTAATATTGAAAGAGCAATGAGACATTTGTCCACTGGCCTGTGGGATGTTCCAGACTTTGGTATTTTACAACTGCATTAATACAGAGGAATTGGTTTTGATGGAATGATTATTGGTATTTTTAAGCATGGTTATGTTTGTCAAATATCTACTTTGTTTTAGAGAAAAGTCTTCTCCAATGAAATGACTAATGGTCTTAGCATCTTTGGGATTAGCTTCCTTGGGATCCTTGGTCTTAGCATCCTTGGAATGCTTAAGGGTCTTAGCATCCTTATCAACCTTGGTCTTATCGTCCTTGGATACTCCTGATTGTTGTCCTTATCAGGAGAAGGGAGAGGCAACAGCCTACTAGCATTGAAAGTTGCCTAACAGTTGGGCATAAAGGAAATTTGCCTAGGCTCCTCCATGGAGGTCATCCCAAGAGTAGAAACATACTTGGTACCTTGTGATAGGATTATGTCTGCAGATAATGCCTCTTCTAGTTGGATGCTTTTTGTGTGTGTGGTAGAACAGCTTTTATCACTCCTAAGTGAAGTTTAACTTTGTGGCCTCCTTTACAAGCATGAAACCACATGCAATGAAAACACAATTACTTTCCTAAATTTGCCCTTGCTTTGGCTTTTCTGGACCAGGTTTCCTAACAGTATTCAGTTTCTCTCCCTGAATGGATCTTGGTGTTGATGGTAGTCCTTCAGGTAGAGATTGGGCTGATGTTTTCCACCAAAATACTGACTGGTCTCCACAACATGCACATGAACAGGTGAATTTTAGAGCTTCAGATCCTGAGATGTAGTTCTTATTCCTTGATTGGTAGCATGCAAATGACAGGGACCAGGCTCTGGAGGTGGACCCAGGTCTCTAAGCTGCAGCAGTGACATGCAAGGTGACTTGTTCTAGGAGTTCCTGCAGAAACAGAGTTTGGTGATTTGTGGGCTTTTAGCAGACTAAGTTACTTCCTCCGTCGTGTCTACCCTGGTCTCCTAGTCTGCAGACCTTACGGTAAGAAATGCCCAGTAACCAAGAAGCTGAAAGCAAAGCCATGGCAGGTTTCTCTGCCAGTCAGTGCATTCCCTAGGAAAGCCCTTGGGATAAATCCATTTCCCCATAACTGATGAGTTGATTGTCACACCATAAAACCTCATCTTATTAGCTGGAGGAAAATTTCATGAAAGTAAGGGATGTCATTTCCATTAAAAGAGAAAAACCCTGAACATAGTTATCTCTTTGAATATTCTATAACCAATTATTTATTATTTGTGCCTCTAGAAATGTTAAAAATGTATTAATTAAGCATCAATTGTGAGCTAAGGCAAATAAGATGAATGTGTTGTTTGCACACCTTATGATGGTTAAGACATTCCTAGAGTTAGTTTTGTCTGCTGTTAAAAGCCACTCATGGCCCCAGGAATTTAATACCCAGGAACCTGTAGAATGTATGGGGATAAGTGATGCCATGCAATGCTTTTGGGGCCTGGAAGGTCAGCACTAGATCTAGAATGTAGGTTGACTTAAGATCGAGAACCAGAGGGCCCTCAAAAGTAAAAACAGTCCTGTTTGGGGAGTACGCGGAGCACTCTATGAACTAATAAATACCAATGAGGGTCAAAATACCTGAAGAATCCCTAGGACAAAGTATACCTCATGCCACTGGCTTTATCTCTGTCTTACAACCATTTTGTGAATTACTGTCTGTGGGAGGCTGAGAGAGAAGGAAGAAAGAGTGTCTAGAATAAATATGGATTATAGTCAGAATAAATATGGGAGTCTGAGACCTTAACCGATATTTGCACACTCTTCTGCCCTCGTGCTCAATGGTCCAGGCAGTTGTGAAGTTCTTAAGGCAATGAGCATATTTCTTTTATCTTTGAGCTCCTAAGGGTTTCTAGTTTCTGGCTCACTGTGTTAAAAAAATTACTGGATAAATGGATCATATAGAATGCCTAATCTTTTACTTAAATAATTCCAGAAAAGAGGCTAAAACTTCTGCAGGAATTCACTTCAATATATCTGATCTGGGTTTTTTGTTTCATTTTTAAAAAGTGTTCTTAGAACTTATCTACTATAGCGTATAGCATCTATTAAAGGCTTACCATGTGTCATTTATTGGGGTAAGGAGTTTACATTGTATTAAGAGCCTATGTTGTAGATACTATTTTTATTCTCATTTTTCAGATGAGAAGATAGAGCATGAGCAGGTCGTATAGCTAGAAAGTGATGGAGCCAGGAGTTTTTATTTCAGATTTTATGTCTGTAGAAAAAACATATTAGAGCTTATTCTTTTACAAATAGTCACTTAACTGGCTAGGTTCCTAAGACAAGAATCTATTCTTATCTATCCATAATTTGTCTTGTGTGGTCCTCCATGGCAATGAAGAATGAAGGTCTGCAGGGTTTAGTTACTTCATTGTCTTGAAGACCACTCTGAAGTCATACACTAAATGTTTTAACTTAAAAAATATGATTTGAAGTTTTGGAGCTCAGAAGACTTAGACATTTTAATTTTGATGTCTCCAGCACCTGACATGCAGCCCGGCAGATCCAGTGTCAGGTTATGATCCCAGGCAGGGTCATGTGGCATATGCCTATGTGAACACCCTCTACACAGATAGTACATCTAGAGTTGTGTGATGTCAGGCCCTAGTCCCCATTGTGTTCTAGTACCTTTCTGATGTTAAAGGTGCCACACACTGCACCATCTCTCAGTAAGCACAGATTGGTTATTCAAGGATGAGCTCCAGATGCAAATGGACCTGAAACTACACGGTTCCTGAGGCATGGAGTGCAGAGCCCTCTGGATTTTGAGGTGGAAAACTCAGGGGCAGGTGAGGGGCCATTCAAAGGTTTGGTCTACATCAGAGTCACAAATATGGTGTGTTCTTCCTACTAATTCCCCAGAAACAGCTGCTGGTTGGAACATAGGCATGGTTTCACGAACTTTGCTTTCCATAGTCTCAGAAATTCAGACTTTTAAGAGGGAGTTGTGATGTATTAATATATCATCAGATGTTTCCATGATTGATATTTGTGGAGACCAAGGTCAGGGATAGCAATTTTTCAGGGAATGTTTTGCTTTGTAGTCCCATTACAATAAACAGAATCTCATACACTCTTTGCAATTCTTTTCCACTTCACTTACTCCCACAGTCATTTTTGCATTACCTACTGTGTGCAAAAAAAATGTGCTCAGGCTCCTGCCCTCTAGGAATTTAAGGTTCACTCCTCTATCAATGAATGACATTTTTCTTCTGAGGGGTGATTTGCTGAAATTTTATGTATGTGCACTGATTATACATATGCTACTTAAAACTTTAGCTGAACTGTAAGGATAGCCAATAGGACAATACAACCAATGACTTCTTAAAAGGGAAAATTCTAAATTGTGAATATTTCAACATTTCTGAAACTAATAGAATGTATTTTCATTTGGAACCCCCTTGATCTGGCTTGTTGTTTTCTTCTTCCCTGTGTCTCTTGCTGGGGACTCCCTGTGTCTCTCCTGTCTCTCCTCTTCTTCTGACTCTAGGACTTTGGGTCTTTCCCTTTCCCCGTTATCAGTCCTAGCCATATCTTTCATTTACCTGGAGAACTGTATGAACTCTACCTCCTAACCTGTCAAACTCTCAGTAGTGAGTGAGTCTGGGTCTGCACCTGTTATGCTTTTGCAAAATTCTCTGGACAAGCTGAGGCGGAGCCTGTGACTTGTTTCTCCCTTTAGGTTTGGTATTTCAATGGAAGCGCTGCATGTGTGGCCAGGAGAGGGATCTGCAGGGGTGATCATGGCAGGCTGTTGGACCTGGCACCCACAGCAGCCCTGTCAGCATTTGAGTGTCTGGATGTGGATTGTTGTCTTTGGCGAACATCAATAGCACATTGTCAAAGCCCTGCTGGCTGCTGCTTCTCACTGAGGATGCCCTTAACCACTTCCCTCTAGACAGTTGATGTGTGTTCAAGGAATAAAAACTAATATGAATCCAGCATATGGACTGTAGACACAATTGATCTGAAATCTTCATAATCCGAAAAATAAAAGTCAGATTTTTTTCTGCATTTAAAAAAAAATAGACAAGATATAAAACATAGCTGAACTTGTGAGATGGCTTTGGTGCTCCCTTTCCCCCGCTGTGAGTCTCTGACTTCTTTAATGAAACAGGGTCAGAGTGCTCAGAGATGTGTGGTAAGGTCACAGTTAGGCCCTCTAGTAAGTCATGGATTCAACTGACTTGGGGTATATATTCTGTTTGCTATTTGTATAGGATCTCATGTAATACCACTACAGTTTCTTTCTGGTGCCCTAACTTAACATCATGGAGCTCGGGAGCTCTCTTTTACCTCTCTTCTGTGAGGCCTCCAGTTCTTTGGCTTCCTTTGTGATGATTTGTTGTTTTCCCTAGCATCTCTGTGCTTTCTCCCATTCCTCCCTTCCCTGTAGGCTTGAAACTCAGATTCTACTTCGTTGGGTGCAGTAAGCTGCAAATCTTCCGTAATTCTGGAAAACAAGCTGTTGTATTTGGGATAAAAGCATTTCAATTTTTGTTAGAAATCAGGAATGTGTGTGTCATTCATTCAGTCATGTATTTGACAATTATGAAATTATTCAGTACCTTTTATTTGCCAGAGAACATTCTAGAAGTTGGGAATACAGGGTTAAAATCTCTGCTAGACCAAATAGAAATTGGTACTATTTTCTCCTTGTTCTTCAGGCATGGGTGTGGCTTATGTCTCAATTAAAGCGAGCTGAGAGGAGAGATTGCCTTCTGTCAACCACACAGGCAGTAGAATTCACACAGGCTATGGGTTTCTCCCCATCTCCTTTAGAGTTGCTCAGGCTGATGGTAATTTTGAGGGGCCAGAAAAATTTGGGATCCTTGCCTACCCCAAGGGTAACAGTGTATTTGCAGAGTACCTGCTATCTGAAGCCACGTGGGAGGACCGGTGTCCTGAGATAGTGTATTTAAAGTGTCACCTATTTTCCAGGATGGGCCAAATGACAATTTCATGTCATTATTTGGCAGGGAGGGAAAGGATTAGCCTATAAAGCAGGTAACTAAATATGATTTCATTTTAAATCTTTTCAATCTTCTCACAAATAAAAATACATTCTTGTCAAACTAGGAATCCTAACTTTGGGTTTAGAAATATATGCAGGGACATAATGTAAATGTACATTGATATTTTCAGTACTATCTCAGCACAATTGACATTTAGCTTGACTTGCAATTAAACTCTGACAGCAGTTTCCAACACTAAAATTTTGTGTGGCCAAGTACACCAAAAGAAAGCCCAGGAAAGTCTTAACCTTGAGTTTGCTTTCTGTTAAAGGGAGTGTTTTAATGGATTTTATTAAAGATCATGCTTGTAAAAAGAATTGGGTGCATTATTTTGCCAAAAAATAACTTGAAAAGTAGTTTTTCCTCTCGCCTCTCCCACTGTATATGAACCTGAGAAAGAACAAATGTGATGCTGTGCTAGGTAAGAGACATGGGGCTGCAGATGGTCTGGAGAGCCTTGACGCTACCCAGTTCAGGTCAGATGCACCTGGATCTTTTTCAGGGGTTAAGATAGAGGGGCTTGGAGTTTTTTGGCCTGCTTGATTAACTAACAGCATCAAATGAAAGCAGGCCAGGGCTTGGCTGTGAATTTCACTACCCTCTGCAGACTCATCTAGAGTCCTCCCACATTGAGTGGAAGCACAGGCTTCTGTCTTTCATGTGTCTAATCTGCTTTTCTACTGCACATTTCTGGTTTCTCCCATCATGATCCCTGGGAAAGAAGAAAGGTCCAGTCTCTCTTTCGGCCCCTCAGGAAAAGCCTACCTTATTCTCTTCTCAGCTTCCCACAGCAGCCAACGCTTCAGGCTTAGAAAGAAAAAGAAAACCCTAAAGGAGAGTGACGTCTACCAGAATTATTATGCCCACATTTAAGGCCTGACTTGGGTTAGCATGAATTGAAAGATCAACAGGCATATATATATATATATATATATACACACACACATATATATATATATACACACACACACATATATATATATATACACACACACACATATATATATATATATTTTTTTCCCCTGAGGAAAATATGTCTTTCTTACTCTTTTTTTTTATTATTATACTCTAAGTTCTAGGGTACATGTGTACAACGTGCAGGTTTGTTACATATATATACATGTGCCATGTTGGTGTGCTGCACCCATTAACTCATCATTTACATTAGGTATATCTCCTAATGCTATCCCTCCCCCAACCCCCTCCCCACAACAGGACCTGGTGTGTGATGCTCCCCTTCCTGTGTCCCAGTGATCACGTTGTTCAATTCCCACCTATGAGTGAGAACATGCGGTATTTGGTTTTCTGTTCTTGCGATAGTTTGCTGAGAATGATGGTTTCCAGCTGCATCCATGTCCCTACAAAGGGCACAAACTCATCTTACTCTTTTTGGCTGGGTGGAGTAGTGGGATGTGTATGGGAAAATGCAATGACAGGGTGTACTGTGTGTTTCAGAGCTTTATCAATATGAGACATAATCCAGGAGTAGAACTTATGTCTACCCCCACCCCTTAGGCCTCTAGCAGAATTTGTGGAAGATGAAGATAAGGCTTGAAATATTCCAGATAGGACTCACTGAGACTTCTCCTTCCTCCTCCTCCTCCTCCTTTTCTTCTTCTTCTTCTTCTTCTTCTTCTCCTTCTTCTTCTTCTTCTTCTTCTTCTTCTTCTTCTTCTTCTTCTTCTTCTTCTTCTTCCTCTTTTTTTGTAGATCTTACTTTGTAGCCATGGCCGGGAGTGCAGTGGGCCACCATCTTGGCTCACTGCAACCCCTCCACCCCCGGGTTCAAGTGATTCTCCTGCCTCAGACTCCCAAGTGGCTGGGACCACAGGTGTGTGCCACCACTTCTGGCTAATTTTCTTATTTTTAGTAGAGATGGGGTTTCACCATGTTGGCCAGGCTGGCCTTGAACTCCTGACCTCAAGTAATCTGCCCCTCTCAGCCTCCCAAAATGCTGGGATTACAGGCATGAGCCACCACACCCAGCCCTCACTGAGACTTCTAATGTAAGTTGCTAACCTTGACTGAGTCAGTATTAAGTACTAGGTATTGTGCAGGTACTTCATGTGCATCTTATTTAATTTTTACAAGACCCATGGGTGGCAGGTACTATTGGCACCATTTTCCAGATAAAGAAAATGAAGTTCTGAGCAGTCAAATGACATGTCAAGATCACCCAACTGGTAAGCGACTTAGGGGGGATTCCCACCTTCCTTAAAGATTTTTGGGTTCTGCCAGTGAGGATCTCATAATGTTGTTGATAGAAATGTCAAGATACCCATGAATATGCTAGCTGCAAATGCCCTGTTATACATCCCTGATGCCAGATGATGGTTGGCGTTGTTGAGAACAGCTCCAATACCAGAAAGGAGGACATAAGGCGTATATGTAAGGAGCGTCTATGATAGAATTCAAAACAAGCAGGACACAGGCAGAGGGTCTTACATAGATAGTATCCTTTCATAACTGGGATTCCTGTCTTTTTGTGAAGAGGGCAGCAGCTACTTTTCATTTTTCTGAAAACTTAAGGTTGTAGGGAGGCCAGGGACTTGACAAAGCAAGCATGTGTGTGTGAAATACTGACACTCAGGTCTGTGTAGGTGTATGTGTGTGCAAGGGCACTGATGCTGGTTGGAATCCTTTTCCATCCAGAACCCAGTAAACCTCAGAGGGAGGCTTCTTGGCTAGACTCTATCTCCCAGCAGAGAGAGATACTGGTAGCCATTAGAGGTGATTCCATGATAATGATTGGAAACCCAGCTTCATAGGCTCACTCATTTCACAAACCCAGAACTATGTCATGGACCAAAGAACACGGGGACAGAGTGAACTATGAGAAAACCTGAAAATCTAGGCAAAGGCTGAGGGAATTTCAGCTTTATTTCCAATAAGATGTGAAAGTCAGGCTTAAAAGATACTTGATCTAGTATGTTCATACCTCATGTAGCTTAGAATAAGCTGTTCAACAGTAAACTGCATGCTCAACTTGAGTAAGGATCTCTGCTCTACTGCTTTATAAATGCGATGAGAATGTGGTTTGTGGCATCAGCATCAACCGGAAGGTTGTTAGAAATGCAGAGTCTTAGGTCCCATCCAAGACCCACTGAATCAGAGTCTGCATTTAAAAAAGATCCCCAGGTAGGTTGGATGCACAGTGATGTTTGAAAACTACTCTGCTAAAACATACTAAACAATAGCACAATGCACCAAAGATATTGATTAGTGGTCTCAACCCTGGCTGAATATTCCAATCTTTGGGTGGCCCCACTCCAGACCAATTATATCAGTTTTTTTTTTTTTTTGGAGTAGGGGCCAGGCACTGGCATTTTAAAAAACTCATAGCATGCAGCTATGATTGAGAATGCCCTGATTTAGATGGTGGGTGCCCCACATGAGTGGATAAATGTTGCTTTATTGACTGGAGTTCTGAAAGAGTTGGCCCTATGACATGATACTGCTTAACATGTCTGTTAGTGATTTAGGAGAGTACGTATAAGACATACTGATTCCATCTGCCAGTGATAGGGGATTGCACAATATTGTTAGCTAACATCCTGAAATTCAGCAGGACTAAAATGCTAAGTGATTGTGACAAGAGTGGAAAAAGTGTGGACAAGTGTGAAGGTCCTACTGATTCTCAGAGGACATTCATCCAATCATAACAAGAAATTGTCCAGTGAAGAATGGTTCAGCGATGGAGAGCTGTGATTAAAAAGGCAGAGAAAAATCAGAGCATGAGAAATGTAAAGGAGAAAGAAATCATTACATAGCCTTCCGCTGGTACTTGATATTGGTTAGGACTTTCTATTGGCATCACCCAAGTTAGGATGCTGGAATTGAAGTGCAATTATGATGAACTTTGGATATTTCAGGGGAGACTAATAAATATTAGGCATAAAAAAGCAAAAGAGGCTACTTTTATTTAGTATGTTGAAAACAAGACTAAGGGGAGAACTTAACATTTTTCACATACAGGAAAATGTGCTTTTACTTGAAAGATGGTGATTAGCTGATCTTTTACCAGAAGGAGAAGAGAATAGCGAATAGACATTAGGAAGAAATTTCTACCATCAAAAGTGGGCAGTCTCTGAAAAAGGTTGGGGAAATGAAACCTGTATCTGCTAATGTTGCTTCGGGGCCCAAGAGGCAAAAGGTGGTCTTCATGAGAAATCTGGAATGTAAGGCCCCTGCCAGTGGGGAATAAAAGCCTCCGGTAACTTTTGCTCTACACAGAAGGAATGAGATGCTCTGGAATCCTGAAAACATTGATGAAGTTAGTGCACCATGAATCTGCTAAACACCTGAGACAACTTTGATTTCTGCATATCCATTCTTAACCAAGTAGGACTCTAAGAAAACTTCTTCATCCTAATAAAGGGCATCTACAGATGCCTTTCAGCAAACATCAGACTCGATGGAAAACATTTGAAAACATTTAAAAATATTAATATGTTATGTTAATTGGATAAATCATAATTATCTACATTTATAGGGTACAGTGTGATGTTTTGATATGTGTATAGAATATGGAATTATTGAACCACACTAATTAACATATCCATCACCTCACTAACATCATTTTTTTGTGTGTGGTGAGACCTTTGAAGTTTACACACTTAGCTATTGTGAAATATATACTACATTACTATTGAATATAGTCACTCTGCTTTTCAATAAACCGCAAAAATGTATCCCTACTGTCTAACTAAAACTTTATATCCTTTTGACTATACTCTCCCAGTCTCCCTGCTGCCTCTGGTAACCAGCATTCTACTCTCTACTTCTATGAGTTCAAGGTTTTTAGATTCTGCAAATAAATAAGATTATACAGTCTTTGTCTTTCTGTGTCTGGCTTATTTCACTTAGCATAATGTCCTGTAGGTTAATTCATGTTGTTGCAAATGACAGGATTTCTTTCTTTCTTTCTTTTTTTTTTTTGAAACTGAGTCTCTCTCTGTCGCCCAGGCTGGAGTGCAGTGGTGCGATCTGGGCTCACTGCAAGCTCCCAGGCTCACGCCATTCTCCTGCCTCAGCCTCCCGAGTAGCTGGGACTACAGGCACCTGCCACCACGCCTGGCTAATTTTTTTGTATTTTTAGTAGAGATGGGGGTTTCACCGTGTTAAACAGGATGGTCTTGATCTCCTGACCTTGTTATCCGCCCACCTCGGCCTCCCAAAGTGCTGGGATTACAGGCATGAGCCACCGCGCCTGGCCGGGATTTCCTTCTTTTTGTGACTGAATAAGTATTTTATTGTGTATATATGTCACATTTTCTTTATCCACTTACCTGTTGATGGGCACTTAGGTTGATTCCATATCATGACTATTGTGAATAATGCTGCAGTGAACATGGGAGTGCAGGTACTCTTCAATATATTGATTTCAAATCCTTTGGATATGTACCCAGACAGAGGATTGCTGGAGCATAAGGTAGTTCTATTTTTAGTTTTTTGAGGAACCTCCTTACCAAAATGGCTGTGCTAATTTGCATTCCCATCAATATTGTACGAGGGTTTTCTTTTCTCCATATCCTTGCCAACACTTTTGTCTTTTTAATAGTAGTTGTTCTGATAGGTGTGAGGTAATATCTTATTGTGGTTTTAATTTACATTTGCCTAATGATTAGTGATTTGAGTATTTTTTCATGAATTGTTTTCCATTTGTATGTCTTCTTTTGAGAAATGTCATTCAGTTATTTCCCCCATTTTATAATTGGATTATTTGTTTTCTTGCTATGAGTAGTTTGAGTTTCTTACATGTTTTGGATATTACATCCTCATTAGATGTATGGTTTGCAAATATTTTCTCCCACTCTGTGGATAGTCTCCTCACTTTGTTAATTTTTTCCCTTGCTGTACAGAAGCTTTTTGGTTTGATGTAATCTGTTTTGCCTATTTTTGCTTTTGTTGCCTGTGCTTTTGGGATCATATTTAAAACATCAGTGCCTGGACCAGTGTTGTAGAGCTCTTTAACTTATGTTTTCTTTCAGTGGTTTTATACTTTCAGGTCTTACATTTAAGTATTTAATCCATTTGCATTTATTTTTGTATATGGTGTGAGATAAGGATCCGGTTTCATACTTCTGCATGTGGCTAGCCAGTTTCTCAGTACCATGTATTAGAGACTGTCCCTCTCTCTCATTGTATGCTCTTGGCACCTTTGTTGAAATTCAACAGACAATAAACACATGGATTTATTTCTGAGCTCTCTATCCTGTTACACTGGTCTATGTATCTGTTTTTATGCCTTTACCATTCTGTCTTGAAGGTCGTGAACAAGACAAAGTTGCCTCTGTCACCACTTCTGTTCAATTGTACTGGCATTCCCAAACAATGTGTAATACAAGAAAAATAAATTATATGTATATAAGCCTTAGAAAGGAAGAAACAAAACTATAATTCACAGATGATATGAATAACTAGGGTTGATTAGAAAACCATAATGAATCTTTAAGGAAATGACTGGAATTACTAGCAGAGTTTGACAATGTTGTTGGATATAAAAATCAATTTAATAAAATCAACCACATTTCTACATACCAACTACAATTGAAAACTAATTTTAGAAAGATAGCATTTATCACAGAATAAAAAAAAATTAAAAAACTAGAGTTTTGCTTCCAGTAATGGCTGACTAGACTATTCCAGACCAATCTTTATAGAAAAGCTAGATAACATACAGAAGGTTGTTGGAAGGTGCAGAGAGAATTTTCAGGATCAAGACCTGGAGTAAGAGGGAAGCCACAAGAGAAGTGAGTTTAGCATTTGGGGGTTGCTTTTCATCTTGAGGTGAATGCAGATTCTGAAATCAAAAGCAATGGCTGAGAGATTCAGAAGCTGGCCAGAGCTTTCAGCAATCTAAACAGGGCTGGAGTGACAAAAGGAATAGGTCAAGCCCCATTGAGAAGGGAGGTGCTCTGATAAACACCCCAGGCTTTCAGTTGGGACCTTAAAGGATTATATGCTAGGAGTAAGAGTGAACCTGAACAAGTCAAATCCTCACAGGACTAGAGCTCAAAACAGCCTAATTTTTATTGGATTAAGGTGATTTGCTCCTACCCTAACTGTCTGCAAAATTAACTACAAAATTAAATAATTTCTGGAGAATAATAACATCATTCAGAGTAGTATATTACTTCTATAATTTGTCCCACAATTGGTATGCTATCAAAAATAATTGGGTATACAAAAATATAAGTGTATTAGCCCATTCTCATACTGCTAATAGACATACCTGAGATTGGATAATTTATAAAGGAAAGAGATTTAATTGACTCACAGCTCAGCATGGCTGGAAAGGCCTCAGGAAATTTACAGTCATGGCAGAAGGGGAAGCAAACACGTCCTTTCTCACATGGTGGCAGGAAGGAGAATGAGAACTGAGCAAAGGGGAAAACCCCTTGTGAAACCATCAGATCTCCTGAGAACTTACCGTCATGAGAATAGCATGGGGAAAACCACCCCCATGATTTAATTACCTCCCACTAGGTCCTTCCCATAACACATGGGGATTATGGGAACTACAATTCAAAATGAGATTTGGGTGGGAGCGCAGCCAAACCATATCACTAAGACCTAATCAAAAAACAAGAGAAAAAAGATACAATACAAGCGTACTGAACAGAGAGATTCAGTTATTAGAGTTAACAGATATGGAGTTTAAAATAACTGAGATCAGCATATTAAAAGAGCTAAAATAAAATATGGAAGACGTTGGCAAAGAATAGGAAACAAGGAGCCAAATGGAAATTCTAAAATGGACAAATGCAATACTAAATTTAACAACACAATGGAAGGATTTAACAAGCATACACAGCAGATGAGAGAATGAGTAAACTGGAAGATAGATCAGAATACAATATCTCTACTGAAGTATGAAATGATAAAGGATGGACATGGGCAACTATAGAAAGAGCATAAGAGGTGTATGAGACAGAGTGAAAATGACTAACAAAAGTTAGTGAGGGAGAATGTGGCAGAAGCCATATTTGGAGAAGTAACAGCTGAGAATTTTCTAAAATAGATGAAAGACTTCAAGCCACAGGTTCAAGAATTGCTGTAATCCCCAAGTAGAAAAAAAAAAAAAAAAAACCATATCTGGGTACATTTTCTTATTTCTTTGATTCCAATATTTCTTTTAGCTCAGCTGTCAGTCTTGCTATTGCTCCTATGAAGGCACACATTTTTTTCCCCTCTGAGTTGCCCTACCCAATAGGTATATTGGCATATGGGTAGGAAATAGACTACATGAATAGAATAGAGAGATCACAAATGGACCCATGAATACATGGAATTTGTTATGATTATTTGGCAAAGTGAAAGCAAAAGTATATGTTTTTAATAAATGATGTGGAGACAATTGGTTATCCATTTGGAAAATAAATGAAATTTGACTCCTGCTTCACATAATATTTAACAATTAATTTCAGGTACATCAAAGACCCTAATGTGAAAAAGGCAAGACTATAAAGTTAATATGAGAGAATTATTGTGATATTATGGTAGAGAAGGACACAAGACACAAAATAATAACCAGTGAAGGGACATATTGCTGAAATTAGTTTACAATTTCAATTTCTATTCCTTAAAATACATCAAATTAAGAATTTACTTTCATTAAAAGACACCATACGTTGAGTGAATGTATTATCCAGAAGATACAAATTCCTACTAATCAATAAGAAAGAAAAACAACATTACAGAAAAATGGGCAAATGAAATAAAGAACAATTTTAAAGGATCAATTTCACATGAAAAACGAGTCAATGGACAATTTCATTACTAGTCAGGGAAATGCAAATTGAAACCTACTATTTTATACTCAACTCTTTAACAATACCAAGTTGTAACTAGGACCTGCAGATACAGAAATTCTCATCCACTGCTATTGGGTGTAGAAACTGGTATACCATTTTGGAAATGACTTTGGCAACATCGAATTATGAGCATACCCTATGACCCTATGACCTACCAATTCCATGACCAGATATCTACTATAGAGGAGATCTTGCATGTGAGACACAGATGTTCATAATGACACTTTAAAATTATGAACAAAATATGTAACATATTTATATAGTTGTTCATCAATAGAAAGATGTATACTCATATGCTGGAATACTATACAGCCATAAATATGAAATAATCTTTATGTGCATCAACAGGGACCAAGTTCACAAACATAATATTGAATACAAAAAGCAAGTCACTAAAAAGAACATATTGCTATAATTTCATAATTGTAAAGTTCTAATATAGACAGTTGAATTACATATTGTTTAGGGATACCTGCACAGATGGTAAACACTATAAATTATCAGAATTCAATATAGTGGTTACCTTTAAAGAAGAGGAATGGGTTGCATTCAGTGATATGTAAGTGGCTTATGGGGTATGGTAATGTGTGGTTTCTTGGAATGGATGATGGGTGTCCATTTTAAAAAATACTGCAGCAACTTTTCTTCTCTGTGTGGAGCTGGATGGTATTGCCCAGTGAACCTGTAATCACCAACATCCTGGCAAAGGGTGTGCATCTGAGCAAGCTAAATTAGTTGAGCCAAAGTTGGTTTTAGCTAAGTCTCCAATTGTGATTTTCCTTTGGTTGCACTTCTCTTAAAAATGACCAACTCACATTCGTTTGAAAACACACCTAACTCGTGACATTCAAGTCATTTTTGACCCAATTGCTGAAATATGACTTGGGTATAGCTACTTGTTTCATGAAATCGTTGGAGACTATTTAGGACACCATTTAAAGATGTTCTGCTTTTGCCATGCCCAATAAATTCTGAAAGACTTGGGATGATTCAGTTTTTCTAAGCCAAAGGCCCCCATCCAAGATCAAGTTATGGTTTTTGCTCCATTTGGATTCCATGAATGTCATGATTTCACCCTTCTGCACTGCATAGTGTTTTATATCAGTTCTCCTGAGCTCAAGGGAACACCCTTCAGTCCAGCTGCAGGAGCCCAGGGAAGCTCCCATCCAGAGGTTTGGAAAGCTCTCTCTGAAAGAAGAGCTCGGTGTCTCACAGTGTTTGTGAAAGCACAGTGGCTTTCAGTTCAAAGGTGACCCTTCCCTACCCTCCTAAGATCATCTGCTGTTTGTACAGGCTACTGGTTCTTCATCTAATCGTTTGGAGTAAATGAGGGTGAAGACCTGGAGGGTGTGTGTGTTTGTGATAGGGTGTGGGACACTGAGTTTTCGTGAAGACTCGGTTTTATTTATTGTTTGTTTACCCCTGCCTAATCCCCTATAATTTGTAATCCTCCCAGTGAACCTTTCCCCACCTTGGTAAAAATATAGTGAGTGATTTTAGCCTTCCTCTCCTTCCTAGTGTTTTGGTGCTAGTATATACTTTGAACAAAGTATATCCACCTAAAAAATCAGGGGAGGAGAGGAGGTTGCAGGCAGCTCCCTTGGGTAAGGGCAGGAGTGAGTAGTGGGAGGAGAGAAGGATTGTTTGCATTTTCTAAAGAGAGCTGCAAATGCTGCTTCTGAAATCCTTGGTGGATAAGCCTTGCTTATTTCCTTCTGAAAATTTTGTGAATTACTGTGTTGTCCTTTATTATGCTAGAAGCAGTAGTGGCCGCTCAGGTTTCTAATAAGGAGGAGACATTGCCTCATGGCCTTATGAATTTCTGGAGGTGAAAGAATGTAAACTAAGGCCCCATGTCCCCACCTCAGACCTTATTATGGCCTGACAGCTGGGAAAAGCATAGGAAGCAATTAAAACACCCTGTATTAGTCACAAAAGGAGATCCCAGCCCCAGCCAACAGTGAAAGGAGCAGATCTGCAAAAGAGTGTGTGTGTGAGAGAGAAGAGTGAGCCAGAACAGTTAAAAATGGAGAGATCCTACCCAAGTACTTGCCCAATTAACTTCAGCACCTGTCTGGTTGGAAATGGTTTGTAAATGCATTAATTGAAAGGGGTGTGTATGTGTTTGGTTGGGGCAGGGGAGCAGTAATTCAACAATCCAGAAACCCAGAGAAGGAGAGGGAGGAGGAGTGGAGCCGAGCAGGGACCACTGGAAAACCATCATCCCAGAGGGGCCCTGGTGCCTCCTCTCTGTGCTGCTGAAGGGGCTTCTTTGCTGGGACCTCTGGAGGGCAGAGAGCCTGTGACAGCTAAATCACTGGATGCCCAGGAAAGAGGCTTGTTTTTGCTTGGCCTGCTTCTGTTTTATAGCCTGATGGATTTTGGCTCTCTCTTTTCCTCTTCAGAGGCCTACAATCCGCACCAAATGTTTCACATTACTCAGTGTGAAAAACCTCCTATTCTTTCAGATTTTTTACAAGTTCATACATCCTTGGAAACTTGATATTCCATATTTCATTCTGCTTTGTGGATGTCATTGTGAGGGATGCGGGTTCACATGCAACAGGCCTCTTCTGGCTTTGATCAGCTTGACCGCAACTAATTGTAAATGGAGAACAAATGAAAGAAATATTTACAAATTTCATGGGAATTCAGGCGGGGTCTAAGCCTTTCCTAATGCCTCCATTCACAGTAAATGTTTATTGAATACTTTGACTCTACTGTGCACTTCAATATTTATATAGTATTAGGTTCTAACTTGTTCCGAGGGGATCCAAAGAATTAGTAAAATGACCTTCCCCTTCTCTGCTCTACCCCCTTCCCCTCCTGCAAACTTCCTTTCTTTCGCATTACAAAATCTGTTGCTGCCTAAAGAAAACCAACTCAAATTCCAAAGCTACAGCTGTAAGAAGGAGAAGGAGAAAAAGGGGTGGGGAGGAGGTGTTAAAAAAGAGACCGGAAAATTTAAAACAAATTTTGAGTTGCATAGTCGAGTTGGGAAAAATCAAACGAAAATGTTAAAGATTTGTTCAAAATAAAGTCATAAATGCCTGGAGCCAAGTTCAACAGCTGCTGGGTCAGGCAGGCTAAAGCCTGAGAGGCAGCACCAACTAAGAGCTGAATATTATGCAATTAATCAGCACTTGCCTGGTTATAAAGAAACATGTATAACCCTGTTGGAAGATTTCAAATGGAGGCCTTGCCTTTCCTAAGCACACTTTTCCAGAAGAATTTCTGTTTACTCAGGAAGCAAGATACCTTCATGGCTTCTCCCTGGAGGTTTTGGAGAGGAGATGCTCTAAGGCTGGGACAGGGTCAGCTGCCTCCCTCCAACTCCCCTACCTCGTGGCGTATGCTGGAAGCCCCATCAGACATTACCTTCTTCCCACTGCTATCATGAGCTGCCTGCACTTACAGGGCAGCTTGGACAGATGACAGGCCAGATGCTGAAGGGAGGAAAGGAGGTGACCTCTGTCCAGAGAGCCCTTTTGCTATCACCTTCTTGGATGGCCAGTGTGTCTGGGGTCTGCCAACATCATCATAATAAATGCTCTAACAACTGCTCTTTTAATGAGGAACATTTCACATCTGTGTCTGCTGTACCCTGGGTCTGTTCCACCCCAGGAGTCGTAAAAGTCAGGCTAGATTCTGTTATCTATGGAGGCTGGCTTAACCTGCCATTCTCCATCTTTCCACTCAGATATGAAAGGCAAGATTCAAGGATCACAGAAACTAGAGGGCGAGTGACCTCAAACAACCCCAAATGTCTGATGATACAGGGGCATGTGGCAGAGGGCAGTTGGAAGTGGCTTAGGATAGATGGCTGGAAACAGAGTGGCAGGCAGCTGAACAGAGGAATGGGACTTTGGAGAAGGAAGTCAATGCCAAAGCTGATACAAAACGAGCATGACATCCCAAAGGAGGGTTTGGGGTATTTTATTGGTACAAATTTCTTTATAAAATCCAATTTTAACTTTTACTCTTTGAGGAGTCATTGATTTCACTGACATCAAGAAAGCCTTTTTTATGAGCACAAAAATCTGAAATCAAAGTTATTGGCTTTTAAAATCAAGGCTTTCTGTGTGTTTTGGTTTCATGGCATTGAGAAAATCCTTATCCATAAACATCAGCAGCTTCAAAAATGAAAGACTTCAACATTTCACTTTGCAGTTTTGATTCTTTTTAAACTGATCTAGAACCTTGAAGGAGGATTATGCAATATTTTTGTTTCAGAATTCAACTGTTGACATTTCCTAACATAATTATAAAAGTCAGAGAAGCATCCCAAAATTGTAAATGGTAAAACTATCTATATAAATACAACATCATAATAAAACATGTAAAATGTTTACTGTGTATGTATAACTATGATGTATTGAAAGTGTGACTGACATTTAATTAAGCACAACATATGCATTCAATATTAAGAATGTCCTAATTTGCCTAGTGTTATATGAATGGACTTTCACAGTTCTGATTTTATTTTTTTAAAGGAAATGTCTGGTCTGGTTATACGCAGTCTATGCAAAGACCTATTTATAAAAATTCCCTTTTTATTTCATAAGCTATAATGTGTGATATATGTGGACATTCAGATGCTTTTGTTAGCGTATCAAACCATTGGGGATGACTTTTTTTCCAGTGATGGGTGTCTGGATAAAATGACAGATTCACGATTTTATTTATTCATTCCTGTGGTCTTTTCTGCCATAGACCCAGACTTCCAAATCCAGGGAAGGGAAGGAAAAAGATCTGGCACAGAAAGAAATTAACCCTACTTTTCTAGATCTCTTCTGTGGGGAGAATCTCTTTCTCTCTGACACTGTCAGCGAACAGCACCGCATGTAGACAACCTTGTTCTTTCACTTCCCAGCCAATACCGTTTTCTGAAGAGCATTCTTCTCCTCATCCTAGGCTCTCATTTGTGGAAATTTTAGGCTGCCCTCTTGAAGACCTTGCTTTCTCTCTCAAGATTTTAGGAGGACAGGGCATCATGTTAAGCTTCTTCCAGGCTGGATGGAGGAATGCCGTGCGCTACTCGGTCCCTGGTTTCACTGTAGTCCTCAATAGATTAGCATTGAGCAAGACTGAATGGCTGTCAATAGATCAGTAACTGGAGTTGTGCTAAACATCTAGAAACCAGTCCCTGAAAATCCCAAATCTGGCTAGACTGGCCCTGAGCAATGTCCGTTTCACGCTCCTTCCAATTCTCTTCTTTTACCACCGGGGCTGCCACCTCTCGTCCCCAGGAGTCCTGTTTTTCTTAGATGCCCTCTTCCCATCAAAACATCCTCTTTGAGCCCTGTTTACCAGTAAATGTAACTGGATAAGAATAACAAACTTTTCATTTTGAAAGAAGACTTGCAGTAGGGAAAATGGACCAAACCGGAATGGTGGGATAGTGCCACAGACCAGGGGCAGCTTGGAAGAGACCTGACTGACCATGTGCAAGCAGCGTGTCCTACAAGTGGTCATTTAGTGGGGGACGGGGGTCTTGTGAGGAAGGAAGTGCTCTGTAGATTCAAGGGGCAGGAGGGAGTGGTGCTTAACAACTTCAATTTCGGAATCGGACAGCCAGGTCAAATCCTGTCTTTGTTACTTATTACCTGTGTGATGGGTGAGTTTCCCCAACTGCTGTCTGCTTTGGATTTCTCATCTATAAAACTGGGCTAATGATAGCGCCTACCTCATAGCTTTGAGAAGTGAATGAGTTAATACATAAAGAATATTTTGAATGGCATCTAGCATATAATAAATGGTACATCATTATTAGCTGTTTTTATTGTTTCAGGAGGCAGGAGGCATTTTCTTTACTAAAGCATTAAATTCCTACTGCCATCTTAGCAACAGGAATGTTTATTGAAGTTAGATTTCTTTACTTTGTTAAAGAGATCCTCTACTAAGGACCTTTCCTGGATTAACAATCCTATCAATTTAGCACTCGGGATTATTGGTATATAAATGTTTTAGTTATTTCTTATGAATTTTAATCCAATGCTATATTTATTTTTAACCATACATGTATTTTAACTGTGAATTTTCCTCCTTAAGAACTGAGGGGGGAAAATCCACCTGCAATGCATTTGCAGAAGAATGCTCAATTAGAAAGATCTTCAAACTTGCCCTAGCAGCACAGGTATCCTTAGATCAGTTTTCTTCACTGTCCCTCAACCAAGAAAATGACCTTTTCCTTAATTATCTGTTCTAAAGGTGGTGATCAAAATTTTTCAGTGGTCAGACATCAAATGTATTGTTCCGAAACAAAATGAGAGGCCTTGTTAATCAGCGTTCATTAATGGAAGCAGAAAGAGGTGAATGCGGAGCAGTGTTATTTACCTTTCCTATTAAGAACTTGTCTGGAATTTCATAAACAAGGTACAGAAGACACTTATTCTACTTGTAATTTGAGCTATGAAAATTGTCCTATGTCTAGTGCAACCAGCATTAAATACACACACACACACATACACACACACACACATACACACACACAATTAAAAGAAGAAAAAGAAAGCTAGCAGCTTTCAAATGGTGCCTCTTTGCACGAAAGGACCACATTCCAGAATGTGGCTTATGGGACTTCGCCTGTGTTAAGCTGAGCAAAATGAGGGTGACCCATAGACAATAGATTTCTTTATTGTATTGTTTTGACACAGAACAAGTGACATTCCTCAGGCCCCTTTTCATGTTACAGTCTGCCACAAAATACGTCTGTACTCTTTTTACCTGCAGAACTGGGTTATATCAACTCCATCACTTTTAGGCTTATCTGATGACAAATGAAAATTGATACTGGTGGGGAGGCTAATGACAAGCTGGGTACCAGACAACCATTCACCTCTGTTTCAAAGTTCTTTGAGCCATTTCAGTTTAAAACTGGAAAAATGTTTATGAGCAACAATATACTCACATTTCCATAAATACATTTATACAAGAAAAATGGGAAACTGTGGACATACGTGTTCTTTACATAATATATAATATGTACCAATGCAAATATTAGACATTATATTATGATTATGTGTGCATACAGATTTCTTTTGTACACCTGTTTATATGTTCTAATGTTACTTTATCTGCGTATGTTTATGTGGATATAGGTATGTGTGTAGTCAAAGCATTTTTTAAGACACTGGAAATAATGCGTATGTTGCTATAGAATGAACACAGTGCCTAAACCATTGATTGTGTGAATACTGCTCATATAATGTGTAAGTTCTATGTGCTTCTATGTTTCACAATTGCTGGAAAAGGGAGGAGTTCTTAGAATATCTTCTATAATACTCCTAGTGATACCATGATTTCATTTTCTTCGAATACAGCACGAAATAGATTTGTACCTTATTTCCCCCCGAGCACTGAGAAAACTATACACTCTACCAAATAGCAAGGAAATAAGGATCTGTTGAAACAATCTATTTTACATATTTTATGAATGATTACACAAGCATTATATAAATATGCAGTAATTACATATGCTAATACATACTTTCGATATATCTAAGTTTTCAACTGCAGATATTTTCTAGCATGCTTTCCTATAGTTACATTTACTCTGTATGGAAATTGTATCTTAGCTTTAGCCTTGGATAAATTTCAAAGAATCACAGATCACTGGAAATGGCTTCAGATGCCACTGAATACAGAGATGGAAAACTGGCAGCTAGCGTGCCAGATTTTGCCTACAATATATATTTTTTGGGGCATTCGGTGTGTGTGTGTGTGTGTGTGTGTGCACATGTGTATGCTGAACAGTTTTATTGAGGTGTAACTGACACACAATAAACTACACATATACCATATAGTTTGATATGTTTCAATAAAGGTACACACCTATGATATCCATCATTTGGATAAAGGTATATACAATGTTAAATTGTTTATCCTAAAGCTGCTTCCTTACTTATTTTAACTTTGGCCTAAAGGTTTCTCTGTACATAGTGAACTGTAACCCACCTAGATACGGAAACAGACTGTGACCAACCTACTCCTGTACCAGTCACGGAGTTTCAGCTATAGATGGCCAACTGTTCAAACCGTGTGCAAATGAGGCAAATGCTGAGTTGTAACCAATCTGACTGTTAACATGCTTCCCTTTTAGTTTCTGTCCATAAATCCTCTCTGTCCACATTGGCAGCGCCAGAGTTAATCTGAACCTATTCTGGTTATGGGGGCTACTCAAATCTTTGCTCAGTTAAACTCTATTAAATTAAATTGTCTGAAGCTTTTCCTTTAACAGTGGGTAAAAACATCATCACAATCAAGATAATTCACATATTCAGCACCATCAAAGTGTCCTCATGCCCCTCTGCAGTCTCCTTTCCTGTTCTAGCCCCTCCAGGCAACTGCTCATCTAATTTCTATCATTATAGATTTGTTTGCATTTTCTAGACTTTTCTATGAGTGGAATCATAAAATATGTGTCTTTTTCTTTCTGCCTTCTTTCATTTAGCGTAATTATTTTGAGATTCACTCCACAGTCATAGTAATTAAAAAGGTTTCTTCCTATGTTTATTTCCAGAAGTTTTATAATTTAGGTTTTATAATACATTAAGGTCTCTATTTTAAGTTAATTTTTGAACAGTTGTCTGAGGTATAGACAGAAGTTCATTTTTTTATGTGAATATCAATTTTTTTATTTTTTTGAGACAGAGTCTCACTCTGTCACCCAGGCTGGAGTGCAGTTGTGCGATCATGGCTCACTGCAACCTCCGCCTCCTGGGTTCAAGCGATTCTCCTTCCTTGGCTTCCTGAGTAGCTGGGATTACAGGTGTACGCCACCATACCCGGCTAATTTTTGTATTTTCAGTAGAGGCAGGATTTTGCCATGTTGGCCAGACTTCTGACTTCTGGTGATCTGCCCACCTTGGCCTCCCAAAGTGCTGCGATTACAGGTGTGAGCCACCACGCCCTGCCGGAAAGACTATCCTTTCACCATTGAATTGCTCAGCATTCTTTCAAGCTGGGGCAATTGTAGGGCTCACCTCGTTTTCCATTTTTCAGAGGATACTGCCCTTCATTGATTGATGTCTGGTGCCTGGAAAGCCATGGTTTCATGCAGTTTGTGGATTTTTAATTTTTTTTCTTTTTTTTCAGATGGGAAGATAAGTCTGATCCTTGTTACTTCATTTTGGTCAGAAAGGGAGGTTCCCTACTCAGTGTTTTGTTTTTTGTTTTTTTTTTCCCCCTGTTTTTGAAACAATTTAATTTGTTGCCAATGGATAAAAATGAGGAGATATTATAGTAAAATCTAGATTTCTGGCTTCTCTTGAAAAATCTGCAGTTGTGGATGCACACTCCACCCAACAATAATGGATTTCAGAGAAGCAGTGATTTCCCATGGTCCTCTCTTTCCTCCATCCCCCTGGGCCTGATTAGTCCAAACCTCTCATTTTATTTGGGAGGAAACAGCAGCAGACAGGCAAAGTGGGTTGGAATTCGAATCTGAGACTTCTGACTTCAAATCCAATAGTGTTTCCACAGAGATTGAGCAAGTACATTGTATTATTAGTATGGAGCTGAGCAAACTGGAGGTCTGAATATTTGCTGACAGATTTAGATGCTCAGTGCCTCTAATGCACACTCTTTTTTCATCTCCTGATAATAACCTGTGAAGTTTATTATAATTTATCTGTTGTCATATTTGGAAAGCAAACCATGTGGCAGGATTTAACTGTTACTTAATTCTCTTAAAGGAATTGTTCATCCAGCAAAATTACCATTTGAGAATTATGTTTATTTTTTTCTCATTAAAAAAAGTGCCTGCAGCATTTATATTGAGTGTTTCAATCTTTAACGAGTTCCCACCATAAAAGAAGACTGACATGACTACAATGTAGAGAATATGTTTGCAGTATTCCTTATCCATGCATAACTTTCTGACTTACATTATTGAAAATGTTCATGTCAGAATAAACTGAGAAATTCAATTTGTTAGCCTGGGACATTGTGTGATAAAAAGCTGTATCTACCATTTTCCTTTCCTGTCTGATTAGCCAAAATGTTACCAAACTCTTGTGCAGTATATGGAAATACGAGTCAAAAAATAAACCACAAAACCAGTAAGAATTATGTGAAGTAATACTTTGTAGATTTGGTAGACAGATGCATTTTTGGAAGTAAACCCACTATTTAATAAACATTGATATATTTACTCTCAATTGTTACACATGATGAAAATACAGACAATGAAGAATGATCTATAACTTTTGTTTTCATATTCTGACTTTTTCTTTAACCTAGATCCTATACAAGAAGAACTCAAAATAAAATATGAAATGACTTTGATATGATTTTACTGCATTACCACAGATGACTATTACTAATTTAAAATTGAAAAGGAACTGTTGAACTATCTTATGATTTTCATGTTTAGGATCACATTACATCGAACAGAAACTGTTTTACCTTGATTGCAAGAGCTATTAACATTGCCTGTGTGACAAAGAATGCTATGGTCCCCTCCAAAAGAAAAGTGAGGTTTGCTTTTACTGGCGAAGGGGGCCATCTAACAGCAGGCTTGGGCGGCTGGGAGTATGTCCATTGTCATCCAGTGCCTGGAGAATGACATCGATTGGTGCAACACAAGAAAGATGCACAGAGCATGAGTCTCTGCTTTCTGGAGATGGTCGTATTTGGGTGTAGGATAGTTCACATAAGTTCCCAGCTAGTAAATTCTGCTCTTTTACTAACTTTTCACAGAAAATCCCCAAGCTGCTTTTTCTATTTCTTTATATAACTTCTCTCTGTTCACCTTCATTTTCCCTCCCATCTTCTATCTTTTCCTCTTTTTCTCTGCATCTTTTTAGAATTTGCTTAATTCTAAATTCAAGCATGTCTATATTTTTTTCTCTCCTTGAGAATTCTCCTTTAACCATGTGGATCTCTCTCCAGTCCTTCTCTTCCTTCACATGTGCTTTTAAACTGCTTGAACAGGAGATTCAGATCTACTGTGTCTCCTCACATCTGACATTTGCAACCAGTTCCTGGCCCCAGCTTACCCTCAAAAGTTCTATTCAGGCTTAATGTCTCCTGTGATCTGCTTTTGTTGAGATAAAAATCTGTCAGGTTCTGAATTTTACAGCAATGTCATGTCTCTTTGGGTACAGTTAGTTTCTTTGTCCTCTAAGCATCTCTAGTTTGAATATTTGAGACATTGTTCTCATTTTATTTTTTCTCACTTTATTTTTCTTACATGCTCTCACCCTTCTCCCTTGTGTCTCCTCATTAACCTGATCGCTGACTTCTTATGGCCACTCACTCAACATCATTTTCTTCCCAGATGATGTCTTCTCTTACTGCATTTCCTACATCTTCATAGACAGTCTGTAATTTTTATTTTCATTGTGGCCCCAATGTTTGGAAATATACTGACAAGATTTTAATTGGATGGCTTTCTTATACCATTTGTCCTCCTTCCCTATCACTTGTGGGGTTTCCGTTATTTAAAAAATGTCCTCAGCACTAAGAGAAATCCTTTACCCCAAGTCAGTTTTCTCTAGCAATGACATTTTTCTTTTGACATTCAGTTTTGCACTTTTTCTGACTTGTTATTATTTTTGGTAACCATTCATTAGGAGATATTTATTTAGTGTTTATCTCTATCAATTTCCTTCCAGTCTCTTTTCCAAATCCATTCTAAGCCCAACTTTGACTTCCTTGCCTTGGGGAAGGTTGTGGACGGACCTGAAGATACAGTATTAGAAGCAGCTCCCCGACCCTCTTATGATTCCTGGTTCCTGCTCTCAGGGAGATTAAACTACTGCAGGTAATTTTGCTGTGGGGGGAGGAGGAAAAGCAAGCAGAGGAAGTTGGGGAGATGGAAAGTGGTAATGGAGAGAAATATCTCCCTAGCCCAGGAAGGAGACAGAATTTTGTGGTCTGTGGCTTCCATGAGGGGGTGACCAGTGACCCACTGTCTGATGTAGCCTAAAGGAGAGGCAGGGCCAGAACTCAGGTGAGCCAAGTGAGACACTCAACTCGAGTACTTGAGGGGACTCCAAAACACTCAGTAATTAAGATAAGTAATATTTTAAACGTATTATTTAAAAAAAATCAAGATTAATGCAAAAAAATCCATAATGAACAACATATCAATACTTTAAATAAAGGACAGATTCAGAGAGGGTTGTACCTCCAGAGGATGGTGGATGGTGTGCCCAGAGTGTTGAGTTCAGACATCTCAGCAATGATTCCTGGGCTCCCAGGGACCAACCTTTAACAGTTTCTCCATTTCTAAGGATTCTGTAGATTTGAACAGTGCCATCACAAATGAAACCAGTATGGACAGATTGATAGAGGGTCACCTCTAAAATTTTTTAGTGTAGAAAATCCCTAGGGACTTTTGTCCAGCCACAGGTAGAAGCCCCGATAATGGGAGAAATTGGGGCCTTGCATTTGGATTGATTTTTGACTTCAAATTAAGTAAAATAAGGTATTTCTTGCACTCATAGTTTTACTGTTACTTATTTATACCAAACACAGTGCCTCTCTCTGAAGCTTGGTTATTATTTCAGGAGAAGAGTAGGAAGCTGAGATGCTTTGCTTGCTCTCCCCAGCTCTGTATTGCCTTTCCTCCTATCCCAAAAATCCACTCCATATTAACCAGTGACTCGCTGACTCAGTGTCCATTGATGGAAAGATCTGGAAAGTGTGTGTGTGTGTGTGTGTGTATGTGTGTGTATATATATATATATATAAAATTAAAGGCTTCCTCTCCTTGCTTTATTCACATCCTTAAGATCTGACTTCTTTTCTCCAGCATTAGAATCAGCACTTTAATGTGGGCTCTGCAAGGTGACCTGCCTTGACATAGAGATTGTTGGCCCAAGTATTAGGAGAGGTGGATGCCAGGCCTAAGTCTGCTTCTAGCCGGCTGTGTGAATGTGGGTAAGTCTGTTTCACTCCCTGAGCCTCAACTTCCTCATCTGTGCAAATAGGGAGTTAAACTAGATGAACTCTAGGGTGTCACTTTGACTCAACATTCCATGAGTTCTAACGATGATTTTGATTCTCACCAAACTGCCAATTTCCAGCTGATCCATTTATAATCACTTTAAAACAACCCAGCATCAATCCCCGTTTTCACTCTGCACTTCAACATTGTAGTTTCTGTTTTCAAATTCTGCTGGCCTCCAATTGTCCTCTGTGTTGAAAGCAGATTCCTCACTCTGGCTCTCAAGGCCCTAACTTCGTAGAGGAAAAGCCCTGACAAGTTCTTTGCTCTTCTTTGATTTAAACCTTGCTTGATGTTAAAGCAGAAAAGGAAGCAATAACACTTGGGGCTAATCATAAACTAGCTTCTTTATTTGTGAAATAAAGAGATTTTATTAGATGCTCTTCTAGGTCTTTTTCGGCATTAAAATTTTGAGTCACTTCAAGTAGCATGATGATGTTCTTAGAATTTAAATAAAGTTTATGATCTCTTTTTTTTGACCGCAAGCATCAGCTTTTAAAGTGCTCCAAGTTTTTTCCACCATCAGTTACTTAGAAATTTATATAGAAATATTGGGCTTCCAATCTGTTGCTTGGGCCATTTAAGTTTTGTAATTTGGTGTTTGACATGCTACTGTTTTACGAAGAAGTTGGAACATTTCTCTAATCCATGTTATTTTAAACATATTGAAAAACCTGAAGGAGTGTGTGTATGTGTGTGTGTAAAGGTATAAAGTGGTCTCTCCAGCCACTGCAGCAGCCGTGAGTGTTCTCTGCTTTGTTTGCCAAAAGGACTGGGCAGGCTTTGTACATTCTGATGCTTGGGAATTGTGAGACATGGACTCCAGACCCTTGTTTTAAAGGTGATTGGTGGAGGCCTCCTTGCCCCCAAGTGTGGTGTCAGTTCCAGTTTCCTTGAGCACTTCCAGGTTATCAGCCCAGCTCTCCTCCAGTTCCTGGGGCTGCTGAAGAAGCTGTTGGGGAAAGTAGGTACCCCTGTCGAGTCCTTGCTGTTGCACAGCCCTTCTCCACAGGACATCAGTGACTTCTTCCTCTTAAGCTGGAGCATTATCAGTTATACAGAAATACACCTTAGGAAACAATCTTTAGGAGGACCTGGATGAGTTCATTTATACAGTCTTCACAGATCACCCCTAAGCTCGACTTCAGTTAGAGAAGGCTGTAAATTCAGCATCTGCACCGATGTGAACAGGAATAGGATCAGTTTCAGAGGCTTTCTAAATACATACAGATTCTGTGATCATGTCTGGACTTTTGTATTGAATGATGTTAAACTCAGAGAGGTGACAGAGGTTATCAAAATGAATAAAGTGAAAACTGTAGCCTGTGATGGTAAAAATATAGGCTCCAAATATTACAGAATGAATAGGAGAAAAAGGCTTTTTGAAATGCTATCATCTGTCATTTGGTATCACTTTTTGAAGAGCAGCACAGACAAGATTTTTAAAATATTTTATTCTAGCAATGCAGAAATGGCTACACTGTGCTACACTAATCAGAGAATGTCAGATGAGAAATGCTTACAACTGTGGCCTTTTATATTACCTTTATTATGCAACATGAAGAAACATAACTTTTTAAAATGACAAAGTAAAAGTTCTCACCTTTCTAAAAACGTTAATAAACCCATTTTTAACTCAATGTGAATGATGATGGGTGGAGCTATGAAGCTAGCAAAGGGAAGATAGTAGATAAACATTTTGAAAAAGTGCCATGTTCTTTGCAAGGGAAGTCAGAAAAATGTGTCATTTCAGTAAAGTCAAGTTAGTTTTATCAATTGTAATTTTTGCCATTGATAAAAAGCATTAGCAGGGACAATAGCAAATCCCAGATAGACTTTTACTTAGAAATCAATTATTTAAAAGTATAAAACCAGAGGTAACATTGGTATGACAAATCTCTTAAGAAATACAATTCTGTTAGGAAAGTAGATAATCTTTTGTGAGCTTCCCTTGCTCAGACAAACCAACCAAACCAAATTGAAAAACCTGTTCCCAACAATATAAAATAGTCCCTATGTGAAATGTAAATTATTTCTTGAACTGACCATATTTGTCAAACCTTATACATTTTAAAATTATCTTAAATTCTACCAGTTATTAGACTTTCAATTAACACATTTTACTAAGTGTAAAAAATGTACACCTAGTGTATGTGGAGACTCTTGAAGTCTTTAAGTTGAAACTTTCAATGCTTAGATTCATCTCGGTAAACAGGAACAGAGTGATTTGGAGTAGAACTCTGTGTTTTCTGGATTCTTCTTGTGGTTTTAGTAGCTGCCTTTTCTGTGATTCTCTTTGGCTGCCTTCCCTTTTGAAATAAAGGGAAAAAATGCTACTATTGGATGGTACAACTCCAAGGAGAAACAAGTAACAAGCAAAGAAAATTATCCTAGAAGTAGCAGTTGCCGACCTGCCCATTCTGGCTTCTGGACCTTCACTCTAATAGGTTGAGTCCATTGCTCCAGGTGTTCATACATAGCCCTTGGAGTGATATATTTAACATGGGTCTCTGAAAATGATGAAAAGAGGCATCATGACATGAAGCATCGAGTGAAGTGTGCTTTCAGACCATGGGCATCAGGTAGATCATGCAAGGCTGGGAGAGGTGGCTCATGCCTGTAATCCCAGCACTCTGGGAGGCTGAGGCTGGCCCATCCTTTGAGCCCAGGAGTTCAAGACCAGCCTGAGCAACAGGGTGAAACCCTGTCTCTGCAAAAAATACAAAAAGTAGCCCAGCATGGTTGTGCATGCCTGTAGTCCCAGCTACTTGAGAGGCTGAGATGCGAGGATCACTTGAGCTCAGGAGGTCAAAGCCTACAGTGAGCTGTGAGCATGCCACTGCCCTCCAGCCAGGGTGACAGAGTGGGACCCTGCCTAAAAAAAAAAAAAAAAAAAAAAAAAAAAGAATCGCACATCTCAGAGTCATCCTGAGGTCCAGGACTCTACCACATTTCCATTCAAACTGTAACTATGTGTGTGGTCTGAGAGCCCACAATTCGAACAAGACCCTCAGATAACCCTCACTGAAGTGTGGAAGACTCTGCTCTTACAGTCAGTTTCACTGTCCCTAGATTGAGTACATCTGGGTTCAAATCCTCATTCTGCACCCTTTTAACTGTGAGGGCTAGAAAAGCTCTTGAAGCTCTCTGGGTTCCACTTTCTTCATCTGTAAAAATAGGAATCATGATAGCGTCTACCTCCTAGGGTCTTGCTGAGAATTGAGATAATGCGATACACTTATCACTGTAGCTGGTTCATATGAACCACTTATAAATTAGAGAGGCTACTGTTATTACCATTATTATAAAACGTTTTGTGAAGGATATCCAAACCTCCACTCTGGTTTGAGGGCAATAAATAATGTATGGTTAAAGGAAGGAGTATTAACTATACACTTCTTCACTAAGGGGAGCCAGTAACATGCTAAAATCCATGGTTACCTCCCGAGTGCTATGGCTTGAATGTGTCCCCTCCCAAATTCAGGTGTTGCCAATGTGATAATATTAAGAGGTGAGGTTTTAAGAGGTGATTAGCCCATGAGGGCTCCTCCCTCATTAATGGGATTAGGTGCCCTATTAAAAGGGAGAAGTTTGGCTAGCTTGTCTTTCCATCATCTGCCCTGTGAGGATACAGCATTCTTCCCCTCTATAGGATTCATCAATGAGGCACCATTATGAAAGCGGAGAGCAGCCCTCAGCAGACACCAAACCTATTGACAGCTTAATCTTGGACTTCCCAGCCTCCAGAACTGTGAGAAAATAAGCTTCTGTTCTTTATAAATTACCCAGTTTCAGGTATTTGGTTATAGCATCACAAAATGGATGAAGACACCTAGGCTTGCCAGCATTTTTCTTGTCCCAGATTCTGCTGATGCTCTTTTAGATGCTCTGTGTAGTTCTTGTCCCAAAGAGTAAAAGATATAGCCCTCTGTTATTGGTTTTAAGGCCATTATTCCTGAGTTTCTGCTTTTGAAGCAGCTCCAAGGGGAGTCTTTAGCAGATGATTTACAAAGAAGTCTTTGATGTTCTCCAGTGTGTCCTGCAAAATGCTGTCAGTTTGCCTTACTTGTTAACCTTGGTGGCCTTTAAGAACAATGGCCTGCAGCTGTCTCCCTCCAACCACTCTCCTGTCCCAGGCTGCATCCTTTTTCTGCTGGGCTGTCTTTTCTGTTGACCACAGCCTCTCCTCTATAATTGTAGAATCCCATTTTCTGAGACTTGGCGATCACTTCCTTGTGGCCATCTGAGCAGCAGAGGGATTCCTCATGCAAATAGGATAACATTTCCTGGATAACACTACTAAATATTAAATATACTTAATTATTTTTGCAAAATTTTTTTGTAACTTTAGTCACTTTAAGTTTCTTGGAGCTTAGGGGCCATATTAATGACAAAGAATCATTAATTATCATTAATTCTGAGGGCGGAAAAGCTCTTGAGCTATAATTTATTTGACTCTCTTCTAGAAAATGTTCTAGGACAAATCCAACTTTTCTAAGTACAAGAAGCATAATAAATGATAATTCTTTTTCTTTTAAGTAACATTGGCCAACACTATACATGTGATGTAAACTTGAAACTGTCAAGGTTAGTTGGAATATCCTACATTCAACATTCCTTTTTCATGACCACAGCACTAAGCCAAGGCATTAAGAAAGACACCCTGCCTTCTACAAGAGTGCATCCTAGTTGGGGAGATAAGACTCATGGGTGGAAATAGCTTTACATCAAGGCTGGATAAGGATGTGAATAAGTGCTGAAGAATAGAGGACTCGGGGAAGAAAGAGGCACGTGTGGGACAAAATGATTTCTTGGTCATTTCCTACTTGCATTTCTTGCTCTTACCTCCAGGTGATCCACCACTGACATTGCATTGACCTTATTAAGGTATCTGTGGGTAACATAACCACAGTAGGAATCTGGCAGTCTCAGAAAGTTGGCTGTCATTGGCTGCTGCATCTTGTTGGCAGAGGAAAGGGGAAAGAGGTTGGCACAGAGTGACCATGCAGCTGACTCTGTGTGCAGGTGCTTTGCCTGCAATACCTTATCCAAACCTCCAGCAACCTTGAAGGAAAAGAGGTACCATTTCTGTTTAACATGCAATAAAATGAAGGCTGGGAGTGTTAGTAACTTCCCCAAGCTGTCATGCAATTAGTAAGTGGGTTAAAATTCACGTCTTTTTGATGCCATGACAAACCATCCCGTGGACTATTAATATTGAAAGCCCAGAATTTTAATGGCCATGAATTACTCTCTAAGAAAATTGACTCAAGTTTAGCAGTGGCCTTATATGCCAGGGAGCTACGTAGGAGGTGAACTGTGAGAAGGCCCAAAAAAATCAGCTATAGACTAAACCATTCATTATGGATCCCTTAGGGCTAATGGTTTCTTTCCACCTTCTCCCTTTCCTTCTTTCTGAAATTGAATGCTGTTTTAATCAGTTCTAGCTGTTATAACAGAATACCATGGGTGGCTTAAACAATACAAATTTTTTTTTAAATCACAGTTGTGGAGGTTGGGAAGTTCAAGATCAAAATGCTAGCAGATCAGTACTGGTGAGCGCTCTTTTCCTGGTTTTCAGACCACTGTTTTCCATTGTATCCTTATGCGGTCGACAGAGAAATAGATA